>NW_024081184.1:23118-568553 GCF_003009895.1 Hyaena hyaena | reverse complement strand
AACATCCATCAGTCCTCAGTTTGTTTCTCAGCATTCAAGAGTCTCTCATGGTTTGCCTCCCAGAGATTATTTCTTATTCACCTTTTTATTTCTGGTGCTTAGTGTGGAACCCAACAGATATTTGTTCAGTGAATGATTGGATTAATAACTTCACCTACATTGTATGATGTTTGCTTTGATTTTTGCTATTTTATGCTTATTAGAAGGCAAACTAATTTAGAGAAATAAACCTGACCCATATATCTATTTTTGTAGCTCTGTAGGGTAAAACTGCCTAGGTCTGGATTTTTTACTTGGCACTCTGTACTGCAAGGGACAGAATTTTCTACTCTAAAACTTATCAAATCCCTGATATGGAGGCTTGATCAATGTTCACCATGAAACTCATGTGTAAAATAAAAAATTTTAATGTATAACTTGATCTTAGGTAAGTTTGGTGAAAAGGCAAGTATTTTTATTCACGTCTGGTATATGTATGTGATACTCTTAGATGAATGTAAATGTTTCAGTCTCTTTGTGTTTTCCCCTATCTATTTCCAGGTACAAGACATCTGCTTCAGCCACGACTGTCGCTGGGTTGTGGTCAGTACACTCCGGGGAACTTCCCATGTTTTCCCCATCAACCCTTATGGTGGCCAGCCTTGCGTTCGAACACATATGTCACCACGAGTTGTGAATCGTATGAGCCGTTTCCAGAAAAGTGCTGGGCTGGAAGAGATTGAACAAGAACTGACGTCTAAACAAGGAGGTCGCTGTAGCCCTGTTCCAGGTCTATCAAGTAGCCCTTCTGGATCACCTCTGCATGGTAAACCTAATTTTCTCTCTTCCACTGAACCTATTGTCCTTCTCTCATTATCCTTAATTTTCGATATCTGGGATAAGATAATTAAAACCTCTTTTCCCCTTCATGTGTTCATGCAAAGACAAGATCTTAGGCTCATTTTGGGATGTTCGTAATTTATTAAATAACTTAGTAAATTGAAGTCCATATGGGAAAGTTATTTTTATCATGCTAACTGACTTTTAGTTCAGTAAGAAATATTCACTGTTGGAGAGGAATTTTTGTAAGTCGTGTACTTTGGAGCAGCATTTGCATTTTATTTTAAAATACATCTCTGTGGCATTATGTTTGTGAGATTAATTGTGTTGTTCAATGTAGGTTTACTTCATTTATTTCCATTGCTCTTAGGTATTTCATTGTACAAATATGCTTCTACTTATTTATTTATCTGTCCTTTTTACTACTACTGTTGATGTATATTTGGGAGTTTTCGCTGTTGGGATATTATATATAGTGATTCTATGAAAATTTTTGTACTTGTCTCTTGGTGAAACTGCATTTCATTTTTTAATGAAATTCTGGGTGTGTATGTGCATCTTGATCTTGGTAGATAATACCAGAGTGGTTGTACCATTTCATTTCCATTAGAATGACAAAAAAGTATTCTTTATATTAGATGACAGTTTTTCTAGAGCATTGTAGGTTCTCCTTGACAGGAGAGATTATGGTTACTACAGAAATAAGTTAAAAAAATTTTAATGTTTATTTGGTTGGGGGAGAAAGGAGGGGAGAGGGAGAGAGAGAGAGAAAAGGAGGGAGGGAGGGTGAAGAAAAGGCAGAGAGAGAGGGAGATACAGAATCTGAAACAGGCTCCAGGTTCTGAGCCAGCTGTCTGCATGGAGCCTGATGTGGGGCTCAAACTCACAAACTGTGAGATCATGACCTGAGCTGAAATCAGAGGTTTAACCAGCTGAGCCACCCAGGCACCCTACTACAAAAATCAATTTTTATTTATTCAATTGATCTGAAATATAAAATTAAAATAACATAAATAACATAAAATATAAAATTATTTACTGTTAAGAATTCAATGGCATTTAATACATTCACCATGAGCCACCACTTCTAACTAGTTCCAGAACGTTTTCCTCACCTCAGAAGAACACCCTGTATTCTTTAGGCAGTTACTACCTGTTCCCCTCTCACTCAGTCCCTAGCAATTACCAGTCTATTTTCCATCTCTGTGGCTTTACTCCCAAATATACATCAACAGTAGTAGTAAAAAGGATAGATAAATAAATAGGTAGAAGCATATTTGTACAATGGAAACCTAAGAGTAATGGAAATAAATGAAGTAAACCTACATTGAACACGAATTAATCTGGATATTACATATAATAATCCATATGTAATATAATCATATATATATATGTAATATGTGATTGTTTTTTTTTGCCTTATATGGCATGGTATAATGTTCTCAAGGTATAGCCACACTATACTGTTATATTAGCACTTCATTCCTTTTTATGGCCAAGTAATATTTCACCCTATGTATATGCCACAGTTTTATCCATTCTTCCATTGATGGACTTTTGGGTTGTTTCCACCTGTTTGCTGTTTTGGATATCGCTGTTATGAATATGGGTGTGCAAGAATTTGTTTGAGTACCTTTGCAGGTCTCTTGGCTGTATATGTCTCCTTGTTTATTTTAGCTTCTGCTTAAACATGTATCCTTTTGTAATACCTAATCAATTCTAGATATGTATGTTTTCTGTAGGAAGTTTTAAGATAGACTGGAGACATATATAAGTACTTGGAATCCTGGATAGAAATTCTGTAACTCAAAAAACTTTGGGACCTTTTTTTTCCTCCAAAGCTTACTGCTTTGGCCCCATTATTTTTTGTAAGAACTGTAGTCATCTTCAAGTTTGATGGTCTTTAGAATAAGTCCTATGTGAAATCTTCTGGAATCAGTCCTAGGGGTCATTTTGGAAAGCATTTAAAATTTTTTAAAAGAAGCTTAGACAGTTATGGGATATTTGTATTTTCAGCCATTTTCAAGAAAGTTTACTTCAGAAGTAATTGCTTAAACTTATAGGTGTAAATATTTTGTTATATAATTAGCTCATAGTATAGATTCTTTGAGGACCTTTCTTCTTCTGTTAAGGATTGTTCTTCGATTAAATTTCACCAAACACTCTATCGAGAGAGATTCAGAGTGCATGTGGGGCAGCTTGATTGACCAGAGAACAGATGTAATAGTGAAAAATTAGGAAGGATTTATAGTCCTTATACATCTTCAGAGAGTATTCTTTTGAGCATCTTTTTTCTTCTTGTATTCCTTCACTGTTAAGCTTACCACACACCAAGCTTTGGTTATAAAGCTCACAAAAAATTAAGGCAGTGTCTGCCTTTGGATATCTTCTGGTCCAAGGGAAAAAGCAGATATTAAATAGCTGTGAACAAATACCTTTCAGCATATTTTTGTGGAATGGTACAAAATGCCAATCAATTAAGGATTTGTCATTTGTGAAAGAACAAATAGTTGAAGAACAATACTTGATTTCTGAGTAAAAATACATGGTTTTCTCTCAGCTTTATTGCTTTCACAGGTCCGTTCATTTTTTTTGCATGAAGCTAACAGAAGGCATCTCGGAGAGGAGATTATACTGTTTGACAGTACTGCTGTGCTTAACATTCCCTTTGAAAGCAAGGAATTTCAGCAGGCATTTTCCTCCTGATAACATGTACTAAAGTTTTATTATATTAGAATTTCACCGCATTTTTCTCTATAGTATTTCTCATTTTTAAAGCGTAGACCTTTGAGTGATGGTCATTTTTCTCCATGTTCTTTTTTGTATCTTACATGTCAAAACAAAATGGGCATTGTTGTTGGTTAGTTCTAAAAATGATGTATTTACAGTTTGTGTGGATAAACAGTCTGATGCTGGTCAAAAACAATGTAAACCTTTGAACAGGGAGGGATTCATCTTGAAAATGAATCATGCTTTGGCAGTATTACCGTTGTTTGTGTGTGCTCTTTTTAGCAAAGTAAAGGAAACTGTTAAATAACAGTTGATATAGGGATATTTCCTTTTTACTCTCTGGAGTCAATCCAGTTTAGGTTAGGATTATTTTATCTATTTGCCTTTTTTTTTTTAACCTAACAGAGGATGTTTATTTATTTGAAATATATTCTCTCTAAATATCTCTTTCATTTCCGATCTGGTTGCCTGGATCTCAGTCTCTCTGAGGGTTCTTAACTTAAGATCCTTGAACATGCATGGGGAGAACTCACATCTTTGTGTTTACTATCTTCTAACCAAAATTAAGCATTTATTTTTATTTTGAATATAGACAAGACATCTGTGTTTTTATGACAGTGTCACAGTAGTACATTGTCACCAATAGAAATAAATGTTTTCGTATGACATTATATGTAAACTCTGTATATCTTGAAATGTTTTGAATTATAAAGATATTTTGAAATACTGATTTGCTCATCATTGCTTTTGCAGTTATGTTATGACATAATAATATTACTGATTTAAATATTTTTTACATAATACCATAGCAGAATTTTATTTTTAGAATGTATTGATAACTATGCTTTTAATTTTTTATTTGTAATTCTATTTATTTTATTTCATGAATTTATAAATATTCCAAAAAAGAGTCCACAGCTTTTGTAGTCCTTGACACAAAAATTATTAAGAGTACCTGATCATTGGGGTGACCGGATGGCTCATTTGCTTAAGCATCCATCTCTTAATTTCAGCTCAGGTCATGATCTCGTGGATTGTGAGTTTGAGCCCTGCCTCAAAGTGGAGCCAGCTTGAGAGTCTCTCTTCTCCCTCTCACTCTTTCTCTCTGTCCCTCCCCTGCTGGCTCTCTCTCTGTCTCTCTCTCTCTCTCTGTCTCTGTCTCTTAAAAATAAATAAATAAATTTTTAAAAAGAATTAAAAAAAAAGAATACCTGATCATCTTTTCATACCTCATCTGATTCAATACCCTCCATCCTTTTATGACTATCACAAGCATTTCCTTTGTTAACCATAAATATGATATTCCACTATTCTGCTTAGTATCTTTCAATGTCTCTTCATTCTTATAGAACATTAGAGATGGTCCCATCTTATTTCCAACTTCTTGTTCCACCATACCTAGGTTTCCTTGAATATGCCACATGTGTTTATTTCTTGGCATCTTTCCTATTACATACTTTTCTGTATTTGAAATCATTAGAACCCCCCTTGAGTGCCTATTAAAACCCTATTTAGCTAAAAATATCCCTTCATCTTTTAAACGTCTCTTAAAAATCTCCTGATGTTATGTCAGTCTGTATCAGTCTTGATATTGGCTGACTATGGGGTATTTTTCTGATATGCTTTTTGATTTTGATACTTCACATAGTTTTGGTAAAATGTAGACTCTGAGGCTACAAGCCAAAGTTTTCAAACATCTTTAGAAGTTGTAATAAAAACAATTGAGATTTAAGTCAGAATGAAAAGCTTTTTCTTTCCCTTCACGGTAACATTGCTTTTCATTTTAACATCTGTGAGATACATTCATTTATTTAATAACTATTAATTAATGTTTACTATGTCCAGGCAATCTTCCTGAGCCCTAGGAATATAGTAGTAAACAAAAGAGGAAAACGTCCATATTCCCATGAAGCTGACTTTTTAGTGCAGAGACACAAACAATGAACAGGATGGATGGATGGATGGGTAGGTAGGTAGGTAGCTAGCTAGCTATGCTGTGGAGAAAAATAAAGGATGGAAGGGGGAATGAGGATAGCTGGATAGGATCCCAAATTGAAATCAGAAAGGTTCCTCCAGGCCTCACTGAGATGATGACATTTGAACAAAGATCTGATGGAAGTATGGGAGAAAGTCATGCAGACATCTGGGGAGCAGGTCTGAGGAAGAAGGCACAGCCAATGTAAAATCGTTGCACTGGGAATGTGCCGGGAGTGTTCAAGAAAAGGCAAAGACAGTGTGGTTGAAACACAGTGTGCAAGGTGCATACTAAAAGATGAGGTCACAGAGGAAATATAGTCAGATCATGTCAGCCTCTGACTTTTACACTGAGTGAGATGGAGAAACTGCGGAGAGAGCTTGAAGAAAAAGAGTGACATAAGAATGTGTTGTAGCAGGATCAGGATGGAGATTTGTATTGAGAAGTCACAGTCCTAGGTTGACAAGGGTAGAAGCCTAGTAAGACTGGTTAGGAGAGTATTGCAGAAATCCAGGATAGGAAGGACAAGGCTTAGACTGAATTATTCATAACAGAGATTGTGAGAAGTAATTTTATTCTTGATACATTCTGATGGCAGGGTCAAGAGGATTTCTGGCATATGTTATGTCAAGTATGACAGGAGAGAGGGGCCAGGGTAACTAGTAAGGCTTCTGACCTGAGCAGCTGGAAGGATGGGGTTGCCTTCAAGTGAAATGAGGAACACTATGTTAAACTAGGTTTGGGGATGGGGCAGGATCTGAAGTTTCGGACATGTTTAGTTTAAGATGTGTCCTTGACCTTCTAGTGATATTAAGTGGATATTCTGTTTTACAAGCCTGGAGTTCAGTGGAAAGGACTAGACCAAGGACAAATGTTTGGAAGGCATATAAGTGAAGCCAAAAGCTAGATGAGATCATCTAGTGAGTTGAGTAAGAAAAAAAGATAAAGAAGTCCCAGGACTGAGCCCTGGGCTCTCCACCATGAAGTGGCTAGTGACAGAAGGAAAATCATACATGAGAAGTCCTAGAAGCCAAATGAGAAATTTTTTTTCTGAGAAAGGGGAGGGATTGAGATGTCAAATTCTGCTGAAAGGTCAAGTAAGATAAGGACTGAGAAAGAGATAGAATACCATCAAATTCCCTAATACAGAGGACATGTGACTGTCTGTGAGAAGAGCAGTTTGATGGAGTGGGAGGAGCCTGGTAGGAGTGGATTATGGTGAGAACAACAGGGAAATTGGAGACCAGTATTAACAAGTCTTTCCGGAAGCGTTGATGTAAAAGGGACCAGGAAAATGGGGAGAAGTTGGAGGGGAAAGAGAAGACTCTTTTGTTTCTTCATGGATCAGGAAGTGAGAATGGTGGCTGTAAGGAAAAGGGCAAAGGTCACAAAATAGTCCTCCAAAATAGCATTTCTTTTACCAATTAGTAAAATTTTGATGAAATTTAGAGAAACCATTTCTTCCACGATTATATATGCCCAAAGCAAATTTAATGACTTGCCTTGCTCTCTAGTATGATACCTCATTCCTACACCTGAACCTGCTTTCTGCATATTTCTTCAGGGACACAGTGCATCTTTCAAGCTCAGCGCAGATTATGATGCACTTTCTCCCTCTTTACATAAAATGTGTAACTTTGTGTATTAAGTCCTTCAGGGGGGCGGTGGACACCTAGAGTCAGACTACCTGTGGTGGAATCTATCCCCCATGATTTCCTAACTCTGTAATCTTAGACAAACTACTTAAATACCTGTGCTTTAATTTTCTATCTATAAAATGGGGTTAATAATATTACCTACCTTGCAGGATCAAAGCACTTTAAATAGTGTTTGTACATATCAAATCCTTAATAAAAATTAGTTGCTATGCTTAGTGTCATTGATATTGTTTATTATTGAAGAGGTATATAGGACTGATTCATTTTTCATATTTTTATATAGTACCTCTTAAATCCAGAAAACAGAATAAATGAATAAGTCACTGACTAATGAGTAAATGGAATATAATTGTGGCTTTATTGTGTATAGATTTTAATATCATTATTAAACTCAGTATTGATAAGTTGACTACTTTTTAAAAAAATGTTTATTTATTTTGAGAGAGAGAAAGAAGCAGTGAGAGAGGGAGAAAGAGAATCCCAATCAGGCTTCACAGTGTCAGTGCAGAGCCTGAAGCAGGGCTGGATCTTAGGACCATGAGATCATGACCTGAGCCGAAATCAAGAGTCAGATGTTTAACCGACTGAGCCACCCAGGCGCCACCCAGACTTCTGATATGTTTCTGAAATGAAGGGAAATACCAACACAGAACTGAAAGCGCAGGTAGTGGTATTTCTTCTTTTTCATCTGTTTTTGTTCCTTTTAATATCATCGGAAAATACATTTTGATTAGTTTATTCACCTATTCTTGAGTCTTTGCATTTCTTTACAAATTAGTTTTCCAATAAAGTTCAAAAATATGGCATTCACTATGTGATACAGCTTTTTAGCCTTTGTTTTGTTTTGTTTTGTTTTGTTTTTTAATCCTGCTATTTCCATTGAGTTAACAGAGGGGTTTTGGATTCGCTTCTGCACTTCTCCAGAATTCTTGGAAGTGTCTCCTTTCCCATCAACTCATTGTTCCTCAGGGGAGGAGTCCTCTTTGAGTCACAGCTTTTGGCATCTGAATTCCAGATTCTGCTTCTTCCAAATGGAGCTGGCTGCTGAGACAGACCTCTAGAGGGGCCTCTGAATTCTTGGACGTGAAGGCTCCAGATTTTAGTAAAGTACTTTTAAATAACTGGTAGCATTACTTGTCTTTTTAGCATCTGTGTGATGCATTCTTTTTACCACTCGGAAATTGTTTATAGCCTTTACTTGATGGTTTTGTAATTACTTACTTTTGTTGATCAGTAGTTTTCTTGATACAGACCACATCACAATTGTAAATACAAAACAACCACACATTTCAGCCTTATACAGTTTCACCTACTTAAGACAATCAATAATGTGATGATTCCTAACTTCTCTTTCCACATCACTGTTTACTTGTGGATTGAAGTTTCCATTTGTATGTTTTAATTTTTGCCAAGAAAAATCAATCATGTGCACTGTAGTTCTGCTTTAAATTTTATGCCTCATATCACACAGAGTATATATACAGTATATACATGTTAACTGGATAAAATCTTCTTTTAGGCTATCTTGGTTTACTACCTGGTTTTTACTGGTTATACATACTTTATTGTTTTAGTTCAAATTGAAGTCGTGTTTCTGATTTCTTCTTGTTAGATCTACTACTTTTCCCAGTGAATTTGTTTTCTTATAAGATTTTTGATCATCCTTTTTACAGTGTTGCTACAATATTTATGTAGCTACAATTTATGCTAGCCTTTACCTATACTATACACCAAAATCGTATGTATTTTTTGTATTTTTATGTCACTTCCTACTGTTTCTCAGAGAGAGCAGATGTGTTCTTTAGGGAAAGTGGATTGAAAAGAGAGACCTCATAATTAATACCTACTGAAAACAAGATGCTTTCATTCCAGAAGCACTAATTGAAAAAACCATCTATTAAATAAAGATAGCACAATTTCCTTTTCTTTTATGAATATAATTTATTGTCACATTGGCTTACATACAACACCCAGTGTTCATCCCAGCAAGAAGATGGCATAATTCTTACTAGACTATTTTATAGAGCAGTTTTAGGTTCATAGCAAAATTGAGAGGGAGGTTCAGATAGCATAATTTTGGAGGAAAATAAAATTACATGTGGAGTATCTTTAAAAATTCTTACATTGCTTGTAAAACAAACTTTAATGTAGTGTTATAAAAGCTGATTAAACCCTCCTAGAATATTTTACCTTTTTGTCTGTTTCATTTGGAATATGCCACATTTCCCCCGCTCTGCTTTTCTCTTAAATGCCACATAGGTAGTTAGCAATTGAAACCAACTCAGAATTTGTTCTTTCGGTTTTTACTACCCATGAAATATATTCTCTATATTTTTTATGTTGGCAAGTCAGACTCCAGGTTTTTATAGTTTTGCTTTTAAATGGTTAATGAAACATGCCTCTAGAGGGCGATCTTTTCTAAACTTTCCTATGATTGTAATCATGGCAACCCTGGCATGAACCTGGTGTAGTATGGATGTGGATGTCTTCTAACATTTTATAGTAACCCCCTTCCTTCTTATGAGGTTTCATATTATTTATTTCTCAAAGTCTTCTTAGAGAATCAGAATTTTGAAATATATTACTATTAATTAATATCCATCTTTGTACTCCATCCAGATGCCTAGCTTCTATTAATGAATTTAGGTAGTTGAGTAGAGGCAAAGTTTTTAATCATTTGAATAAGTGATATCTGTATGTCCTAAAAATTCCTTTCTTTGATTCTCTATATACTACTATTCAAGAATTTGTTATCTCTAAACTTTATGGGACCAGAGTGATTAAACTCTACCATTGAGGGGTTATTAGAATTTACAGTTAATCTCTGCTCCTCTTTTCTGTTAACATTGATTGGAGCTTTGTTGTTTTTCTTTACCTATTTAATGTATTCTTCGGTCAAAGTAATACATTTATTATAAAAGTCAAATAAGACCACAATTTTATAATGACAAATGGCACTCTCTTGCCTCACCCCTCTCCACTCTCAGGTGTCATTCCCCAGAGACATCTGCTTTCAATTCGTCATAGTTTCTTCCTTGCTGTTTTCTTTTTTGCTCCTTTCTGGAAATCATGCTAGTTGGATAATGGATCTCCTACATTGAACCTGTAACTTCCTTTTCTGTTTTTCTGTTTGTCTTTTTGTTTTACTTTATGAGAGTATCCCCAACTTTGTCTTCTAACCTTGTTGTATTTTTATTTCTGTATCATGTTTTTAATATTCTCTCCTCCAAATGATTTTTCTTATCACATTGTTTTCTTTTTTTATAGATGGAATGTTCTTTATCCATTTGAGACATAGATACAGTTTTTGAGGCATTTATTTTTGCTCCTTGCGTTATGCCTATTTTTTTGTTGTGATCATTATCTTTCATATTAGGACAGTGGTTCTCAACTTGATTGTACATTATAAATTACCTGGGTAGATTAAAAAACTACTGTTGCCTGGGCCCAGTCTCAGACTGATTAAACCAAAATATTGACCTGGATATCTTGGAATCCTTGGTGATCATTCTTATTTTTTATTGAAATTTTATTATTTGTTAATTTATTTCATTATTTTTATTCAGCTATTGAACACATCTGTACTAAAGAACTGATTGAAAGTTCTTTGATCATGAGGAAGTCATACCAATTTCTAGTTCCCACTGATCCCTCAGGTGGGACTGGCAATTGTATTAGGGGATCCCTAAGCAATACTATTTGTAGATCTTTTCACTTAGATTAGTCAGTTTTCCCACAAAGGAATCCTGTTTGGAGTGGATGTGGGGTGGTAGAAACTTTCTCTCAATAAACTTAGAAGTCAGTTTTCAGAGAGTTGAAGGAGTTCTATTACTTTAGTGATTTGAAGAACAAGAGGATTTGGCATATCTGTTTGTGTGTTACTATATTGCCTTACTTTTCCAGTGAGAAAGACAATGAAGTATGAAAATTCTGGTCAGAGTCCAATTAAACATTTTCTTTTGAAAATTTGGTTTTAGAAGTGTGGAGGTTCCTCAGGAAACTAACAATAGAACTCCCTTATGACCCAGCAATAGCACTGCTAGGAATTTACCCAGGGGATACAGAAATGCTGAGGCATAGGAGCACATGTACCCCAATGTTCATAGCAGCACTCTCCACAATAGCTAAAACATGGAAAGAGCCTAAGTGTCCATCAACAGATGAATGGATCAAGAAGATGTGGTTTATCTATACCATGGAATACTACATGGCAATGAGAAACAATGAAATCTGGCCATGTGTAGCAACATGGATGGACCTTGAGGGTGTTATGCTGAGCGAAATAAGTCAGGCAGAGAAGGACAAATACCATATGTTTGCACGTATAGGAGGATTAGGAGGAACTTGACGGAGGACCAAGGGGGAGAAGAAGGGCGGAAATGGTGGGGGAAAGGGAGAGAGGCAAACCATGAGAGACTCTTGAATGCTGACAAAAACTGAGGACTGATGGATGTGGGGGGGAGGGGGGGATGGGCATGAAGGAGGGCACTTTGGGGATGAGCACTGAGTGTTATGTAGAAACTAATTTGACAATAAACTATTTGTAAAAAAAAATAAAATAAAAAAAAAATAAAAAAAAAAAGAAAATTTGGTTTTAGAAAAAAATAGAGAAGGAGAAGAGTAGAAATTAGGCTTCTTAGGATACATAATGGCCAGCGTCAGAATGACTGACCCCAATAAACAGATTTAGAAATTATCAGAGATGGGAGTAGCAGCCATGAGTACTCTTGAACCTAAAATCCAAGCAGGAAGTAAAAGTCTGACTGCTGCCTCATAGTTATAAGCTACAAAAGGGTACAGAGAGTGGGGTCAGGGCTGTGCCAGGGTTACACATACTGAGAAATAGAAACTATTATGGTTCTTAGCATAATAGGTTCTTAGCATAAAATGATGTTTAGAATTTGGAGGAGGATGAGAAAAGGAAAGGGATTTAAGGTTCATTGAAAGAGTTATTAACATTGGACAGTGTGTTTTTGCAGGTGAGAATATTGAAGCTCGAATGAGGCACAGGAGTGAAACCACTTCAGAATGGATATACTGGAATTAATGTGGGCATTGTTGTTGTTGGCAGCTTCAGAAGAGAGAGGGTATTCCATTTTCATCCTCAGTAGGGAGTGCTTAATAAATGTTCAATAATATTTCACCCTTGTCTAATTTTGGAGTGGATTGAAATGTGTTCACATTTGATAAAATCATGGATAAGAGAAAATATGAAATGACAGTACTGATAAATGAATATGGTTTTTGGCAATGAGCCAGTTGATTAAGAAAAAGTGTTTCTGCTATGGCAGAAGAATTACAGGGAAGGTTATGGCGCCCAGATATGGTCATAGTATCACTCCTCTTTGTGGTTCTCACCCTCAGGAAATTTCTATCAAGGAAGTTTTGATGTACATGGGTAAATTCATGGTTTTGCTTTTGGAAAAGTTACTTTTGAAGACAAGGACTATTATTAGCACTCGTATGGCATACTTTGATTTTTTAGTGAGGGAGGTGAACAATTCTCTTTCACAAATTGTTGATAATTTAGGTAGTTAAATTGGGTATGGGTTTCCTGTTTTCTTCTTGAGCAGAACATGTAAGCATACTTTGATAGAGAGATATTTAAATGTTTTTCAGCTGGAAATAAAATATATGTGAATATAAAAGGTTTTATCTTCCCTGCTGTCAAAAAAGCTGACTTGGCCCTTTTGCTCTATACTCCCAACTTTGTATGGTTGTTAAAATCTGTTGCTCTTTCCCATCCGAAGGAAATGCATCTTTGACACTTCTCATGACCTGAGTCATGATGCTGAAATAGAGCCAGAAAATATGCTTAACAGTCATGGGTAAAAAGAAGGGAGGCTTCTGTGTGGTGGGGGTAGGGGAGCAGGAAGCAGAGCAGGGGAGAAGGGCATCTTTGCTGTTGATATTCCAGTTTATATCTTTTTGATTATTAGGAAAGTTGCTTACATTTTATTACTATAGTTGTTCAACAAAAATACCTTGATTTTTATATTGAATTTTTCCTTAACTATACAATGCTTATTTGCAAAAGACAAGTTTTGCAAATGTTAAATTAAATCATTTGAATCCTCCAGGTCTGAAACAAATGCACCTAAATCTTGCAACTTATTTTATATGTTGTCTCAGTGTTTGTTTTTATTTCGGAGCCAACTCCCAATTCTTCCACATGCTATATGTTCAACAGTTTAAGTAATAAAGTTATATTTATTTGTTGAATGATGCAGGTAAGTTTATGTATTTTTTTTTCCTTTGGACAGTGAAGTCCATCCTCCTGTTTGCTCTGCTGACATGATACAAAATTCATTGTGAGATAAGCATGGGGGATAGGAGTTTAGTATATTTTCAAAAGAATTTGAGTGAGGATTTATTTATACTTTGGAAAGTTCATTGAACCCCAAATTTGGTCTAAGTGATGCTAGATTATGGGGCTTTTAATCCTGGAGATTTTTCACCAGGGTTAAAAGTCTTCACTTCTGAGCACTTAGTCTCAAAACTCTATTTGAGCTCAGTTCAAAGTGGGAAATTTTGAGGCTGCTTAAATATATTAGATTGAGGAAAAATGTGAATCTCAAAGTGAAAGACCCAGGATTCTTTTCTTCTTCTTTTATTCATCTCTAGTGTTAAATATAGTCTAAATACTGTTTTTGTATGTGTGTGTTCTTTTGTTATGTTTTGTTTTTGTTTTTGTTTTTCATTGTTGTAAGAGTGGCAAGCTACAATCCTAATGTTTAAAATGAATTGAAACTTGCTAAAACTCCTTAAATATTAGAGTGCTAGCCCTTATAAATTTTCTTCATCTCAAATCTTGGAGTGCTCTAAGAATAATAAACTAAAGTAATGAGATTTTCACTTGGGGGAAATTTTTTCATTTATTTTATAAATTTGGGTTGGCTGTGTGATTGAGACTAAATTGTGCCACAAATGTAGTGGAGAGTAAATGTAGGCAAGAGATTTTCCTATAATATACTTCATTACCTGTCCCATACACCTTTTTTTATCTTGAAACTTTTTGGACATATTTCTTATATTTTCCCCTGTTTGTATTTTTACATTTTATAAATGATGTTTCTAACTCCTGATCTCATCTCCCTTTTCAGGCTTTTTTACATTCCAAAACTCCTTGCTCTAAACATGCTTTAATATCTTTTTGTAGTAGGATGGATTGTCCTTGCTGCATATGTAGTTTCAGCAACAACTGGTTTCTTTTGATTTTTATTTTTATGTTCCAACTTAATGAATTTGTTGAGTTTATTTTAGATTTAAGGAAAGAAAAATAATCAAATTTATATATGAGCTGTGAGCACATTAAAATCATTAACTGGTAAGAACGTGTTCAGACTACAAAAAGGAAAGCAACCTAGCAAATTTTTAATATATTATTTTAAACATATATTTGTATAGGTATATAATAAACTTATAAATAGTTATTCAGTAATTAGTGGCATTTCAATTCTCCAGGGCATAAAGTTTTAATTCTCCTGACATTTAAGAAGCACTAGTGCAAATCTCCACGCAGGCTACTTTGTATATAGTGAGAAGCGGTGATGACAATGTCGTCATTCAAAACTTCAGTCCCCATCATGCAAAAAAAAGAAAAAAAAAGATTGGAGTCTCGTTTTTAAGTCAAGTCGGATTTGTGGGAGATTTCTCTTCTTACCTTCTCACCCTTCCCCAAAATACCTATTGTAATGTCTGTGTCACTGGGAACTGTCTGGTTGAAAAGCAACAAGTGTTTTTGCTTGAAATGCATAAAGGTTTGCAGCGCTTTGATTTCATCATCTGTCACTCCCCCCAGAAACGTTACAAGGAGAAACAAGTCAATACCCAGTCAGGAATGTCCTTGAACTCTTTTCTGCCTTGAACTTTGTCACCTAAGCTGTTTGGTTGTTGTGTTAACAGTCTTATAAAAAATGTGTATATATTATTCATTTTCTTTTAATTGTGTGTTCTACTCTCCCTGGCTCCTGTGAACAAGCATTGCTTCCGCCCAGTTTGGTATGTGGGTCAGAAGGCGCTGTTTCTCACCAGGGCGCTGCTGTTTCCTTTTCCTACTTGAGTAGATTACAGATTATACTGGAATACGCCTGAGAAAAGGTCAAAAAGGAGGTTGAAAGTCTTGGAACTGCAGCTGGGAAGCTTGTCATTCTCATCTAGGAAAGGGGAAAGGAAAAAAAAAAAGAGCAAGAGAAAGAAAGAGAAATAGAGACTCCCATCTCAACCAAAACAACCCACATTCAGGAAATTCCCATTTGCACAGGATACTTTTTATATACTCTGAAAGGATTTTATTTGGTTTTGATTAAATAATTATCGAGTGTTTGGCTGAGAAAGCTTTAATGTTAAATTAGATGGCAAGCAAGACCTAAGCAGTGTTTTTAACTTTTCAGAGCCCAGATTTCCAGTGATTGTTTCAAAACAAGCTACCATTGTACTCTTTTTGACAGAGTCAAGAAGTCAGGAGCTTTTCAACTACAGAGTTAACTTAGTTAAACTCACGGGTATATTTTGGATTTTTATCCATGTCAATTCCACAGCAGGATATTAAAAGCAGACCAAAAGTTTTGATTGTCTGTGGAAAGCAAAAAGCACAAAAAAACACACAAAACAACCCATACGAACTGGTTACCCAGTTTTTATTTTGGAAAGATATGTAGGGGATAGAATATCTACATGAGGTCTGAGAGTAGGGAAATTGACGGAAGGAGTCAAGTCGTAACAGTCATAATGGGATGTTGGGAATGGGACTCTTCCTGTAGGACTGCCTTCTCAGGAGTGCCAGGTTGTTACATGGACATTGGCTTTCAGTGGGCCTCATTAATCCGATTACAAAATGTAATGGTTCAAAATATTAACAGACCAGGGACCCTGACAGGGAGTCCTTGTATCCTAGAGCAAGAGTGGATCTTGGAGGCAAGTGTCGGCAATCTCACACATAGGAAAGTTTCTATGGTAAACCTTATGAAAAGTGGAATACCTAAAGTGAATAAGGTCTGTGTCCATGATAAGGATCAAAAAGTGAGAAGAAAGTGCAGACCTCCTAGTAACAGTGCTCTTCCATAGGGTACCGTCAACACTGCCTGGTGTCCTTTGCTTTTTTACAGCTGCACCTTTGCCATTTTTATATTTATCCCTGCACCCCTAATGACAACAAAAGACAGTGCTCCTTTATCTTCCGAATGCTCCTTTTGGCCCACTTTATTCCATGATATGATAGTTCTTAGTTTCTTATGCCTTCTGTTCCTAGAATATTCCTGAAACCCCCATTGGCAGCAGACTGTAGTTTGTGCTTCTAGAAATCTATACTAAAAAGTTTTCTCTCTCTCACTGATATGATACTGTTTTAAGGTACTTTCTGATTTACAACTCTGATCCCTTGATTGCTTAATGTCATTTTAACTGCTTTTATTTGCTTTAGTTCACAGTACGGTGGGATAGGGAAAGTTTTTAAAGTAGGGAAGGAGGCAAGTAATTACAGTTATGGCTTATTTTTCCTCTTGGCTGCTTTTAAGAAGAAATGCATACACATACAGATACACTGATATTAACTTTAATATTTAGCATAGTCTGAAATGGTCAACAATTTCAGGATATTGCTGGCTTCAGAAACTTCTCGAAGCTGGCAGTTTGCCACACTCACGTGTTCTCACATCACTGCATTCAGAAGCTAAGAATCCCAGCCTGGCAGCTTCTGCAGAGAGGGTAAAGATGAAACAGAGAGGACTCTAGCCACATTACCTGGGAGTTGTTGCTGATGTCTTTTCCACAAATGTTCACGTTTGTCAAAGCCCAGTAAATCTTGCAAAGTTTATTTTCCTTGTAGCATCTGTGTTTTATAATGGGTCTTTTAATTTGTTTTTACTTTGTCTGCAGGGATTTCTTTTGTCCGGAGTTTTCAGACTCTGTCTTTTTTTTTTTTTTTCCTGTGGAAGTGAGTCCATTAATGATGACTGGTTTGGGAATATGCCTCTCTGCAAAGCTGACCTGACAAGCTGTTCCTCTAGCGCGGCAACAAAGCCCATTGTTATTTTCTCTCTTTACTTTTATCCTCAACTTAATCCATTTTTCCTCTGTGTTTTTATAGTATAGAATGTCTGGGAAAACATACTTAGGGACAATGCATAAATGATAAGATGGCATTTTGAAGTTAGCAAAACTTCTTGTAAACAGGTTTTACCATGTCAGCCTGACACACATGGAACCATGTGTTAGTGTGGAGATTGAGAGTTCCTCAATAAAAGGTACCTCCAGGTATTCTTCCAAAAGGGGGGGAGGGGGGGAAGAGTGCATGAGGTTGTTTTCACAATTCCTTTTTCAAAAATGCAAACTTGTTCAAGTAAACACAGAAGTCAGTGGTTAAAGCCCAGGGTGAACTGTTCTGGTTTAGTGCCTTTTGTTCTAACAATAAAAACAATAATAATTAAATACACAGCTGAAAACAAAAATGAAATATCATAGCTGTAGGCATCAAGGGATGTTTGATAAATTCTGATTTTTAAATGATTTCCTATTCCCAAATAGAATTCCTGCTTTAATTTATTGAGAAACCATTTTATTGGAACTTGGGTTTTGTTTTTTTTTTTTTTTCTCCCAAGAGAACTCTGTCTATCTTGGGGACTGGTAAACCTCTAAAGGATCAAAGCTCTTGTGGATTTGGTTAAAGACCCAAAAGCCTGAAGGCTTATAGAAGTTTATCTATATAGAGTAAGCCCAAAAAACTGGGATGAGAGTCTTAGAAGAGCTTATTTTCTCATGAGATTTTTGGGACTTCCTCTGTTTGGATGTGCCAGAAATACTGTGAGAATATCCATTCTCATGGAATTTGTCACTTACAGGTCTTGTCCCAGCTGGAATTCAAAAGTATAATGGTGTGTGGAAATATTACATGTGTTTTAAGGTTTTAAGAAGCTCACTACTAAAACTGCAATTCAACAACCTCTGCTATTTTTATTGTACTTATACAATTAAGAGAAAAGAGAAAAACATAGTAAAGAACAGTTAGTTGAAAATGACATTTAGCATCTATGTAGTGACTCTTCATTGATCTTGGATATTTTTAATTTCACTGTTACTATCAGTGTATGTGCCTGAGAGGTGGAACAAAGAAATAGTGGTACTAGCCCTCTCTGTCCAACGGGAAATTGAAGGATAAAATGGAGGGACAGGCTTAATCCTCATCTAAGATGTGGGTACTACAAGATTCTTCCTGCTGAACCTCATTATATTAAGAGGCTTCAGGCTTAATGAAAAATCTTGGCTTGGAAATTTAGGCTTGATACAACCGTAAGGAAGTGTCTGAAGATCTGTTCAAAAGTTATCAAGCCAAGGCTTCTGGCTCAGCCAACATGAGAGTAAGCAGAATAGCTAAAGCCATGGATTCCAGCATCTGGCCATCTTGTGAAGTACTTTGTGTCCCTCCAAAATGAGTTTTTTCTATAGATCATAGGACTCTGTTTTCCTGTACTTCCTGGGTATGGGAAAAAAATATTTACTTCATTCAGCAAACATTTGTTGAGTTGTCCACAGTAGTAAGACACTGACCCTACTCTGGAAAAGTCTCCAGTTTCCTGGAGGATAAATCTGGAGGTTTGTGAGATCTAGCTGCATTTTCAAAGAAAATCCATGACACGGAGGAGAGTGAAAAATCATTTTTAACCAAAAACTTTGAACACTGGAAAGGGGAAGGAAAGGATCATTATAAATTTTGTTTCCTTAAATTATTGAGTGTGAACTTTCATTTTTAAATTTGGTGTTTTTTAATGTATATTTTTTACATGTAGTCATTATGTGTCAGCTAATGAGATTTCCTGTCTAAGCCGGTTCCTTCATTTTACTAACTGCTGTTGTAATTGTTCTCACATCTCTCATCTTATCCTTTATTTTCTGTTTGAAAAAATAAAGGTATAAGGATGCAGGTTTCTTCCTCTATCCTTAAAATCTGTATGCCTTAGCTTCCGTTTTAAGCTGTTCCTTTGAAACAACATAAAAATGTCTCCCTTTTTATATTGTTTTTCCTGAAACATTTTGAAAATATATTTGTTAGCATATTTTCCTTCATTTAAAATTTATATACTTTCTGTCTCATTATGTTATGAGCTCTTTAGGAGGCCCTTGGACTTCTTGATCCATGGCTAGAACAGGGTCTCATACTGATAAGGCTCAAAAAATGGTACGTGAAAGAATGGTTGTTGATGAAAACTTTGCTTGGAACAGTAACTCATCTTGAAGTCTACAGACATCAAAAGCATGTCTTCTTTTCAGCCCCAAAGTTCTTATATCTCTCTTCTGTATCCATTACCTTGATCATTTCCCTTCAGTGATTCTTTTACTTATCCCTTTCCATCTGAGTTTTCCACCTCTTTACTGAAATGACCTCGTTGAAGATTACCAAAGTTAGTAGCTTTCTCTCTGAGTTTACCTTCTCTCATTGAGTGTTTTATTAATCCATTTATTCCTTCATTAAAGCTATTTTTATAAATTGCTTGTTGTGTCCAATAAAATATAAGACAGACACTATACCTATATGAATGTAAAATCTACCCAACTTACTTTACCCTTTCAGATGGGCTGGGTGTCAGAGGCTACATCATAAGCCCACAAACTTGGGTGTTGCTTGGCAATACAATAGCATGCTGAGAGGGATAGGTTTGAGCACCTTGTATACTATTCTGAGGTTGACCTTCATCCTGGTTAGCCAGTGAGGAGTTTTAAGTTACGGCTAACTATAGCACAAGATTTGGAGCTTCTCAGTGAATCACTTCATTTTTCTAGACTACCCATCCTACCTAGCAAAGTTCAGTGATCTCAAAATCTGTATGTTCCCTGACTGAAGAATTTACCTAAGTCCTTGCTCCTCTTGCTCAATTAAAAAGTTCTTCTAAAACTGAAATCATTTAATCTTCCTACTGCTTTCTATTATAATCTTCTCCTCTAGATAGAGATTCCTTACTGTTGCTCACGTATGTGGCATCCCTTTACACTCTGCTTTTCATGTTATCCTTCATCCTCAGCATATTTCTTCTCTCCTTATTTTGCACATCTTTCAAAGCCTAGGTTATGTCCCATCTGCTCCATGATCTCGTCTCCAAATAGGTGATCCCGTTTTCACTTATTTTTCAGTACTAGGCCGTTAGCATTTAAATTATTCCTGGTTCATACATATAAGACTGTAAGCTTTGTGATAATAGAGAAGGCATTCTTCACAGCATGTAATTTTGGGTTAAGGCACTCAAGAAATACTTGACTACTAGTTGTGAAATGTGTGTGTTATAAACAGCCCTTGACTTTCATTAGCTTGTGACATTTAAGTGCTGCAGTCTGATTTCAGATTGAAATTAGTCTTACTGTAGTTGTCTAATGGTGAATCTTGCATCTGTTTACATCTACAATGGTCTAAAGAGTGTCATAATGAATCACTTTGAATGATTTAACCATAACATTTTTTTGTCTTTCTTTTTTATGGTTTATTTTTAAACTTATTTAAATTCTAGTTAACATATATGGTAAAATTGGTTGCAGGTGTAGAATCATGATAGTGATTCATCACTTAACATATAACACCCAGTGCTCATCACAAGCACCCTTCTTAATGCCCGTCACCCATCTAGCCCATCCCCCACCCCTGCCTCCATCAGCCCTCCGTTTATACTCTATAGTTAAGAGTTTCTTATGATTTGCTTTTGTCTCTCTATTTTTCCCTTTCCCCCATGTTCATCTATTTTGTTTCTTAAATTCCACATACGAGTGAAATCATATGTTATTTGACTTATTTTACTTAGTATAATATACTCTGTCCCCATCCACATCATTGCAAATGGCAAGATTTTATTCTTTTTGATGGCTGAGTAATATTCTATTGTGTATATCTATGTATCTATCTATCATCTATCTAACACATTTTCTTTATCCATTCATCAGGTGATGGACATTTGGGCTCTCCATAGTTTATCTCTTGTTGATAATGGTGCTATATACATCAGGGTGCCTGTGCCCCTTCAAATCTGTGTTTTTGCATTCTTTAGGTGAATATCTAGTAGTGTAATTGCTGGATCATAGGGTCATTCTATTTTTAACTTTTTGAGGACCCTCCACACTGTTTTCCAGAGTTGCTGCACCAGTTTGCATTCCCACCAGCAATGTGAGAGGTTTCCCCTTCCTCCACATTCTTGCCAACATCTGTTGTTTCCTGTGTTGTTAACTTTAGTCCTTCTGACAGGTGTGAGGTGGTATCTCATCATGGTTTTGATTTGTATTTCCCTGATGATGAGTGATGTTGAGCATCTTTTCATGTGTCTGTTAGCCATCTGTATGTTTTTGGAACAAAATCTGTTTCATGTCTTCTGCCCATTTCTTAACTGGTATAAAAAAGTTTTTCTGTTACACCTCTACAGATATCAAATGTAGTATTTGGAAATTGAGGAGATAGATAAAAATTTGTGTGAATTTCTTATTTTGCTGAAGAAGGGTCAGTATTTAACTTGATTACTCCATAGATTTGTGCCCCCAAAGGGCAAGTCACATTTGGTTAAGCCATTATGCTAATTTTGAAGATATCTTCATCTTGTAATGCTTTTTAAAAAATTTTTTTAAAGTGTTTATTTTTGAGAGAGAGACAGAGACAAATGGGGGAGTCGCAGAGAGAGAGGGAGACACAGAATCCAAAGAAGGCTACAGTCTCTGAGCTGTCAGCACAGAGTTGATGCAGGGCTAAAATCCACGAACCACGAGATTACAGCCTGAGCTGAAGTCAGATGCTCAACCAACTGAGCCACCCAGGCACACCTTGTAATGATTTTTTAAAAACAACTTCTTACCGTTCCACTCACTCTGAAGCTACCATTAGTTATGGTGTGGTAGTTCCCCCTCTGTATTGAATCCATGCTGTTATAAGACTGAATGTCTTTGAGAGAAAATAGGCAGTAAATTCTTTGACACCAGCCATAGCAACTACTTTCTAGATATGTTCCCTGAGACGAGGGAAACAAAAGCAAAAATAAATTATTGGGACTACATCAAAATAAAAACCTTCTGCACAATGAAGGAAATGATCAACAAAACTAAAAGGCAACATACAAAATGAGAGAAGATATTTGCAAATAACATATCCAATAAAGGGTTAGTATCCAAGATATATAAAGCACTTATAAAATTCAACACCCCAACCTTGAATAATTCAATCAAAAATGGGCAGAAGAGGGATTCATAGGTGGTTCAGTCACTTAAGGGTCTGACTTCCATTCAGGTCATGATCTCATAGTTTGTGAGCTCCACATCAGGCTATCCATGGACAGTGTGGATCCTGCCTGGGATTCTCTATCAGTCATTCTTTCTCAAAATAAATAAACTTTAAAAAAATGGGCACAAGATATGAATAGACATTTTTCCAAAGAAGACATACAGACATCCAACAGACACATGAAAAGATGCTCGACATCACTTATCATCAAGGAATTGCAAATCAAAACTACAAGAAGACATCAGCTCACAGCTGTTAGAATGGCTAAAATTAACACCATAAGAAACAACAGGTTTTGGTAATGATGTGGAGAAAAGGGAATCCTCTTAACATTGCTGGTGGGAATGCAAACTGGTGCTGCCACTCTGGAAAACAACGTGGAGATTCCTCAAAAATTTAAAAGTAGAACTACCCTACAACCCAGCAATTGCACTACTAGGTATTTACCTAAAGAACACAAAAATACAGATACAAAAGGATACATGCACCCCAATGTTTGTAGCAGCATTATCTACAAGAGCCAAATTATGTAAACAGCCCAAATGTCCATCACCTGAAGAATGGATAAAGACGATGTGGTATATATATGCAATGGAATATTACTCAGCCAGCAAAAAGAATGAAATCTTGCCATTTGCAAAGACATGCCTGGAGATAGAGAGTATTATGCTAAGTGAAATAATTCAGGCAGAGAAAGACAAATACCATATGATTTCAGTCATATGTAGAATTAAAGAAACAAATGAGTAAAGGGGGAGGGAAGAGAGAGAGAGAAACCAAGAAACAGACTCTTTAACTATAGAAAACAAACTGGTAGTTATCAGAGGGGAGGTGGGTGGGGGAATAGGTGACATAAGTGATGATTAAGGAGTATACTCATTGTGATGAACACTGAAGTGTTGAATTGCTATATTGTACACCTGAAACGAATATTAAGCTATATGTTAACTAACTGAAATTTAAATAAAAACTAAAAAAACATAAATGTCTTTCAGGATGTCATTTATAAATAAGATACTCATTCTGATCTCTTGGGGGGGATTGATTTGCTTTTTTAAAATAAATTTGTCTCCTTAATTAAAATTAGTAAAAAAAAAATTACATGCTTACTGTTTGCTGTTATTTATAAAATACCATATTATTGTTAACCATTGAACTGGGGCAGATAACTTTTATAAGAAGTCAAGAACAATAATTTGAAACAATTATTTGAAAATTTATAACATGGAAAGTGTGGAAAGTTTTCTGTAAAGCTTCTGTGTAAGTGCATGAATTACTAAGAATCACTGTGAAACTACAGTAATCAATAGGGTGCCTTGGTGGCTCAGTCATTGAGTGTCCAGCTCTTGTTTTCGCTCAGGTCATGATCTCACAGTTTGTGAGTTTGAGCCTTGTGTCTGGCTCTACGCTGACAGCACAGAGACTGCTTGGGATTCTTTCTTTCCACTCTCTCTGCCCCTCTTTCCACTCATGCATACTCACACGTGCTCGCTCTCTCAAAAAAAAAAAAAAAAAGAAGAAAAACTACAGTAATCCAGAAAATGTAGTATTTGTGAAAGGATAGGCACATGGATCCATGGAACAAAATCTAGAAATTGACCCACACATGTATGACTTTTGACAAAGATGAAAAGGCAATTTAATGGAGAAAGGATCATCTTTCTAATGGTGATGAAACAATTTGACATCCACTTTCAAAACAGTGAACACAATCTCAACTCACACCTCAGTCCATATACAACAATTAACTTAAAATGAATCATAGCCTATTCTTGTCACTTCTATTCAGTATTGTACTGGCAGTTGTAACCAGGACTATTAGGCATTAAAAGAAATAGAAGTCATCTGGACTGGAAAGGAAGAAGTAAAACTTTCTTCTTTGAGGGTGACGTGATCATGTGTGTAGAAAATCCTTAGGAATCCACAAGAAGCTGAGATAAACAAGCTCAGCAACGGTTATAGGATACAAGATCAGTGTACAAA
Organism: Hyaena hyaena; assembly: GCF_003009895.1. Lineage (NCBI taxonomy): Eukaryota > Metazoa > Chordata > Mammalia > Carnivora > Hyaenidae > Hyaena > Hyaena hyaena. Next base: position 544,150 of record NW_024081184.1, on the reverse strand, counting down.
AATTAATTGTATTTTTCTACATGGGCAATTAATCTGAAAAGTGAAATTAAGAAAACAATTCATTTTCAAGTTGCATCAAAAAGAATGAAATAGGAATAAATTTAACCAAAGTATAAAACCTATGCCCTAAAATCTACAAAATAATATTCAAAGAAATTAAAGAATACCTAAATAAATGAAAAGACATCTCATGTTCTTGGCTTGTTAAGATGGAAGTAGTTCCTCAACTATATACAGACTCATTGCAGCTCCACTCAAAATCCTAGCTGGCATCTTTGCAAATAATGACAAGATGTTGGTGGAAGCAGCAGGTTTTGTTGAATATAATGACCCCTCAGAGAAGGACATCAAACCACTGACTATCTTTAAAAGAAAAGAAATACGATATGATTTTTCTCTATTCTTTTTCCATCTTTAGTTTCTCCAAAAAACCATTATTTACTGAGACAGAGGTGCTTCACAATCATTTTTCCTTGGAAAAAGATCACTGATCAGGGGTGCTAAGAATTTTGAAAATAAAAGTACATTTTTAGTGATTTCTGTGTATATTTGGGTGGATGTTTGTGTAACGTCTATTTTAGAAGTTATGAGTCATTTAGGAACCTAATTCCCAGTATAACAGTATTTCAAAACATGGAAATTCAGAAAAACATGTAAAATGTTCTAAAATTTCTAATTCACGTGGCTTGTATCTGAAGAGGACTTGGATAACGTAATAACAATTTCTGCCTTTGTATTTCATACCCTTCTCTCTGTGAGTTCTGTAACTTGTTTGAATTTTGTAGCTATAGGCCACAAGGTGGTGACACCAAATAATGTAGAAATAATAAATGTCCAAGTGGGTGCTTCTGCTCCAGAATATAGTATGTTCCCTTTTAGAATACTATTCTCTTTCTTTTCAGTGATTATATGTGATTTCTTTTTGTGTTAAGAAAGCAGTCCAAATTGACATAACACTTCAGCTCAACAAAATTTAGCTCAAATTTGTCATTTGGTGAAGATATCATTTAAATAGAAAAAATTACAGAGATCATGGATCCTGCCTTGTCTCAGACTACAAGTATCATAATACTGGAGGAATAGACATTATCAGTAATATTTTGAGGGCACTGATTAAAAAATTAACCAAGAAAATCCTAAATCTCTAATTTGTAAAGTTGCTATAAATTTCACTTAAACTTTGGAGATTTTGTTTTATTTGCTTTCATTTGTTTCATTTCATTATTATGTTTTTAAAAAGTCACATCTCATACCTTAAAAAATGAGCTGTATCATGTAGTATAAATTATATACATTATATATATGAATATAAAATACAAAACTTAAAAATTTTTAGATTGAATTTTTTGACCTTGGGTTAGGCAAATAGTTCAACTCAAAACCACATTTACAAAACAAATTCATGAGGTAAACGTTATTGGAAAAAATCTTTTGCTTGTTGAAAGATTTGTAAGAAGACAAGTTATAGGGAGATAGAAAATATTTGAAAATTGTATATCTTAAAAAGGCTTATATCCACAATATATAAAGAACTTTTAAAATTTGAGAATAAGATCTGTAAATAATTACTTATGTTTATAGCCATTTGATTTTCAACAAGAATGCCAGGACACTCTGTGATGGGGGAAAGGATAGTTTTTTCAATGGTACTGGAACAGTGGTCTCCAAAATTCACTATAATGATATTGAACCCCTACCTCACACCATTTATAACAATTGATTCAAGATAGATCAGATACCTAAATGTCAGAACTGAAAATAGAAAACTGTTAGAAGAAAATATAGGCATAAATCTTTGTGTCCCTGGATTTGGCAGTGGTTTCTTAGATATGACAACAGAAGCACAAACAACTAATGAAAAAATAGATACAATAGACTTTATCAAATATAAAAACATTTTTACTTCCAAGCACATCGTGAAGAAAGAAGACAACACATACAAAGGGAGAAAAATATTTATAAATAATATATTTGACAAGGGATTTGTATCCAGAGAATATGATTAACTCTTATGACTGAACAATTTAAAGACAACCCAATTTTTATTTTTTATTTTAAAAAATGTTTATTTTTGAGAGAGGAGAGAGAGAGACATATAGCACAAGTGGGGGAGGGGCAGAGAGAGACACACACACAGAATCCAAAGCTGGCTCCAGGCTCAGAGATGTCAGCAGAGTGTGACATGGGGCTCGAGCGTATGAACCATGAGATGATGACCTGAGCCGAAGTCAGATTCTCAACCAACTGAGCCCCCCAGGCCCCCCAGACAATTCAGTTTTTAAATGGGCAGATATTTTGGATTAGACATTTCTCCAAGGAAGATATACAAATTGCCAAACTGCACGTGAAAAAGATGTTTTAACATACTTAGTAATTAGGGAAATGCAAATAAAAACCATAATGATTCACCACTTCATACCCACTAGGATGGCTGAAATAGGGGCACCTGGGTGAGTCAGTTGTTTGAGCATCTGACTTCAGCTCAGGTAATTCTCTCACAGTTTGTGAGTTCAATTCCCGTGTCAGGTTCTGTGGTGACAGCTCAGAGCCTGGAGCCTGCTTCAGATTCTGTGTCTCCCACTCTCTCTCACTGCCCATCTCCCCCTTGCACTCTCTCTCTTCCTGTCTCTCAAAAATAAATAAACATTAAAAAATTAGGACAGCTAAAGTAAGAGGTAGATAATAACAGTATTTTTATATTTTTTGAGATTTGGAGAAGTTGGAGCCCTCATACATTGGTGCAGCCACTGGTTGGCAGTTCCTCAAAATCTCAAATACAGACCTAACTGTTCCACTTCTAGGTGTATGTACCCAAGAAAACTGAGAACACATGTCTCCATAAAAACCTGTGCACTTTATTTTCATAGATACATTATTCATAATAGCTTAAAAGTGGAAATATCCCAAATATTCATCAACTGATAAATGGATAAATAAAATCTGGTACATCCATGCAATGGAATGCTCTTTGGGTATAAAAAATAATGAACTACTGACGTGTGGCACAGCATGGACAAACCTTGAGAAGATACTAAGTCATAAAAGGCCACATTGTATGACTCCATTTATGAGGCATCCAGAATAGGCAAAGCCATAGAATCAAAAGGGAAGTTCCTGGTTGTCAAAGGCTGAGAGGTGGGACAAAGCAGGAGTGATTGCCAGTGGGTATGGGCTTTCTTTATGGGTGATAAAAATATTCTGAAATTTGACAGTGGTCATGATTGTACTATGCTGTAGAATATACTAAACACCACAGAAGTGTACATTTTAAAAGAGTGACTTTCACAATATATGAATTCTATCTCAGCATAAATATTGACCCAGGTTTTAAAATGGGCACAAGATTTGAGCAGACAAAAAGAGAAATATGAATGACAAGTACATGAAGAAAAAGTACTAAACTTTGTGCATTAGAGAAATCCAAATAAAAGCCAGAATAGCTAAAAGCATTAAGAGTGACAGTACCAAATGCTGGTGAGAATATGGAGGATCTGGAACTATGATATTTTATTGGAAAGAATGAGAAATGGTTCAGATATTTTGCCAAACTGGCATTTTCTTATAATCTTAAGACATACGATTACTATGTCATTGGAGACATTCAATTACTATGACCAGCAATTCCATTCTTAGGTTATTTATCCCAAAAAAGGAAGCTTATATTCATAAAAAACCTGTACATAAATGTTTATAGCACCATTATTCATTAATAGCCAAAAGCTGGGAACATAATAGACAAAAGCAGTGACTAGATAAACAAACTGAAGTACTTCCATATAGTACCATCATACACAAGAATAAAAAGGAAAGGGGTGCCTGGTTGGCTCAGTTTGTTAAGTGTCCGGCTCAGGTCATGATGTCACGGTTTGTGGGTTTAAGCCCCACATTGGGTTCTGTGGTGACAACTCAGAGCATGGAGCCTGTTTCAGATTCTGTATCTCCCTCTCTCTACCCCTCCCGACTCGTGCTCTGTCTCTCTCTGTCTCAAAAATAAAAACTCTATTAAAAATTAAAAAAAAAAAGAAAGATCTGGGGTACCCTGGGTGGCTTAGTCAATTAAGCATCTAACACTTGATTGCAGCGTTGTGAGTTCAAGTCCCGTACTGGGCTCCATGCTGGGAATGAAGCCTACTTAAAAATGAGAGGGGCGTGGGGAGTAGATCTGTTGATACTTCAGGAAAATATAGAGTTGGTGAATCTCAGACGCTTATTGGAAAATGAAAGAAGCTGGACCCCATAAGCCCCATACTCTGATTTCATTTATAGGACCTTCTGGAAAATACAAAACCATGGAGAGGTAGAAAAGATAAGTATGTAGGAGTCTGGCTTACTGGTGAGCTGAGAGTAATTATTCCCTCTGCAGATCAGATTTAATTTCATGGATAAGTTTGATTCTCCTGGTTATTAGGGAGCCATAATGACTATTCTTTTTATTTTTTTATATTAGTGCCCAGCATAAAATAAAGGGAAATGTGTTGATTTTTGTTTTTAAACTTTATGATAGAGACTGGTAGATATTGGGAAGAAGGTGATGATTTTGCCTATGACTTCTGTTAGGTTCATGCTGTGTCTCTCATTCTACTCTTTGTGGATACTCATCTCATGACTCATGTTTCTTCCACCCTCCCAGCCTTCATAGGCTGCTGTGGCTGGAATATTCTACCCACTTACTTTCAACTTGTTTAGAGTATTGCTCCATGCCTCCTCTAGACTACCTTACATCTTCCTGTTTTGTTTTCTGTTACCATCCTGTATTTCTTCATAAGACCCTAAAATTATAATTAAATTTTGTACTAATTATTTGTATAACCATTTAACATCTATCCAATTCTATATCCTCCGTTCCTCTATCCTCAAAGACTTAAGTCTCTGTTTATGATCAAGTCATACTTGGTGTTGCCAGTATCTTTTGTTTTCTCCCACCCATATAACCATGATTCCTTTAGAATCAATTCTGCCTTTGATAACTTTCTTAAATGGTTAGTGGAGTGAGTGCAAATCACATTAGAGAAGGAAACGTCTCTTGGTGATGCTTTTCTTTATTTTTCTTTTTGCAGGGAAACTAAACAGCCAAGACTCCTACAATAATTTTGCCAACAACAACCCTGGCAACCCTCGGCTCTCTCCTCTCCCCAGCTTGATGGTATTGATGCCTCTTGCACAAATCAAGCAACCAATGACGTTGGGGACCATCACCAAACGAACAGGGTAAGGCCTTAGGCTTGCTACTTTTTTAAAAAGCTATTTTAGAAGATTGGATACATGAAAATAAAACATACATTTTCTTTGGGTTGTTTGAGTACGTTCTTCATTTCCAGCTGACGTGAGACTTAATGGCAGCAGAATAAATACAAAGTATAGAACATGAACAAACATACTCAAATACAACCATGTGCACATACGTTCATAGCAAAGACAAAGCAGTGACAAGTTGTGAAAACTAGTACTGGCTAATAAAAACCAGACCCATCTACTCAGTCTTATACTTGCTGCCTTGTGGCTTTGTCTGAAAGTACAGTTTCAGTTTCTTGCTTTTGTGGACATAATCTGGATTTACAATGATTGCCAAATTTTACCTGGCCCATATACTAATGAAAGAACTTTGTTAGATGACAACCATGTTTCTAAAACTTAAGGGGGAAAAAAATCACCTCTATTGTGGTATAATTTACAAATAATAATCTGTCATTAGTGTTATGGCAATGTGATATTATGGGTAGTTTTCAAAAGCCAGAGTCCTAAACTTTGGGCTTACTCAGGATTGGTCATTAACATCCTCAAAGATATTTGATGACTCACTTGATGTGTCTGTGCTTATTTTAGCTATTTAAAAACATTTTTGATTACTACTGGTTAGGAATATAAAATTATCACTTCTTTTAGTTCCTGAAAATAAAGTACTATATCTAAGGTATCATTAGATCATCAGTCAGATAATGATTCTAAAGTTCCATTTGTACCAGAAAAAATATATATCTATAGGCAAATTACCTATTTCATCAATAAGCAATCCTGAGATGTAACCTAATTTGAAATGAAACAACTGTAGTAAATTTTGTCTTCAGGTAGCTCAGAGAAAACCCAATCCTGGCTTCAAACAGTCCTCAAGGCCTTTCCAACAAAAGGAATAGATTAAATTATTTGGCTGCACTATCAATAGGTCTTAATATTTTTGTGCTGGATGGTAGTGTTTATAGAAGTCACTTTTGTGAGAAGAAATACTCATTCTCAGGGATAAGGCCTTTGAGCTGCAGATTTCACTGTAGTACAGAAATGGACTCTCTACCTAGTGGAGTGGTATTTGTATACAAAGTGATCTTATTGCTGAATGCAGAAATAAAATGGAATTTGTGGCATATTTGGGGAGGGGGAACAAAAAATATACTTAAGTCCCAAATTAAGCATGTTATAATATAGATCATTGGGCCTGTATTCCCTTTTTTTAAAAATTGACTTCAACTTTTTAACTATATTCAGTAATTTAAATAGAATGTTGACTTCCCTTTCCTCTTTATTTTGAAGTAAGATAAATAAAGGGGCGCCTGGGTGGCTCAGTCAGTTAAGTGTCCGACATTGGCTCAGGTCATGATCTCACGGTTTGTGAGTTCGAACCCCACGTCAGGCTCTGTGCTGATAGCTTTGAGACTGGAGCCTGCTTCAGATTCTGGTCTCCCTCTTCCTCTGTCCCTCCCCTGCTCGCACTCTGTCTCTCCCTCTGCCCCTCAATAATAAATAACCGTAAAAAATATTTAAAATTAGAATGGCTATGAATAGGAAAGAGATTATGAACTTATATTTACAGTTAGTTTATTTATTTTTTTTGTATAATCTTTTCTGGGATGTAGAATCAAATAAAAATTAGACTAAATCTTGAATCATAATTTTAAAGTTATTTTTTTTACTCATAGAAGTCATCCATAATTGTACCTTCTTGATTCAACCGAGCATTGTACAATTCTGCAAAGTACTTATGAGTTTTGTGTGTGTTTCCCGAATCCAAGTGAAAGAATACTAAAAATTATTCTTCTTGAATTGAATTTTAGCTTTGTTTCTGGTATTTGTTGTTTTCAAAACTTATGAGCTATGCTGTTTTTATAATGTAAAGAATTCGCTCTCTTTTTCAAATAAGCTTTTCTAAGACAGTAACTGAGGTTCTGTGCATGAAATCCTATGATGTTAGAATTTAATTTCAATATTATTTGTGGGGAGGAGTGGAAACTGAGCCTACTTTTGTATATATTTGAATTTTTCCACAATAAAAAGATAAAGCTCTCACAGTCTTTCATGCTCTTCTCTTGCTACTCTCTATTTCTCTGCACTTAGCTGGACAGAAACATAATCATCTGGTGTCTCCTTCCACTGCCATACTTTGTGAACTTGGATAAATTTTACATTTCTTTTCTTTCTAAAACTTAGTCACAATTCCTCACTTTTTAGGGTGCATTTATTATGCTCCTTTATATTATAGACAATTTAGTAATTATTTATTAATGAAATAACTTAGATGAATTTGAGTTATGGGCTTTGGAATTAATAGTAGTTCAAGGTACACATGTTACATTGTTGACTTGGCTTTTTATATCCATTCTCATACCATTATATTTTTGCTGAGTTTTTAAATTCTTTTCAGCATCTTCTGTATTGAAGTGTTTAAAGAGAATATTTGTCCCACAATGAATACTTGGTTTGTAATTTTTAAAAATTTTAATAGATTCAGATTTACCAAAAAAAATCATTATAAGACCAGTAAAATTGCCATTTTCCCCAAATGTTAACAATCCAGTATTTTTGCCTTATCATTCACATTCTCTCACTCTGTACACACACATACACACATACACACACACATACACACACACCATATTTTTCTTAAATTGTTTAAAAGTAGATTTAGTAACTCCTTATAAATTTCAATATATAACTTCTAAAATTAAAGATATTCTCTTACATAACCATAGTACAGTTATCAAAAGAGATTTTAAACCTCACTGTTGGTTTTTGTCATAGAGTTGTCTGTAATGACTTCTCTACCTGTAGTAGAGCCGTTAGGGCAGCACACAGTACCCTGCCTATTATTTTTCCCCCCTCCCCACCTGCTGATCTTTTTTTATCCCACCCTTCCTGCAATTTTTTCTCTGACTTCCTATTAACACAGATCATAGTGACCTATAAACACTTTTATAATAGTATTAATAACTTATACTTGGCTATTCCTATAAGACTTAATACCCCTCAGCCATTTTCTTTATTTTTAAATGTTTATTTATTTATTTATGAGAGAGAGGGAGAGAGAAAGAGAGACAGAGACAGAGAGAGAGATTGAGAATTCCAGCAGGCTGTGTTGTTAGCGCAGAGCCTGAAGTGGGGTTAAACTCACAACTGTGAGATTATGACCTGAGCTGAAATCAAGAGTTGGATGCTTAACTAACTTGAGCCACCCAGGCACCCCTTCTAAACCACTTTCTGAAAGGTTTGTTGATTTTATCCAGAAATTGCTATAGTGTACTTTCCTTTTAATTTTTACTCTAAGTCACCCCAACATTTGTTCATAGAATTTTCAGAATACAATTTATGGTAATATTACCTTAAAATTTAGCATTTTCACTGGAATACATGTATTTTGCCTTACCAAAAGTAATATTTGTTTTCTGAGAACAAAATATATTCCCTTAATTTCTATTTTTTTATATATGCTGTGATTTGAACCAAATCTTATACATCTCATATCATTAGATTTCATCCCTTTAGATTTTAAGGGCTATATTTATTTCATTTTTATTAAAATTTTTTTACTATGACCAATTCTCAAGACTGCAGTTAGTAATTTGCATTATTTCCATTAAATTTTGTTATATTTACTGAGAATTTTACTTGCCATATTAAGGTTACCAGAGTGATGAGCAAATGGGATTTTCATTTCTAGGTGTCTTCATTCTAGAAATTCTAATTTACTCTAACTTTCGTCTATGACATGCCTTTGCTAGCATTTTAAAAATAAAACTAACAAGAAGTATTTGACATGGATTATGTAGAAATAGAACACAGAGCTGACTCATTTATAGACATGTAAGGTCTGTGACTACTTCCAGTATGCCTGAATAATATGTCTAATAAAATTACATACTTACCTAGGTTACATCAACATTTATTTATTCCATGTCTTATATATTTGGCATAAAGGCAAAATAAGCATAAAAAGTTGTATTTCTAGCAAAGAGATATTTAAGAATTGCCTAAGGATCCTATACTTGAATATTTAAATTGTGATAGAAGCCTCAGTTCAAACCTTGAGGGGATAAACGTGTGCTTACCGTATTTCACATCTGCCCTCTTATTTTTGGAAATATATATCCCTGGAAGCCCGTGCAGTGTCAGGGACCATCTGTCTTACTCCAAGACACGCACGAGGCCAGTAGAACTACAAATGGCAAAAGACAGATGTATTTACACCTTCATGTTCTGTACCTTGAAGCAGCACTTGGGAGGAAAAAAGGCCTATTTTGGCAACAGCTGTTGTTTAACCTGACTCCAGTATGCATTGATGAAGGCAAAAGAAGTGCTAGAAATCATTTGGCTCAACAATCACTCATTCAAACAGAGTCCATTTTCTTTCAGTGTAAGACTGGCGCATTGGAAAAACCTCCATCATGTTTTTATGATATGTAAATAAGAATAGTTCTCATCTCTTAAAGTGAAACGGGGTGCTAAGGAATTGCTCATTGTTTTGAAGTGTTAAGTATTTATAGTAGGAATTTATTAAGTAGCATTTCATAGATGTTTGGTTGAATTAATGAATCAAGTAAGTGATAAGGTTTTTTTTTTAATGCTTCCTATGTAAAATTTTACTAAATAGATAATTTTTCATCAGTATGCTTAATTTTATGTGCATTAAATCTAAAGTTATAAATATATACATATCATTGTTTAGGGGTAAACAGAGCAACAAGTTTCAAAAAGAGATCAGAGTAATTTCATGGGAATGAAAAATACAGATATTGGTAAAGAAGTTATTTCCTTGCTCTTAAATAACTGACCATTTTCAGAGAAGTAAACATGAGATGATTTGTTGTCTTTCATGTTTCTTTTGTCTTAAATGGAGCAGCTTCTAATTCTTTTCCCTTCTCCCATCTTTATATTTATTCGTGTTTTTGTGAGCAATTTGAAGTGGGTATTAGGAACCTTGGGCCTGACACTGTAGACAAAGGTTAATGTCATCAAAGGATATTAACTTAGGAATCTGATGCCCTGACTTCTCAGTTGGCTCTGCTACATATTACCAGTGTGTCCTAGATAAGTTTCTTCATCTGAAGAATAGAAGTTTATATATTTGGATTATCATCTTTTAGCTGGACACTGTGTGAGTTCCCACCAGAGCTTTCGTTCCATTCCCTAATTTCTAAGCCTCACTCACTGTTGAGCCCTAGGCCAGTAACAAGAGCTTCATTTAGAAAACATAGATGATTGTTTTCATTTAGAAATGGAAACATTTAATAGCATTTATTTGATTATCTCAAATTTGTAGACCAAATCTGCCATAGAGTTTGCTAAGTGAGCAAATGACATTGCCATACAGAAGGCCTTGAAGAAAGGTCCATTCCTTCTTTTTCTAATTCAGTTAAGTCTGCCTTAACTTATCTACATAGTTTGGCCTGAGCCTCAAACCTTATATGCTAAGTTCTGAGAATTAAATGGGAAAGATTCAGAGAAAGACTCACCAGATACTGTAGCAGATGGTAATTCTTTAATTCCCAGCCTTGTCTTGTGTAAGTGTTATTTTCTGATAACTAAGTTATAAATGTTTGGCTCCAAATATAAAATAACGGACAATGTATTTTCATTAGAATGGATATAGATGTATCTGCATGTATAATATACTTACCACAGTCTGAGTTTACAATTTTTGTGCTCCATCATTGGAGTATTTAAAATATACCATGGTTGGTTCATTTTACCACAAATCTGTGGATTTTTTGTTTTTTTGAGTTAAGTTTACTATTAAAAATCAGTAGTGGTAATTGTACAGAAATTTGATAGTCTATGCTATTCTAGCGTCTTTTCTGCAACATCTGGCAGAATTTTAACATTATCTAATGTTTTTCTAATGAAAATCTTGAGTTTGTAATTTAACTTTGCATGTTGAGCATATCTCAAATTAGATAGTGAACCAACCTGTTTCAGCTTCAATTTGCCCTATAGATCAATAATTTGAGATTTGCCATAGGTATCTTTAGTATAGAGTGGTTAAAATTAAATTAATGAAAAATGAAATGTAACACTGGAAAAATTGGCCCAAGGACTAATTTTGCTCATATGTATATGAGAATTCTAAGTCCATTTCTGTAGTTCTTTAACAGAGCTACACAGAATGTAGCAGTCATTAAGGTTCCTAGAATATATTGGTAGAGAATACAGCTTTACATTACAATTTTACAAATAGTATTATATAACGTTTTCTCTAGTTAGTATTTAACATTTATATGGGCTTATTCTTTTTTCAGTTTTTTCTTTGAGACATTGGGGATGTATATTGACTTATATCACTATGTAAGTTTAAGGTGTGTAGCATGATAGTTTGATTTACACATACAGTGGAATGATTACCAAGTGGGTTCAGCTAACATCCATCTTCTACTGATACAATAAAAAGAAAAGAAAGAAGAAAAGAAAAAAGGAAACACTTTTTCCTTGTGATGAGAACTCTTAGGATTTACTCTCTTAACAGCTTTCCTATATGTCATACCACAGAGTTGGCTATAGTCATCATGTTGTACATCACATCCCTAGTACTGATTTATCTTATAACTGAAACTTTGTATCTTTTGACCACCTTCCTCCAATTCCCCCTTCTCCTACCTTCTGCATCTCTTAACCACAAGTGTGATCTCTTTTTCTGAGTTTTTTAAAAAAGATTTATCTTAAGATAAATAAGATCATATAGTATTTGTCTTTCTTTGATGTATTTCACTTAGCATGCCTTCAAGGTCTTTCCATGTTGTTTGAAATGGTCAGATTTCTTCATATTTTTATGGTTGGATAATATTCCACTATATATACATATATATGTATATATATATACACAAAAGTGTTCTACTATATATATGTATATATATAGTGTCCATCAATGGACACTCCTGTTGTTTCCATGTCTTGGCTGTTGTAAATAATGCTAGGAACATGGGGATGTAGATATCTTTTTGTGTTTGTATTTTTATTTCCTTTGGTTATATTCCCAGAAGTGGAATTGCTGGATTATAGGGTAGTTGTATTTTTAATTTTTTGAGGATCTCCCCCCTACTGCTTTCCATCGTCGCTGTACCAGTTTATACCAACAATGCACGAGGGTTCCCTTTTCTCACATCTATGACAGCATTGCTACCTCTTGTCATTTTTAATTTAAATTTTAATTAGTTAACATACAGTGCAATATTGTTTTCAGGAGTAGAATTCAGTGACTCATCACTTACATGCAACACTCGGTACTCATCACAAGTGCCCTCCTTAATACCCATCCCCCACCCAGCCCAGCCCTCATCTACTTCCCTCCATCAACCCTAAGTTTGTTCTTTTTCTATTGGTTTTTTATTTAAAAACTTTTTTTAACTTTTTAAAATGTTTATTTATTTTTGAGAGAGAGAGACAGAGACAGAGAGTGAGTGAAGGAGGAACAGAGAGAGAGGGAGACACAGAATCTGAAGCAGGCTCCAGGCTCTGAGCTGTCACCACACGGAACGATGTAGGGATTGAACTCATGGAATTATGAGATCACGACCTGAGCCAAAGTCGGGCACTTAACTAATTGAGCCACCCAGGTGCCCCTTAAAAATTTTTAAAATGTTTATTTATTTTTGAGAGAGAGAGAGAAAGAGACAGAGGGCGAGTGGGGAAGGGGCAGAGAGAGCGGGAGACACATAATCTGAGCTATCAGCACAGAGCCTGACGTGGGGCCCACAAACCATGAGATCATGACCTGAGCCGAAGTCAGGCACTTAACTGACTGAGCCACCCAGGTGCCCCAGTCAGTTAAGTGCCTGACTTCGGCTCAGGTCATGATCTCACGGTTCATGTGTTTGAGCCCCGTGTCCGGCTCTGTGCTGACAGCCAGCTCAGAGCCTGGAGCCTGCTTCGGATTCTGTGTCTCCCTCTCTCTCTGACCCTCCCCTGCTCACACTGTCTCTCTCTTTCTCTCAGAAAAAAAAATTAACTGACTGAGCCGGCCAGGCACCCGTGTTCTCTATTGTTAAGAGTCTCTTTTGGTTTGTTTTCCTCTCTCCTTTTCCCCTCCCCCTCCCCCACTTCCCATATGTTCATCTGTTTGGTTTCTTAAATTCCACATATGAGTGAAATCATATGATATTTGTCTGTCTTTGATTGACGTATGTCGCTTGGCATAATGCCTTCTAGTCCCATCCATGTCATTGCAGATGGCAAGATTGTATTCTTTTTGGTGGCTGAATAATATTCCATTATATACATATATATTATATATACATTATATATATGTGTGTGTACGTGTGTGTGTATACACACACATTTATATGTGTATATATACACCACATCTTTATCCATTCATCAGTCAGTGAACATTTTGGCTCTCTCCATAGTTTGGCTGTTTATCTCTTGTCTTCTTCATCGTGGCATACTAACAGGCATGAGATGGCATCTCATTTTGCTTTTAATTTGAATTTCCCTAATCACTACTGATGTTGGGCACCTTTTAATGAACATGTTGGCCTTTTGTATATCTTCTTTGGAAAAATGTTTATTCAATTCATTTGCCTATTTTTTAATTGGGTTATTTATTTTTTTTGCCGTTGAATGCATGTGTTCTTTATATATCAGATAGATGGTTTGAAAATATTTTTTCCCATTCTGTATTCTGTAGGTTGTCTTTTCACTTTGTTGGTGGTATCTTTTGCTGTGCAGAAGTTTTTAAAATTATTTTTAGTTTTGTTGCTTGTACTTTAGGTGTCTTATTTTAAAAATTATTACTAAGACCCATGTCAAGGAGCTTTTGTTCCTGTGTTTTCTTCTAGGAGTTTCATGATTTCAGGTCTTACATTTAAATCTTTGATCCATTTTGAGTTAATTTTTGTGACTGATATAAGATACAGGCCCAGTTTCATTCTTTACGTGTGAATATTCAGTTATCCCAGTACCATTTATTGAAGAGACTGTCATTTTTCTGTTGAGTATTCTTGGTTCCCTTGTCAAATATTAATGGATCTTGTATGTTTGCAATTCCGTTCCATTGGTCTGTTTGTTTTTATGCCAATACCATACTGTTTTGATGACTATAGCTTTATAGCATGTATACCTAATTTTCTTCCTTTCCCAAATCCCTTAAAATAAGAACAAAAAATTATTTTAAAAACAATGATGTGGTGGTGTGATGGGGGCCACAAAAGTAAGATAGTCTCAACTTGGAAGAAAACATATCAAAGTTTTCTAACACTAGCTTATACCCTCTTACCTAACTTGACATCAGGAAGTATGATGTCTCCTGCTTTTGTTCTTCTTTTTTAGGATTTCTTCCAGCTAGTTGGGGTCTTTTGTGGTTCCATATAAATTTTAGGGAAGTTTTTTTCTATGTCTATAAAAAATGCCATTGGATCCTTGATAGGGTGCATTGAATTTATAGATAGCTTTTGGTAGTATTGACATTTGACATTAATTCTCACAGCTCATGACCACAGGATACCTTTTTATTTATTTGTGTCTTCTTTGATTTCATACATCAATGTCTCATAGTTTTCAGAGTAGAGATCTTTTAACTTCTTAGTTATATTTATTCCTAAGTGTGTTATTGTTTTTGATGCTGTTATAAATGAGATTGGTTCCATTGTTTCTTTTTCAAAAGATTTGTTGTTAGTGTATAGAAACTTTACTGAGTTTTCTATGTTAATTTTGTATCCCGTAACTTCCCTGAATTCATTGATTAGATTTTACAGTCCTTTGGTTAAGTCTTTAGGATTTTCTATAAATAAAATTATGTCATCTACAAATAGAGACCGTTTTACTTCTTTTTTCCCCCGATTCTTCTTTTCTTGCCTGATTGCTCTAGCTAGGACTTCCTGTATTGTGTTGAAAAGAGTGGTGAGAGTGGGTGCCACTGTCTTGTTCCTGATCTTAGAGGAAAAGCTTTCAGTCTTTCACCATTGAGTATGATGTTAGCTGTGCTTGTCATATATGGCCTTTATGTTGAGATGTGTTCCTTCTATGCTTGATTTGTTAAGAGTTTTATTATGGATGGATGTTAAATTTTGTCAAATGGTTTTCTGTGTCTGTTAGATGATCATCTGATTTTTCTTTTCATTCTACTAATGTTATATACCACATTGATTGATTTGGGGTATGTTGAACTATCCTTGCCATCCCCAGAAGGAATCTCACTTGATCATGGTGAATGTTCCTTTTAAAGTGCTGCCGAATTTGGTTTGCTAGTATTTTATTATTTTTCCATTTATATTCATTTGTAATATTGGCCTGTAATTTTTTTTTTTTTCTAGTGATGTCTTTTTCTGGTTTTGGTATCAGGATTATGCTGGCTTTGCAAAATGAGTTTGCGAGAGTTCCATCCACTTTGATTTTTTGGAAGAGATTAAGAGTTGGTGTTAATTCTTTAAAAGTTTGGTAAAATTTACCACTGAAGCCATCTAGTCCTGAGCTTTTCTTCATTAGGAGATTTGTGATTACTGATTCTATCTCCTTACTAATATTAGTCTGTTTAGATTTTCTCTTTCTTATTTAGTCTTGGTAATTTGTATATTTCTAAGAATTTTTCCTTTTCTTCTAAATTGTCAGTTTGTAGGTATATAGTTGTTCATAATAAATATGGGCTCTGGTGTCTGCTATGTGATAGCGTCTGAATTCTCAGAAGACATGAGCAATTGAAAAATAGGACTTTCAGAATATGTTTATAGAATTTTTCTCTTAGACTCTAGTTAGTTCTTTAAAGATGATTGAACCGAATCATTTATACCTTTCAGTACTAAAGTCAGGTTATGGAAGAATTCAGCGTGTTCAAAATAAAATCTAGTTTTACCTTTTCCTTGCATTTAAAAAATCTTGGGGCACCTGGGTGGCTCAGTCGGTTAAACGTCCAACTTCAACTCAGGTCATGATCTCACAGTTGGTGGGTTTGAGCCCCGTGTCAGGCTCTGTACTGGCAGCTCAGAACCTGGAGCTTGCCTCAGATTCTGTGTCTCTCTCTCTCTCTCTCTGCCCCTTCCCTGCTCACACTGTGTCTCTCTCATTATCTTAAAATAAATAAACAGTAAAAAAAGATCTTCACATATGCCTTGCTTTCAGCTAGTAAGACCAAAGCTTTTGTTTTATAATCGGACATTTAACAAAATGAATCGGCGTTTAAAAACTTATATAGCATTAATATTATTATATAAAACAATTCCTTCTTGTCTTCTGAGAATCTCAGGAAGAAACCCATTGAGAGCCAATGGTCAAGTCATTTCATGTTGCACTATAAATAAGTCTATAAAAAATATTTCTGGATTTTTAATCTCTTGGCCAGCCCTGATGCTTTCGAATCAGAATTCAGCTTAAAAAAACACATAATTGTGACAAAGTGAATATATTTTGTATGGCAGGATTGCTAAACCTGCTGAAACTTAATAGTGTTGAGAAAACACAGAAATTCTTAATATCTGAGCATCATAATTTGAGTTGCATATGTTAATTCAGACCATTTTATTCAACATACACTCCCACTCACATACTCTCTTCTTCTTTCTAACTACCCTCATATAAAACTACAACTGTGGGAATTTGAAAGGGGAGGGGAAATCATAGGCGAAGACAGCTGGATCATGGACTTGTTCTTTGTGACTTTTTATTTTCATTCTTTTGCTACTGAGGAAAGATGAAGCAGGCACATTTCAAAAGAACAGCTGACACTACCCATACAAAGTCAGTAATTACGTCAGTCCCTCTAATTCTTTGGAGTTTGTGGCTCTTCTTTTACATGTATGTGGCAGAGGTCCAGTTTGTAGGAGTGGGTAAGAAGTGGGTACGTGTAGATGGGGAACATGCCAAGTGTGAGAGCGGGTCCTCATTCAGTTTCTCCAGCTCTTGGTTTTCTCCTTGAGCTGTGTTGGCCAATGGTTCTTTATTTGGTTGAAGAAGGGTTGCTTTTAACTCACACAACTGGGTTATGTTGTGAACAGTGAGAACTGTATTGTCTTTAAATTTGACAATGCTGCTGCTTTGTACAGGCCTGTTTACTACAGTGTCTGGAGAGTTAATAGTCATTTTAGGATTGTGGGGAAGGAAATGGTTGTTGAAATCTTTTGTTGACAACATACACTGCTATTGCCTAGAAAGGAAAATCTACGAGATTTTTTTGAAGCTTGTATTTAATTTGTTTGGCAAATTCATGTTTCCTTTTTATATATAAGGAAACCTTAACCTAGGAAAGGGTATTTACTGGCTCTGTAGGTGGGGAGCATCATTTGGTCTTTTGAAATGTGGAAACTTTAAGGTTTTGTTTCAATTTTGTTTGTTTGTTTTTGGAATCTGTAAAGAAGCCTTTTAAGTCATAAAGGACCAGGATAAAACTTGCAAATGTTTTGCAGTGAATTAGCTGTAGTCTGATATTTAGAATGAGATGGGACACCGTCCAGTGTTGATATAAAAAACTGAATTCTATTATATTATAATGAAGAGCAACTCATGTCTAGATGTTCCTGATGGTCAGCGCGTGTGTCAGAATCATTTGAACTGTTATTTCACATGTCTTGCTTAATGAGGAAACCTAAAAGAAGTTGGGTACTGTATGCTAACAGTAACCTTTTCATTTTGGAAGTATCTGTGGGCAGATAGAAACTTATCGAAGTTTCTATTTTCTGATAATTTCTGCAGGGCATTATTATGTTACTGAGATTGGAGTCTTCCAGTGGTCACTATTTAAATTGGTGTTTGTTGGAATGCCTGGTGAGCTCCAGCAACATTTTGTTTCCGATGTAATTTGTGAATCATGCAATCAGATAAGGGGATTTTGACCTTTTTTCATTAATTAAATAGAAAAAAATAAAACGCAACTTTGCTACTGGTTCTGCAAACAAGCAGCTTTGGTATGAGCCAGGAACTTGTTGGATATACAGAATCTCAGGCCCCACCCAGACGTACCCTGTCAGAATGTGCATTAACCTTCCTTGTAACTAAATCCCAGCATTAATGTTTATAAAACATTGAGATAGAAAATAGCAAAGTTGATTACAGACAAAAAACACATTCGTTCAATTATTGTTTCAGTTTATGCATATTCATGCACACATCAGCCTTCACCTTAAAATGTATTCTATGGGTCTCAATTTAAAAAGTTTGAAAATCCAATGTTTTAATGTGGATAATGACATCATATCTTTGGTTGTGTCTTATTAACTATGAGAGAGATTTACTTTGCATTGACACCATTTCTAAAGTTGCTTTTCTTTTTCTTTTTTCTTTGATTTCTCAGTTCTTCCAGCTCACTCTTCTGTAATTAGTATCTCCTACCCTTCTTTGCTTCTTCTGTGCATCAGCCCTGAGAATTGTACTCAGTGTTGTGAAAACATTCTACCCAGGTTTCTTTTTGTGAAACGCAATTCACAGGCAGATTAATGCTAATCATTTGGCAGAAATGTTTATTTTTATAAGGTTCTTAGCACCAAAGTTGAAGAAGAAAATATCCAGATTTTGCCAGTGTGCTTTCCTTCTCAATCTATGTCTTACTTCGAAATGTCAGATGCTGTAGCAACATTTTGTTTGGGATATAATTAAATCAGCCTATCTTTGTATGCAAATATGCATAGCATGTCTGAAATGGCTGTGAACAGAATATTAGTAAGAAGTACATGTAACAATGAAATCGGACTCTGTATCCCCAGTTGTATTTAAAATAAACAGTTGTGGCTTTAGTTTACAGTATTCCAGCCTAGCCCAATGCAGGCTGGGTAGAAGAAGCCAATCTCTATCACTATTAAGAGAAATGCTAATTTCCTGGAATGTGACCCTACATGGAAATAAATCATACTACTTATATTTAGTGTTTGTTCCTTTGGCCAGCAATACACAGTTCAACTTACTTTAAATAGGTAGCCTAGAGAATACATTCTTTCTGTGGCTCTGAGAATGCAATCAGTGAAGAGCAAATAATGCTTATCAATTTTTTATTGAGTTCTCTTTAGCTGATTTTAAACGTTTTGTGTCATACAACCACACATCTGTTGCTACTGATCCCTCTTTTCTCCATCTGATTATTCCATGTAACCTGTACTTTGTTTTAAGGGCCTCAGAAGTGAAATTTATTTTATTTTACCTTAGGAACCCCTTTAGGGGTACTCCAGAAAAGGGGGAGAAATAGACCATTTTGAAATCGCTAATCCTATGAAAATTAAGGGA
This sequence comes from Hyaena hyaena, assembly GCF_003009895.1. Taxonomy (NCBI): domain Eukaryota; kingdom Metazoa; phylum Chordata; class Mammalia; order Carnivora; family Hyaenidae; genus Hyaena; species Hyaena hyaena. The sequence continues at coordinate 524,755 of NW_024081184.1, read as the reverse complement.
CTTGTTATTTCACGTCATTCTGTTTATTGGTTATATCCGACTCCGTGTCTATAGCAGAATTGCAAATGATTACTAATTTTTTCAGTTATTTTATCCATACTCTATAACAGTATGATATACATGTATTTGTTAATGTGAAATGAGTTTTCCTCTAATTTTTTGTGCATTTTCCCCCCTTTTCCATGAAGGCCTTATCTGTTTGGAGCGGGGTGTTTTTCCATAAAAGCTCCATGGTGAGTCCCAGTTCAGTCCCGCATGCCTAATTCATTTGCTGTACTCTCAGAAAGTAACTCTGTTTTGTACTTTTGTTTTCAGTTGCATGGCCTGATCACAGATAGATGCACCAAATTACTGAGCAATTTATAGATGGGACATGAATGTTGATATTTGAGCTTTAAAAGAGCAGTTGGGGCTTTTTTTGTTGTTGTTTCATTTCATTTCTTGAAGAGTCCAATAAAACAGTTGCAGACTAATATTTAAAAATAAGAAATTAGCAGAATTCTCTCATAAGGCTAGTGTATAAGACAAGGCTAATACCCAAGTTTAAAGCTCTGAGTATTATAGTGATCAAAGCACCCTATGTATCATGCTGAACATTCAAAGATAGGATTTATTTTGAAATATAAAGATACTTAAGGTATACTAAAAATACCCTATAAATTTTTACTGCATTTTATTTGGTACCAAAGGAATAGGGTCAGTTCCATTTTGACGAATTTAGGTATTTAAGGGCCTACACGATGAAGAAATTTGTGTTTCACATAAAACCCCTAAATAAATTATTTTGAGTTATTAGCACCTACTCACTATAACTTATTTATTTAGTAAATTCTTATATAATAATGCCTAAAATATAACTTTGCCAGTCTTAGACATGAGGGTCAGAGAAAAGAAACAGAGCATATTTAATACTTTTATGTAAAGATGTGAAGTAGAATGAATTTAGAGCCTGGTATGTTTAACGTTCTGGTTAAAAGTCAGCCTGTCTAGGTCCCACACCCTAGTTCACACACTTAATACCTATATGATCGTGTGTAATTTTCTAAAACCTTCCTGCTTCTCCCTTTCCTTTTCTTTAAGTGGCACATAATAAGAGCTCAGTAAATGTTAGCTGCGTCTGCTACTATGTCTTGAATAAGGGAAAAATACCATTTTTGAAAAGAAGCGTCTTTAAGTTAGATCATATAATTTTTTGTTTGTTTGTTTTTAAGAGTTAAGTGAGTCAGAAGGAAATTTGGGGCAACGTAAGCTGTATCCGTTTTATAAATAGAGCCAGACTACTAGAAAGAGTTTTGCACGTGTGTGTGTAGTTCTCATACCTGCTCCTGGGAATTGTTCATACTGTCCCGTTTTCCTAGGGAAAAACCTGCCCATCATTTTTCTCCTGAACAAAAAGAAACTGCAGTAGTTCTTTCAGGTACACTATCACGTGATGCAAACTAATCTCAGTGTTCATCAGCCATAGGGACATCTGAAAATTTCATTATCATGTAAGAGCAGGGTGACAAATCATGAAAACGTCCTCCTTGAAATGCAGCATCAAAATTAGGACACAGATTGTGAAACTATTCTAAAGAAATTCAGGGTACAAATGAGTACAAATTCCATGCAGGTCCATCTTTAGTCTTTTTGTTAACCAGATTTCTTCCCCAAACAAATAAGATACATGGGTCATACTTATAGTGAGCAGTTTTTAAATGCTCGATTCAACATATGACAGATTTTCTCTGTAGACTAAACTCAGAATTAGATTCCGTCTTTGGATAAATTTCTCATTCTAAGTACAAAGAAAAGAGTTTTAGTATGTTAATAAAGATTGAAGTTTCAGCATAGAAGTAAAGGTGGAGAAACAAACGTTGTATGTATATTAAATAAGAAAACTCCATCCCTTCAACAGCTTATGTGCTCCTCAAATTTAAGCAAAAGCACTTGTCAACCAGAAATGATTTGAGGTTGAAACAAGATTAAAAGAGCCAGATTAAAGAAAGGGATATATGAAATATAGTAGACTTTTAAATCATTGCCTGTCTTTTAGAAGACTGCTTTGTGGTTTGTTTGATGCCATCGTTAGCTCACAAGAAACTCGTTTTTAGTCACTTATGCTGGCCTAAAAGATCCTCCTTTAAAATACATTCCTTCACTAGTGGTGCATGTTTTTCCCATTAAGATCTTAATGAAACCTCAAATTAAGGCAGCAAAATGAATATAAATTTGACAACTTCTTCTAGCTTGTTTATAAGAGCTTCTTTGTTTTAACAGTTTTTGCTATTTTTCCATGATATTTAGCATTCAACCGGAGGATGTTTTTATTTACTGTTCTGAAATAAAACGTTATGCCAAGCAAATATGTGTATAGTACTTCCAGTTTAGGGTAACATTTGTGTTTTAGAAGAATATGAAATCTTTATGGTTCCTCTTAAGATGTAATGAACATTTCATACAATTTTTTTTATTACTTTCAAGTTGCAACCTTTGTATTTGGCTGAAGTTTTGCCTTTGATAGATCACAGTTTCTACTAATTCTTCATTCTTTGATAAACTGGTTTGTTTACATTCACGCAGTGGCAGTGAGTCAGTTTAAAATAATGTCTTTCCTTTTGATAACAAAATAAGCTTGTTGGGAAGTTACATAGGCCATCTTCGACATTTTAGCCATCTTATACACTCTGGGGATTGTGCATCCTCCAGGATATTTGAGTTTGAATCGCTGTATAAAATACTATAAAAGAATCACACATATAATACTTCTTTAATATAGAAATTTTAAGAGAAATAGTTGTGGTGAATTGTTAAAAATGGATTTTACTTTCAATATTACAAATATTTATTGAGCTCCTAATGTGCATGTAGTATTATGTTTAAACTGCTGGTATTTTTTAATTGCTTATCACAAGAAAAAATATATATACATAGTAATATGGGCAAAAGTAGCCCATCTGAATATATCCCATACTCATAACCTGTATTTGTATTATATAAGGTTAATTTCAAAGAAGGATTAAAACTTACATATGAAACTATATTTAAAGTTTTAATTAGTGCTACCCGAGAGTATTTAGTTTATATATAAATAATTCATTTAAACTAATCTTGTTCTTTTGAGAATATTTAAAATATTAGAAATTCATTTTTGAAAGGAAAGGTTTATATAAAGAGGAGAAACTTATTTGTTAAGTTTACATGAATCTGTTAGCACTTTAAGAATAATTTGTGATAGAATAATTTTAGGTATATTATTAATATCTTTATTTAAACTAAAACACTTTCAGTTTTCCTCTTCGTTCTTCTTTTAGAAAAATAAAGTTGAGAGTAAGAGAAAACTTCTAAATTCCTTTTAAAAGTTCAATCACAGTGAGGAATATAAAGATTTTTCTTCTTATATACAAAGACATATCATTTGTAATTCATACAGCAATATTGTGTTTAACATTTTAAACTGGAATATTGAGTGAACCCTTATGTTCTAGAAAAGGAAAGAAATGGTGCTTCTATCTCAATTTAGCTCTTTCCATGCTTGTGTCCTCCTAACCAAGGCACTGGACCTCATTGCTGCTTTTCATGCCATCCACAGATAACCCCATTTATGTCCTGTTCTATGGGACATAGTGGTTTTATCCAGATGGACATAATTTTTCTGTACTTTTAAAGCAGATATTATTAGTTCTGCTTTTTTTTTCCTCTTTGCAGTAGGGTGCGGAGAAACAAAAAAGGCAAGAGAAATTCAATATGTTAATCTGACTGGATTACATAATACAGTAAAAGCCAATGAGTAACTTCAATAGTCTCTTTATAAGTATTTGCAAGATGTCATAATGTTAATGTCCCCATAACTTCTGATGGCAATGAAAATGATTCTCATTCAACAGTTAGATGGTTAAGGCTCCCAAAACGGAGTGACAAAAAGTTAAACTCCAGAGTTTTAAATTCAGTACCTTTTGTCTTTTTCTTTATGTATGTTTATTTTAGTTTTTATTACGTTGTTTTCTTATATCAAATTTAGTAAACATGATATTCTGTGATCATTATTTTGCCTGATATGGTAAAAGTTGAATTCATTCCATTTTTCTTTTACATACTGCTCACAAATTAAGCTAGATTTTACTTTTAATTTTTGAACATGAGACTATTTATGATGGACTCAGGGGAGTAAAGAACAAGAGTTCTCAGTAGAAAGGAGTCCATCATTGGCTCTATCAGAAGGTTTTTTTCTGATTTAAAACCATAGCCAACACAGTTGAATTTCTGGGCACCATATACATTGAAATTTTATTTTTTATATCAAGACTATTTAACAAATTAATAAATAAAAGAAGGAAGGCCTCCAAACACCCAGACATATTCTTTTTAAACTTGCAAATGTTTTGTAAAGGGATTTCTTAAGTCCCTCTCCCAGGTTAAAGGGAACTGTTGAGAGGAAGAAAGAAAAAAGAGGGTAGTAATGGAATGCTTTCCTAAAATGATTGGATCACCAATATATAAGTGAACATGATTTACAAGGCTAATACTTTTATCTTTTGTTCCTTCCACATATGTTTCACTTTTCAGTGTTTTATTTTTCTGCCAACAAAATGCTATTTTGCAATAGAAATATTCTGGGTCATTTTGGAAAAGCTCACTTCTATTTCCATCCAAAATTCCTGGTGTTGGTCTTTTTAAAACTTAGGATAAAGGGCAAAATTAGTCAAAATTACATTTTCGCCCTTTGGGTAGGAATACTTTATTAATAGTAATCTTTTCTTCAGATTATTTTATTTTTCTGAAAGTCTTCTAGACACATGCATATTTTTATGTTCTGTTTTGGTAAATACCAGTCATTCCAAATGTAGATCGATGGTATAAAATTACTTGCTTTGAATATAGTCACCAAATATGCTCCATCCCCAGTACACAGCACTATACCAAGTACAAGGTGGCAAGTTATTCTCAGGGATAAAAACTCTTCTAATCACTTAGTGAGCCCAATTTTTACTAACGTGATTTATTAAGGCCCTATCAGAGGAAAAAGAAGAAATAAGGTCTAAAAATTAAAATAATGACTCTTTACATAGTTTTAAGCATACTTTTATCATAAGACACTTATTCTCTGAAGCAGATAATGAGTTTGTGTAAGATAATACTGTGTTGATGCTTTTAAGTTGTGTGCTCAGACACTAAGTTATGTGTAATATTATGGAAGCATAAGAAGTTTTAGCTTTTGTCATGGACTGATTAGACAATAAGCTAAAACACACAGACAGACTATATTTTTTTTGCGGCCAAAGATTAAACTGATATTTTACCATATTTCTACTCTTTATTACTGAGTTTTCAAGGAACTATCTGGCCTACTAGGCACATTTTATATGTACCATAGTCTCTCTTATATGTACCAACAGTCTCTTCATGCTGTTCACTTGTATTCTATCTTGTTGCCTACCACATGCTTTAAAAAACAAAAACAAAAACAAAAATAGCAATCAGTAATTTGCAAAGAGCTTTGAATTTGTCCCTGTGAAGGCTTATTTGTACATTGTAGTATTATTGTTCCCTGATGGTGATTCTAGTAAAAACACATAGTCACATAATTGGAAACACTTTTCAATAAATTCTGGAAGGTTTTCTTCTCTTCTCCTCTCTCCAAACTCCTAAGGGTTAAAAATGACCAGAGAAACTAAAATATGCTTGTTATAGGAACTTACTAGCTCAGTTGATAGCAGTTCAGTGATGGAAATAAAGGCTTTGAAGGAGAATTTGCACTCCAAGGTATTCCAATAGACAGCTTCAAATCCAGAAAGGCTAAGCTGATGCTGGTTACCCAGATACGGAGGCAAGTGACATGTTTGTTCTACTGTAGGTCGAGGGTCAGGCTGGTGTCCACTTTCCTGTCGGTAGGTTATTGTAGTGGTGGCCAATGCAACAAGGAAGATGTAAAGCTGTTTGTAGAACCAGATTCATTTCCTCAGAGAATCTTTAAAAAAAAAAACCTGTGTCTTTATTCCCTGTCAGTGGAAGTCTGACTGTGACTGGTGTTGGTATTTTAGGCTTGGGTATGATTTTTATGGACAATGATGTGAAGTGATTAAGAGATGTAAATGATGGAAAGAGGAGGCCTTTTCATATATGGCGATTTGCATTCCCCGAGATTTGGTACAAAGGGAGAGACCCAAAAGACCAGTCACAGTGGCCTCTGATCCAAGCTTTTTGCTTTCCCTAGAAGGAAAATGTCAGAGCTGAAGGCTGGGAAAATAAAATATGTGGAAGACTATTTCAAGTGTCATAAGGACCTGAGAATGGAGAGAACCAAAGCACAGTCTGATGTTTTTGAAAATTAGGTTAAGGCTGTGTGCCATATAGAAGACGGTTACCATTGTTGAGTACCGTAATATTGGAAGGTACTGCCCTAATTGCTTTATGTACTTTCCCTAATACAGTGGTTCTTAAACCTGAACATGCACTAGAATCTCCTGGAGGGCTTGTTTAAAAAAAAAAAAAAAAAAAGATTATTAAAAAAAAACAACTGAGATTATTAGCCCTATCCCCAGAACTGAGGTGTGGCTCAATGAATATTTGCATAGCTAAGAAGTTCTTAGGTGGTAATAACTAGCCAGGGAGCATACTTAGAGAACAAATAAATAAAAAATACTTAAGATAACCCTATGACGTAGGCATTAGTATTTGTATTTTACATATTAGTAGTCTGAACTCAGAGGTTAAATACGTTAACCAAAGTCACACAGTGGCAGTATTTCAGGTTTCTTCCTGACTTCAAATCTTTCTCTACCTAATCATACTTTATTAAAAGATAAAGAGATAAAGGATAGTGAACAAAACAAGGGAGAATTAATGCTACTTGACATTGGAGACTGACTAGCAGAGCAGGAACATCAGAGTTCTGGTGTCCCAGCTGGGCTATGATCTTGACCATTATGCAGCGAGGCTATTTTCTGGTGTGTGAATTAGAGAAAACCTTACTGTTGTTTATCTGAGGTAGTCAGCAGGATTGTCAATGAGCTCTGAGGAAGCTTTTGCCAAGGCAAAAGAGTCACAGAAGATGAAAGGTTGATATTAGAAGTTGACGATATGAAAGCTAAATTGGAGAAAATAAAGAAGAAAGCAAGTACTTTTTAATGGTAGTTACATCAGTTACTTAATATGCCTCAAATATGTGGAGAACAGAACAAAAATAGACACATCATTTTCACAAATCCATGAAGAAAAAATAAACAACAAATAGGAAGATCAGTGAATATAATTGTATTAGAGCATTCAGTCTTCTCCCCATTCATTGTATCACTGTGCGCAGCATTGTGGCTGAGACCATGTCCAGGGTTTCATTCTCTGTCATCTCGTTATTTTCATACATAGTGTCTGCAGTCAACTGTATTGTCAATCTCACATCTTATATATCAAAATGAAATGATAAATTATTTTATTATAGTGAGATGTTTATGTTGATTCTATTGTTCTCCTTTAAAATCTCCAGAAAAATGTTATCCGTCTGAAAAGAAATGGCTTGGATTTCACGAGCACATACTTCAAGGAGTTAATTTTTATTGTTTTTATAAGTTACTATTCTGATAACACTCCAGAATTTTGAAATAATTTTACTTTTACTGCAGAACATAGTCTCACACTGTCAGTTATTATTTAAGGCAAAATGCATGTCCACACTGGAGGGTTTAAATACTTAGAGGTAGAATTTTAAAGAAAATATGTCACTATCTTGAGGTCTGTGATTCCATCTTGGTAATTTTCTTACTATTATTTTATTTTTTAAGCAAAGTTAAACCACCTCCACAAATTTCACCCAGCAAATCAATGGGCGGAGAATTTTGTGTGGCTGCAGTGTTTGGAACGTCCAGATCATGGTTTGCAAATAATGCAGGTCTGAAAAGAGAAAAAGGTATGTAGCTTACTGAAGCTTAAACTTGCCTTTAGTAAAACTCATAGTGGTTCTCCTTGAATAATCTTGGACCCACTGTTCTGTAAATCCGTGTTTCCATTCAGTTAGCATGTCTGTCCTCAACTATGCAAGTCTTGTCAAGGAGAAAGGCTGTCTTCTCACTATAAATATGAAATAAACTTTTAGTCCATTTGAATGTTTGTATTTTGTTTTGTTGGCCACAGTCTACCAGTGTCCTCAACACTGTTAATTCCATACCATTTTTTTTCTATTTACATTTTTGACAAGCTAACTCCATGCCATTGCCTCTGAGGTATGGAGAGGAAAACCCTTATTATCCCTATTTCAGAGACGAAGAGCTCAAGATCAGTGACTTTAAATACCTTAGCTAAAAGCACCAGTTAGGAGGTGATGGCTTCAGAGTTTGAACCCAGATTTTCTAAAGCTCAGTCTTTACTTTAAAAAACAAAAAAACCACCAACTACTTTGTTATAAATTAAAAGATAAAAACAGGCTCCCACTCAGAAATGGGAGCCATCTTTTATAGTAACCATTGCTCCTTTGAATTTGTAAAGTTTTTTTTTTTTACCCCTGCGTCAGTCATCAAGATCAGTACCTCAAATTTATATAATTATGGTTTTAGTATATTATTCCTTATGTTTCTGTGTAGAAGAGTGCCTGCATTCATGGAGCAGGTATTTAATTTTTAGTGTTAAGATTTTGTCCCTATTATTTCAGCACTATTAAAGTAGGTCAGAAACTGAGTTGTTAGCGAGGCACTTTTCTGCTGAGTTCCACAGGCTGTATTGTTCTTGGCAAAATGGCTCTGCTTTACGCTTAATACTGGCAGTCAGACATCAGCCCTCTCCCTCGTTATCGCCTTTCTGTGACCCTTTCCTTGGAAATAGGATCTCAGGCACAGCAGGTTCCCTGCCTAAGTGGGAGAGGGTACAGTAAAGTATGCAGGCCTTCCATTTCCTTATCCCATCTTTATTTTTTTGTTACCTCCTTAGTTTTAATGACGCTATCAAAATGACTTTTTGTTACGAGTTAAAACCCTCTGTGAAGCTCGATTTCAAATGCTTCTCCCTTCTGTTCTAATTACCCTTTTAACTTACTACTCCTTTATGTCCCACTGACTGGTCGTTAGCCATTTTCTCAAATCAGCTGTAATTGATTCCTCTGGCATGGAGATAAGGTGACCCACCCAGCATTCATGAGTGATTTTATATGCTCCTAGGTTTACTGTAAAACCCAAGATAGAGGACTAAACCTGTTTTGGTAGTGAGGACATGTGTACTCCTTATAAAGCCGTTTGATTAGATCCATATACAGCACCTGACCTTAAAGTATGCATAGTCTTCATTTCCTAGAGGGGCCAGTGATCCCATGGAGAGGAAAGAAGAAAGAGGATTTGGTAGGGAGGACTTGCATGTTTTCCATTTTGTTTATTTTAATCCAGATTTAAAAGACAAAGTTTTCTGAGAGAAAGTAGAGGAGAAGTTAGGCTAATTTAAGCATACAGAGAGCCTCTCATGCAGTTGAGTTAGTATATCTCGTATAACTAAATCTTAGTCTGTACAATGTTCCTTTCCAGTCCGTCCTTCCCTGTCCCACCTGATGTTATTCATTTTTTGTAACGTGGAACAAATTACGTTGCAGACAAATACAAAAAACTGAAATATTGTTTCACTGTGGTAGAATTTTGAGTGTATTTTCAACATTCTTAAAATTAATTGCTTAAGATTTAAAAATATTTTGATAGCCCAGAGTTTCTCGTATTCATTAGCATCTACTTCTAAGAGGCAACCTTTAGGCAGGGGAGGCACCGCGTGAAGAATTTCCTGCTATATTTTCTCTCAACAGCCTCAGAAAGGTCTCTTTCAGCCTCTGAAAGGTCAGTACCTTATAAAATTTATGCTGTGCTCCTTTTATGCCATTATCACACAACCAGGTTCTCTTTTTCTGTTTGTAGATCAGTCCAAACAAGTTGTCGTTGAATCTCTCTACATTATTAGCTGCTATGGGACCTTAGTGGAGCACATGATGGAGCCACGACCACTCAGCACTGCCCCCAAGATTAGTGATGACACCCCACTGGAAGTGATGACGTCACCTCGAGCCAGCTGGACTCTGGTTAGGTAGTACCTCCTTCCATTGTTTTTAGCGGCTTTATTGAAGTATAAAATATTAAAAATATACAATTTGATAAAGTTGACATATGTATATATCTGTGAAACCAGCCCCATAATTAACATTATAAATATATCCATTGCCCCCAAATGTTTTATTTTGCCTTTTTGTTGTCTTTCCCTCCTGTCCCTCTTTATCCCTACTTCACTTGCTGAGCCCAGTCAACCACTGCTCTCTGTCACTAGAGATTAGTTTATACTTTCTAGAATTTTAATAAATGGAATCATAGTGAGTGTACTCTTTTTTGTCTTACTGCTTTTCACCCAGCAGAATTATTTTGATCCACCCCTGCTGTTGCATATATCAGTAATCCTTTTTTGAGATATAATGTACATATAATCCAGTTCATCCATCTAAACAGAATTTTCAGTAGGTTTCCCCACAGTAGTGTACCTATCATCGCAATCAATTTTCATTACCCCCAAAAAGAAACTCTATACCCATTAGCAGTCACTCCTCATTTCCCCCCAACCCTTCAGCCCTAGGCAATTGCAATTTAGTTTCTATCTCTTTGGATTTGCCCATGATGGACATTCCATATAAATGGACTCATAGAAAATGTGACCTTTTGCATTTGACTTTCTTCATTTAGCATAATGTTTTCAAGGTCCATCCATGTTGTAGCATGTATCGTTCCTTTTTGTGGCCAAATCATAGTCCACTGCATGGATATGCCACATTTTGTATCCATTTGTTTAAACATTTTGTTTATCCATCAGTTGATGACATCTTCACCTTTTTAGCTGTCATGAATTATGCTGCTAAGAACATTTGTGTACATATTTTTGTGTGATCATGTGTTTTCAGTTTTCTTTGTTGTATGCCTCCTTTTGAATTACTTTGTCCTTGCATCTTTGTGTTATATTTTTTAGGACTTGGGTTGTTTTCTGTCTCACACAGATAGAACTTTCGTGCTTTCTCTGTTCCTATTCTCATGTTCACTGAAAATAGAGAGTCCATTGGAACAGCCATTAAGGGGACTGGAAATTAATATAAACAAGATTGTAAGGTTTCCTTTTAAAGTGATTCCTCCCCAGGATATAATGGCTAAGCACTGTAGAAATGTTTATTAGGAATCAGAATCCTTCTTAAAAGTACATGACCATTAGAATACTTATAAGCAAGTATTAAAGAGGGAGAAATAAAGTCTAGAATAATACCTGTTCAATTTAGTGTACAGTGGTGCAGAAGAGGCAGAAAAAAATTTGTCCTGACAAGTATGGAAGGAAACAGACAAAAATGGATATAAAAATGATCCCTCTCCTTTTGACATTTTAAAATATTCTTCTATTGATTTTTGGAGGCTCCAGCATTCTTTACTACTACTTTACTGGACTAGATTGATCTGATCAATATCTTATTTATCAAGCTATTTAGGAGCAGGCAGATCTAATTGAAATTACTGCACCATCGTTGAAATAAATGACTTATTTTGGAACTCAACTACTAATTAGGTCTGTAATAAGTCAACCATTAATTTAACTGCATGGTGTTTTTAAAAAAAACACTTTACCTGCTTCATTTTATCTTAAAATATACACATATTCTGAGAATAGTGAGCTCTAATAGTTGTCCGAAATTAGGTAAAATTGAACTACTTAGTTGTTGCATTTGAATTCTACACTCTCTCTCTGTCCAGTGCTTTGAATGTCTTGTCTATGCTATTGGAAGGTCTTCTGCCATTAAACTAATATCGGCTCTATGTGATATCGGCTCTTTTCATTCTTTTTAAGCAGATGGCCTTGTATTTCAGGTTTCAGCACTCCAAGAAGTTCATTTTAATGATTGCAAAGATAGTGTGAGTTTATATCAGAGTCTATAAGTGGTGACAGTGATGGTGATTTACATCCCATCTATTAAGCTTAAATATTAATATTCTTCGGCTGTTTACTTAGAACTCCTCAATGGAATGAATTGCAACCACCATTTAATGCAAACCACCCTCTGCTCCTCGCTGCCGATGCGGTCCAGTATTATCAGTTCCTGCTTGCTGGCCGTAAGTAGTTCTCATTGTTTTTTATCTTCCATACAGTATTTTGAGATTTCATCTTAAAATGCAGACTTTCAATGCAGCCATGCGTACAACCACTGGTCCATAGGCCATAGGCCGTCAACAGATTGAGGCCAGTAAGATATTTAATGCAAATGTAAACCATAAGCCTTAGCACACACGAAGTATGCCTCTGGTTATTCATATTCCTTGGCCATGAGATATACTCCTGCAATTATAAATGTTCATGGAGGTGTAGCTGATCGTCTCCAAAGTTTTGTTTCTAATTGGGATACTAGGATATAATAAACTTCACTGTGAAAGTATCAGCAGTTTTTCTTTTTGTAGAATTTTACTTGGAATAATGAAGTAATGATTGCGACTCGATGGGGTATTTATTTGTTTCTTTACTTTCATATCTAAGCCCTAACACTTATAGAGATTGATCTGCATTCTTTTTTCGTATAAGGGAAAAATGTACAGTGAGCTAGAAACAGCCTTTTTTTGTAGGGGAGATGTAGGAAGACAATTTAATATTTATTATCCAGTTTATGGCCATTGAATTAAAAATTCTTTACAATTATAATTTAATTTTGTGGAATTGACTAGATCCTTAATTTCACTTGATAGCTGTGAGCACTGTATGTTTTTAAGAAACTTCCTAAAAATCAACATTGACATGCTTTTAATGGAGTTTTGTTATGTTGAACTTACTATCTTGCCTGGCTGTTTTATGCAGCATGAAGTAAAATAGTTCTAAAACTATTTTATTTTATGCTTATAATGTGTTACATATTACACTGGAAACAGAGAAAACTTACTGACTTTCCTTGAAATTTCCGAAACTCCATAATAGTAACAGATAGTTGGCAGTCTTGGTCTCTTATAAAATTGAACTCACTGATTCTTCCAGCATGTATTTACTGAGTGACTTCTATGTGTCAGGCACTTGTGATTTAAACATGAAGAGTATGTTGCTTCTTTTCTCAGTGAATTCACTAATGCGGGAGACAGGCATTTAATTAAAATGTAAAATAAAATGAGATGGGTCTATTAGTGAATTGTGAGGGCAATGACTTTGGCTGCCAAACCCCTCACAGAGGGGTATAGTAAGTCCTTTTCAGGTTCAAGAAGCAGAGTATATAAAAGTTGTTAGGTTCTCGGTTATCGGAGCATGTATTTAATTTTTATCATTTAAATTAGAAAAAAATGTAATTTGTATGATATCAAATGAAAATCAGGAGAACATTTCCCCTTGTCTCTCAACAATGGTGAAAATACTGTTGAATTAAGAAGAGTTGACTCAGAATTAATACTGGTTTTCTTTGTTTTGTTATTTTGATATTTTGTTATTTATTGTGTTCAGCAGACAAACAGTAGCAAGCCCCAGATATATAAGACAAAGATAGAGGCATAAACCCAGTGCAGCTCTGTCCCTTAATTCTTGTGTGCTGGCAAATTAAGCTGATTGACATTACTTGATTTTAGCAGCTCTAAACACCTTTGTCTAATTCTTAGAGTTACAGAGATCCCCGGGTGCACAGTTTAAGAACTACCACTATAGGCAGTAGCAGCCATCACATGTTTTCAGGCATTGGAATGAGACCATCAGAATTGCATTTTAGAAAGATCACTCTGGCAGTGTTGTCATGGGAGGTTCAGAGGGGAGGGTGGGGGGTGGTGTGGAGGATCTGCCATCCTGGAGCAAGGTGAGAGGGCTTTAATTATATCTGTATAACAGAGAAGACAGGACAAACCTGTGACATGCTGCAGAGTTGGAATAGAAAAATAATTAGAGATAGGTTGAAAGAAGGTAGCCACTGATGATTCTACAGTTTCTAATTAAAATGTAATATAAATGCATTTCATGTTAGGCCATTCCAGATGTACTAGCTTGGGCCAAGGATAAAAAGGTCCGAGTTCCAGTTCTAAACCATCTCTCACTAATTTGATAGTTTTAAAAGATTAATGACAGTGCTTGTTCTTATAAAGGTGTTATTATAGTCAATGAAGAGATGCTAAAGTTCTGTAAAAACCGTAAAACATTTTAAGCATCATTTTGTATCTTTGTTTCTTGTCTCAGAAGTACTGAATTCCAAATAATAGACTTCATGGATTTAATAATGAAATACCTATTCTGACAATGCAATATTGGCCATGTTGTAATATCTGTTATACAAGTGATGGATATAATTATTTTGTTTTCTCTTATTTTGTGAAATGTCACTGTAGATATAATTTAATAGGTTATAAAAACACCTAGGAGCTAGGTATTTTGTAATAATTACTATATTACTTCTTTACATTGATGGTAGAGACACAGAATTAGCTTGATTTTAAAGTCCTGTTTTCTTATACAAAGAAAGGCTATTTGTTTGAGAGTCCTTGGACATGCCCGTATATTACAGGACTGAAGCAATTAAATATGCAAAAGATGGACATCTGCGTCAGAGGGAGTAAAAGCCTGAAATACAATTGGTAAAAGCAGTGCTGGAGCCAGTTTAGAGAGAATGTCTTTACCTGCCCATCTGTTGACTCCTTTATGCAAGTTAGAGCTTCATTAAGAAGGCATTCTTACTACCCTCTTGCTTACTCTCCAATCATTTGAGATGATGTTGTGACCTCTCAGAGCACAAGGATACCATACCTGATGCCAGGGAGCTTTTTGTTTTACTTAACCATATTGGAAATCACCTCTTATTTGCCAACCTGAAAAATTGATGAATATATTACTAAAGGTATTCTCAGATATAACCATTTGGAGTAAAACTCTACTGCAAACTTCTCAGATGTTACATGCATTTTCTTTTTGTATTTGGATCTGTGGACCAAATGAAGCAGACTTGTACAAACTCCGGAAATTATAATAATAGTAGACAAAGCATGATGTAAATGGAAATGGGAAAGAGACTTTGTCTCAGGCAGAAGAGAGTAGGAGAGCAGGATGTTTAGCAAGGAATCCCCACTCCCCTTCCAGCCCTGTAATCATAATAAATATACTGCTAGTTGATAAACAGAGTTCTGAATATGTAGCAGAAGGGCAACTTGCGGGGGGAGGAGAAAGGAAATTTGCCTGAAACACTAAAGACTTCTCACCTGACTTTAAAGTGAAGAAAGTAAAAACTCTAAATTTTTTGTTCTTAACTGTAGTCACATTTCCTACCTATGTTATTTGAATGGGAATGATGCAAAATTGAGGCCTTTTGGTCTATCAGAAATTGAATCATACCAGAATGCTGCTTATTCTGTAGAGCTGGAGATGTGTTCTTTGTTATTAGGTTGAACCATAGGGAATTGCCATTTTGAGTAAGTAAAACAGAAGTCAAATATCAACAAATTCAAATGGTTTATTTGAGTACATTGATTAGTTTAAATGTGTAAAATGAATATACCAGATGGTAATCTAATCTTGTTGTATGGCTCAGTAAAGGTAGAAGTCAAGAATATAATGTGAAAAAAAAAATGTTTGCTTTTGTCATAAGAAATCTTGGGAATAGTTTATAAAAGATTATAGCAGAGGAAATTAGTAATTTTCATGTTAACCCCCCAAATTTTTTCTCCCTTCTAAAAAATTATATACTGTAATTACCTTTTCTAAAATAGGCACTTTATTTCAGTGTATTACTTTGCCCAAAACAATGATAAACATTAGAAGAGACTAACAAATACCATCTAGCTTTGAATATGATCCCAAAATAGACAATAGCTTTCTCTTTAGTCTGCTTCAGAGCATCCCTAATTGTAAATTAAAGATAGGGCTTACTGAGTTGATTTGGGAAAGTTTTATTTAGGAGAAAAATAATGTTTCCTCCTTTTCTTTCAGGTAATTTGGCAGCAGCAGTATATTTAAGTTGCTGACATTAACTAGCTTTGTTGGGGGGAGGTCAGACTTTGAACTTCTTTCTGAGATAATCCATGGGTATGTGAGAAGTTCCTCTGTAAGCTTATTGAATTTTCCTTGTTAAATGGGAATAAGAGATCATTCAACAGAAACATAGCCTTGATACACAATAGAAACGTAACTGGGAGCCATAGAATCTCTCTCTGTTTCATTGGGGGACATAATTGTTTTCCTCTACCTTTACAAGTATTATAGGAAAGGTGAGGAGAACCTTTGACACCATATGGAAAGGAATGAGAAACACAGAAAATGGTTAAAACATATAATATGTGCTTTAGACTTGTTTCAATTGGATTTAAAATTGTGTATGTATGAAAATAATGTTTTTATTGGGTATTTCTCAAGGTTCCACTTGGGGTGTACCATTCTGCCTGAAACAACAACAAAAAGCAGAATATGTAAAACATACTGTTTTCGAGCCACTGGACACCAGGTATTGAAAGACAGTGGTTTTTGAGAGATGGGAACCAAACGAGGCAAGCCTTACAACTGCCTCCATTTATTGCCTTGAAAGAGTGTCTGGGCTGTACTGCAGTGGAGGTTGGGGAGGTGGAATCCAAGTGGAATACAGAGGACACAGAGCTGAGAGTCCAGTAAGACCAAGGAGGAGAAGCTACCAGCAAAGTATTATGAGCTATTTTCATAAATAAAGTTTTACTGTAACAGCCACACTATTTTATTTCATTTATTTGTTGTCTATGACCACTTAAAACTTATAACCAGAGATCTGAGTAATAATGACCCACAAAGCCCTACTTACTGTTTGCCAACTCTTAACCTAGAATTTTCTGGATAAGCCATAAGGGAGAATGGATCTGCACAGAATGTGGACTCTGAACATCTGCAGAGGGTCTTCCTCTAGTATTCTACACAGTACAGTGATTGTAGGAAACCACTGGAAGCCAAGGAAACAACCACCAGAGAATCCTAGAGGGTACAGTACCTAGAGCTCATCCAGGGTCAGGAATAGTGGCTCTAAAAAAGTGATTGTAACTGTGTTCCATTATGTTTGAAAAGTTAAGCAGAGACATGGGAAATTTTAAAGATTCAAATTGAAGTTCTAAATCATAAATCTTACATATGAAAGTTGTAGTGGATAAAATTGAGGATAAGTTAGAAATTATAGAAGAAAATACTAGTGAACTTGAAAATAGACCAAGAGAAGTTGTCCAAAATGAAACACAGAGATAACAATATTTTTAAAAAATTTTTAATGGTTTTATTTATTTTTTGAGAGAAATAGAGTGAGTGGGGGAGGGGCATAGAGAGAGGGAGACACAGAATCTGAAGCAGGTTCCAGGCTCCAAGCTGTCAGCACAGAGCCCAGTGTGGGGCTCAAACCCACGAACCATGAGACATGACCTGAGCCAAAATCAGATGCTTGACTGAGCCACCCCAGTACCCCAAAGTATTTTAAACAGTTTCACTGAGCTGTAGTATAACCTGTACTTGAAAGCAGAGTCCCTGAAAGAGGGGTGATATGACAAGAGAAATAGTAAAAAAAAAGTCCAGATCTGATTGACATAAACTATAAACTCACAGACTCGAGAAGCATAAATCTCAAGCATAAGAATCTTTGAAGAAAACCATACTAAAGTACATTATAATCAAATTGCTCAAAATCATTTAAAGTCTAAAAGCAGCTGGAGAAAAAAAAGATGTTATATACCTAGGCAAAATTGATAACAATGGCAGATTTAATGACAACTGTTAATCTAGAATTCTATCCCCTTCCCTCAAAAAATCCTTCAAAAGGAAGGCAAAGTAAACATTTTTTTCAGAAATACAAAAGATTTTAAAAATGATCAGCAACAGATATGTTCTGTATGGAATGTTAAAGGAAGTCACAGCAGAAAAGTGATACTCGATGGAAAGAAGTGAAGAACACTGAATATGGTTAAAACATAAAATATGTGGGATTCTAGGGAAATGATTTATGTCTCTTTAAAATTTACTGTTAACCCAAAAATAATATCAGTGTATTGTAGTCTTTAAAATACACACACACACACACACACACACACACACACACACACACACAAAAGGTATTGTAGTCCGTGTGTGTGTGTGTGTGTGTAAATGTATGACAACAGTAGCATTAAGGCATGGAGTGTGGGAAATGGAATTATCCTAAGGTTTCTATAGCATATTTGAGTGGTATAATATCACTTGAAGGTAAACTGTGATGTATATAATGAAATGTATGTGATATATATAATGAAACCAAAAGTAACCTACACCAAGAAAGGAAATAAAGGAAATAAAAATAAATAAACAAGATGATATAACCCTACTCATATGAGTACTCATATTAGTTATATAATAAACTTTGTAATAAAAAAAAAGTTTATATAACTGGATAAAAAATAAGCCCCGACTATATTCTGCTTAAGAGAAACATACTTGAAACCCTGAGTTACTACATTAATATCAAACTACATGAAAGTAGTATGATACACATTCTTTTCAAGTGCACGGCAATGACCAGGATAGACCATCTTCGAGCCATTAAACAAGTCTCAATAAATTTAAAAGCTTTCAAGTCATACAAAGTATATATTCTCTGATCACAATAGAATTAAGTAAGAAATGAATAACAGATCTCTGGAAAATCCAGAAATATTTGGAAACTAAACAACATACTTCTAAATAATACATGGTTCAAAGAGGAAATCAAAAGGGAAATTAGAAATTATTTTAAACTGAATGAAAATGACAACAGAACAGATCCATATCTTCGAATACTATTCAAGAAAAAAAAAGTGAATTGAATTATAAATACATGCAACAAATTGGATGAATCTCAAGGACATTATGCCAAGTGAGAAAGCCAACCTCAGAAGTTAGCTTCCTACAGATCTTAAAAGCACCAAGAGGAAAACATTTCATTTTTATAATATACTCAAAATGACGGAATTCTAGAGATGAATAACAGATTAGTGTTGACCAGGGCTTAGCGACCTTCTATTTTTAGAAGGGAAGGTATTGAACATGACTATGAAGGGTTAGGTAGATCTTTCTGGTGATGGCATAATTCTGTATCTTGATTGTAGGAGAGGTTACACAAAGTAACACGTGACAGAATTTGATAGAACTCTATACAAACATATTCATACCCTTACCTAAAATGAGTGTATATAAAACTGGGTATATAAAACTCGTGAAATCTGAATAAGTTCTGTGGATTGTTAGCATTAGCTATGTACTGGTTTTGAAACTAGGTGAAGTCTATGCAGAAGACTACTCTGTATTATTTTGTAACTTCTTCTGAATCTGTAATCGTTTCAAAATAAAAACTTTAAAGAAAATTGGGAAAAAAATGCATGGGGTGGCACTGCCTCAGTTTTCATGAGCAAATTTATAGGACTAGATAATGCTTAATGTAATGAAAGAGAAAGTTCTAAAAGCAATGACCTCAGCTTCCACATTCAGAAACTAGAAAAAAGAGTAAATTAAAGCAAAAGAAAGAATATGATGAAGATCAGAATGGAAATTGGTGAAATAGAAAACATAAAAACAGTAGAAAAAGTAGAAATAATATAGAAAAAACACAAAAAATCAATTAAACTATAATGTCATAGGGTGGTTTTCCTCTGCTTGGGGTTGATGAGATTCTTGGGTTTGTGCATTTACAGTTTTTGTGAAATTTGAACACTTTTATGGAATTATATGTTCAAATATTTTTTCTGTCACCCCCTTCTCTCCTTTTGTGATTCCAATTATATGTATGTTGACCACCTGATATTTTCCCAGCTTATGGAATTTTTGTTCATTTTTAAAAATTCTTCCTTTCTCTCTCTGATTTCATATAGTATCCTACATTTTTTAAAAAGTTTATTTATTTTGAGAGAGAGACTGTGCACATGCATGCTGGCAGGGGGAGAGGCAGAGAGAGAAGGGAGAGAGAATCCCAAGCAGGCTCCATGCCACCAGTGCAGAGCCCAACGCAGGGCTCGATCTCACAAACCATGGGATCATGACCTGAGCCAAAATCAAGAGTTGGACATTCAACCAACCGAGCTACCCAGGTGCCTCTCTACATATTTTAAATACATTAGGTCTTCTACTCTACTTTGCCTAATCTGCTGTTAATTTCATTCAACATATTTTTTAACTTCAGGTATCTTATTTGCCATCTCTAGCAGTCCCATTTGGATCTTTTTTATATCTTTCCTTTCTTTCCTCATCGTGTATATGTTTGAACATATGGAACATTTATTTTATAATAGAATGTTTTAGAATCCCAGTGTTCTAATTCCTTTTACCACTATGATGTTTCTTGGAGATTTTTCTGTTGATTGATTGTCCTGGGTTGTGTTTTCTTGCTTCCGTATATCCCTAATGATTTTTGATAGGATGCTGGGCATTTTCAGTTTCATATTGTTAAGTGGTGGATTGTTCTTTATTCCTGGGATGCATTCATATTATTTGGAATAAATTTGATTCTATCTATGCTTATTCTTAAGCTTTATTATGAAGGGTTCCAAATTGCCTTTTGCTGAGGCCTAACTTAGTTATTTTAGGGGATATGTAAATCAAGTCTCTCCTATGTGGCCAGTACTGGAAATGTATGGTCATAGTTATTTTTTAAACTTCAGATGCTTAAAAACGTATGTATTATCTTAATCTTGCATTACACCACATCTGCAGTTTTACTTCTATTTTTTGTCTCTAACATAAATACATATAAGAAAGATATATGTGAGTATCTTGTGATAAGTGCTGTGTTGATAGTATGAATTAATTGGTACAAAAGTTTAAAGAAAGAAGAAGTTAGTTATTAGTGGGCCTGGGGAGAAGTAGCAGAGGAGGTTTTTACCACTAAGATTTGGTGACTGAAGAAAAGGACAACTGGCTCAAGCAATAGCTTATGCCATTCATTGCAACATTAAGGGAACTATGTTGTCTGGAGAAGGAAAGAGAATTGGTGATTGCATTGTCGCTTCTGTGTTGGTACCTGTGATACAGTTCAGTACGCTCTTAGAAATTACCCCAAAACTTCCATATGTGTGTTTACACGTTGCAGCTCCCTTTTGAATTTTGTTTTGCTTTGTTTTTGCTTTTTGTTCTTTGGGTTTTTTTTTTTTTTTGGATGTAATTGGTAATTCAGGTATACTTTCTGTGAAATAATCTTATCTCAGAGAGTGTGTAGAAAGAAGCAATGAGGTTTCATTGTGATTCTCTAGACAGCACAACATGTCAGAAGGTGGTATTAATCACTTTTAAAGCTCCAACTGGAACATTACTTTTTTTTTTCTTAAATAGTTTATTGTCAAGTTGGTTTCCATATAACACCCAGTGCTCATCCCAACAAGTGCCCTCCCCCATGCCCATCACCCCCCTCCTCCTCTCCCCCACCCCTATCAGCCCTCAGTTTGCTCTTAGCATTCAAGAGTCTCATGGTTTGCCTCCCTCCCTCTCCCCGACTATTTCAAGGAATAGTGTTGCTCTGACAAAAATCTTAGTTTTTTATTATAGGAAAGAGAACTAAGTTCTGAGTTTCTTCTGAATAGCTTGGCTCTCTCTTGGTATGTATGCTTTCAAAAAATGTTATTGTTTTACCAGTCTCTTAGACTTCACTAGCACTTTTATTTTAGTCTTTATATATAATGAATGAGATAGTACCTAAAACTAGTATTGAGATTTATGTTACATATAAAAGTATGAAAATCATATGTCAACAGTGTATTTAAGACTAGAATCTAGAGATTTTGATTCTGTCCTACCAGCTATCACCATGAGAATAGAAATATATATTTTTCCTTGTAATATAAAGTCACTTTTGAGTTTAGAATGAAGTTATTTTAGAATTTTACTATCCTATTGTTTTATTGGTTTTACAATACAATGGTGATATATTTTGAACATATTGATACAAAAAGGAAAAAAAATTATTGGCCTTATCTCCTGTGGTCATTGTCAGTGCCTCGGAAAAGCAATTAAATATGCAGCGCTTTTCTGAGCTGCTCTCTTTTGAATGTGACATTAGATTTAACTTAACATCCTGGATTGCATTGCTACTGTGGTATGTACCAAGTATGATGGAGGTACTCAACAATATTTCCTTGCATTGTCCATAATAAATATTTGCCCAAGAGTGGGTAGGGTGGAAGGGGAAGAAAGAAATGTTTTTCTCTTGTAGAGGAAACTTGTAATGTAGGACTTATTTAAAGAGTATTTATAGTCTATTGTTGGTCATTGGGTGTGTCATACTGCTCTATCCAGGTCTGAATATCTGAGGTGGTTAAGAAACCACTTCAGACTGAATTGTATTTGAGGATTTCTCTTATTGATACTTAACTTTATCAACTGACTTATCCTTCCACAGAGAGATAATTTTAGTGAGATGAATGATGTTTTTCTTCAAGAGACTACAAGTTTAAGACATATCGACCCTGAATTTAGCCATATATATGCTGTATAACTTGGGGAACACTATGAAATTAAATACCTTTTCTTAAATGTAAAGATGTTGAATAGTGAAAGGAAACTGCCATCAGCAATCTGCAAACTTGATAAATTATGGATTAAAAAGTTTGGATTAGATTACCCTTTTCCCATATCCTTTCTCTTTGTGTCTATGGGAGACTTATTTCTTATTGATACCTGTATCTTTATGTAGAGCCTCACATCTATGGAATAGTTCATTGAGTTTTTCTGTTATTGCTGATTTATTGTCCAGATGTTTCAACTAGGAGCCCTTTCTGTTACAACGTAATGACCTATATATTCCATTCTGAAGTAAATCTTAGCATTTCTTTCATTTGCTTTAGCATTTTACCATTTGGGGAAAAAATAGTTTACCAGTCAGTTCACCTTCCTGTCTTAATCTTAAAATTGGTATGAAACAAAAGGAAAGTTTTTTTAAAGGGCTGTTTTGTATTTTTATATTTTTGTTGTTAATTTTTTAAAATGTTTATTTTTGAAGGAGAGAGAGACAGAGCATGAGCAGGGAGGGGCAGAGAGAGAGGGAGACATACAGAATTCCAGGCAGGCTCCAGGCTCTGAGCTGTCAACACAGAGCCTGACACGTGGCTTGATTTCACAAGGTGTGAGATCATGACCTGAGCTGAAGTCAGATACTTAACCGATTGAGTCACCCAGGCACCCCCCCCCCGGTTTTGTATTTTTATATGTATTTTATAAAATTGTAAATGATGTTAGTATCTTAATGTTCATTAGGTTTTATGACTTGCTTTTTTCAGGTGAAAGTATACAGTCTTTTCCATTGATACTATTTATTATTATAAGATTGGTAGATTTGACTGGGATAGGAAATTGATTCTGATAGATTAAGAAAAAATAATTTGTAGGTTATAAAGCCTCTAGTCTGTGAGTACCATGGCTTCTGATGTCATTTATACTATCCCACCTGAGTTTAAGGTTCATATATTCAGACCCTGATATCCCAGAGTGTTCATTTTGTCAGTTGAGTAGTGGGAATATAGGGTGGAGAGTATGGGGATATCAGTTTGACCTTTTCTTCAGAAAGAAGGAGCTAGAACAGAGTGATCTGTGTCTGCTTACCTGCGATAATGTTATGGGTTGATATTGGCAGGAGCTTGTGGTTTGATGTGCCATCACTTCCATCAGTAAGGTTAATTGCTAACAAATGACTAAATGGGAATTTAGGGGGAATGCTACAGCTGTCTGCTATGTTAGTGGTAACAGGAGTTCTGGCGCCATTTCAGGGTCGCTATTTGTGTCTGTCTATCAGAGTTAGAATACAGTTGTTTCTCTCAGTTTCAGCCTTCTCTATAGAATTTCTGTCAATTGTTTGACTCCATTAAGTGTGGAGAGGAAATAAAAGCCTGAATGACCAATCCACCAGGGGCTATGGATAGACCCTTTCTTTGTCCATACCCAGAGCACTGCATTAGGTCTCATTATCCATTTATAATAAGTGACCTTTGCCCCCTGGGTCATTGAAAAATATTCAGTGTGCTTTTCTGACACATAGGGCACCTTTCTCAGCAGACACATGAAACAATGGGACGTCTGGTAGTCTGGGGGACCAGTACACATTACAGGTTTTAAAATACCCAGCCTTGTGCCAAATCACTTTCACAATTTTTTTTCTTTGCTCTTGCATGGTTCATAAATGGACTAAGGGGAGTCTAATGTCTGGAAGATGAATGTAGTGTTCCTTTTCTTTCTTGTAATTCAAAAAAATTGTTGCCTTATTTTTCAGTTTTGTATTCTAGAAAGGGTTTGCCTTCCTCTCTGCTTTTTATTTTCTGATAGAGAAAGATTGAGTTTTAGAAGTAGTGCATGGAAAGAGGTATCATCTTTGGAAAGTATTTGCCAAATATGCCCAGGTGCTCTGAAGGTTATCTGTGACATGTGAAAAACCTGTCTTCTAGTCCTCTGCTCTTCCCAAACTGGTAGTGGTTAAATCTCCCATTGAAAAGTTTGAGAAAGGATTTGACCCTTTCTTGGTCACTATAGTCCAGATTTCTTCTGTGATATGAACTGGGACCCCCCGATCACAAATCCTTGCACATTTAATTGTTCTATCTCTGGCCCCTAGTGCATAGATAGACCCAGAAAAGGGTGGAGATAGCATAGTAACTAGCAGATGAAATATATTTCCAAAGCAAGAAAACTGTCATGTCCAGAACTTTACACTCTGTAAAGTGAAGCTTGACTAACTCTGTGGCCTTAGTTAGTACAGTATCTGTCTTAAGTACTGTGGGAGTACTTGCCTGAAGAATGTTGGGATAGGAAAAATAAAAGATTGAGACTACCTCCTTAGCAATTAATCTGCAGACGTTTTTAGAATAGGGGGAAATGTTTATAGAAGTACTTTTTAAGTTTAACATGCATACATTTCCTTAGTAAAGCCTTGTTCCTCTCTTAGAAGCCTACTTATTTTGCATTTAGTGTCACATGTTTTGGCTTGCTAACTTTATTAAAAACATATGAGACACACAGGGAATGAGAGAAACCCAGCTGATTACAAGGAATCAGCCACACTATCCAGTGGAACCCAGGTATCTTTATTCCGGCAAAGTACTTGCTATTACGTGATGTGCTATGGCATGATCTCAGATATTGGGACATAGAGGTGTTATCTCGCAAAAATAGCCTGTGAGCCTGTGAGGTTTTTTCTAAACCAGTTATGGAAAATGACTTATGGTTAACCTTTGATCAACATGGGTTTGAACTGCGTGAGTCTACTTATATGTGAATGATTTTACAGCAGTACTATAAATTTTTTAAACTCTTTTTTCAATGTTTTATTCATTTCTGAGAGAGAGAGAGAGAGACAGTGTGAGCAGGGGATGATCAGAGAGAGAGTGTGAGACACAGAATCTGAAACAAGCTCCAGGCTCTGAGCTAACTGTCCGCACAGAGCCTGACGCAGGGCTCGAACCCACGAACCGTGAGATAGTGACCTGAGCTGAAGCCGGACGCTCAACTGACTGAGCCACCCAGGCGCCCCCACAGTACTGTAAATTTACTTTTCCTTCCTTATGATTTTTTTAAGGACATTTTCTTTTTTCTACCTTATTTTATTGTTTATTTGTATGGTTTCTGGTCAACAGCAAGCAATTAGTAGTCGGTTTTGGGAGAGTCAAAAGTTATATGTGGATATTTGACTGTGAGGGGTTTGGCACCCCTAACGCCTGCTTTGCTTAAGGGTCAACTGTAGTTGTCAGAACTCTCTCCATGACAAGAATTAATATATTAACTGGATTATAGCACCATTTGACAAATTGCTTACTAAATACATCAAAATTGATTGGACATTCTGTATTTGAATTGACAAATGGCTGCATTAAGAGAAGGAGGGAAATCCATTAATTATAGCTGCTCTCAACCATAGGAAATATAATCACATAAATATGGATTTTGTTAGAACAGAAATCTCTACTTTATGGTAGTGTTGCTTATGTGTGTATCTACACTTCTTTACCATTAATAAAAGGGCTACTCTTACCCTCTGTCCTTTAATTGATACAAAAATAAAAACAATTTCTGCTGTGTTATTGTCTCTGGCCCTACTGACTGTAAAATAGTTTTTAGTTATTATTTCAGAAAAGTGGAAAATACCAGACAGCCTCTGTAGTTGAGCCTTTCTGCTCAGTTCTTAATTATATCTCTATTTGTCCGTCTTGCCATGTGCATTCTCATTTAAGCCAAAGCTTTACTTTAGCTTTGATGTTGTATAGGCTTTTTATCATCACTGAATTTCTCCTTTTTAGAAAAAAATGTTTCCTCATGATCTGTCTTACTAAAGGTAACCATCCAGTGACCGAGGCATAAGGGAGGTGGGTGAATGCCATAGATTGTCTCTTTCCAGTTTGAATCTGTTCTCTTTATTGTTGTCATATGACAGGAGGCTTTTTACCGTGTGATTTTGTGGAACTTGGTGGAGAGACAAGAAACACTGAATTGCCTTCATTGCTTTTATACCATCGGTTTCTTGCCTTTTCCACTATGCTTTCTTTGTATTTTATGACCACATGAAGAACATCAGAATTGCTCTTATAGGATGTCAAGTCTGGGTCAGACTGAGATTTATAAGGAGTATTTTGAGGCAAGTGGGCTTTTTTTGTTTTGTTTTTGTTTTTCTTCCTGTTGGGCACTTTGCTGCCTTCCAAGCCTATATTCCAGTGCCAGTGGTTCTTCCATAGTTATGTCAATAGACTTTTAAATATAAAATCAATTCAGTATTTTCTAACATGAAGTCTTCTAATTGCTCAAGGGTATTATAGAGAATGAAGAGTTGCGGCCCAAAGTACTTTCTTTGTTTCTGTTACTACATGTAAAGCTCCCTTGAATGTCTGTAACTTCCTTGTATTGTGAACTTCTGATCGAGGTAATTTTTCTCCATTGTTTGATAGCTTTATATGGTTACTCAGATCAGGATACATAGATGTTTATTAAGATGATAAAATGATTACATTAAATTAAGGAGCCATGGAACACAGAAATCATGCAGACTAAATCAATGATACAGGTGATATTAGAGGATAAACATCTTTTACATCTTTATATGAAAATTTTAATTTAAAATAAGGAACCTATTAGGTAAAGCCATGATTAGTTGAGGCAGTTTATACTTCAGATTAAGAACTTGGTCTTTGGGCCTTGCAATTGTAGCTTCCATTTCTACTAAATGTTGGTGATTTGGCACAAGTAACTTAACCTCTCTGGCCTTTCGAAATGGGAAATTAATAATACTTACATTATAGGTTGTTGTTAGATTAAGTAAGATTATTCATCCAAAAAGCTTCACACATTATCTTGGATAGAAAAAACCCCTCAAGTACTAGAGATAGCTGTTAGCTGTAGTTGGTATTAATAGGAATAGTATCCTTGTTTTCTCTGGACATCTTTCTTACCCCTCTCAACTCGAAGTGCTGCATGACTGAGAGCCTACCAGACGGCACGGCTGAAGATCCTTTGTTGTTAACAAACAACAGTGAAGATAAAACACTTGTGCTGAATCATATCTCTTCTGTTCTTAAGTGGTCTTCTGGATAAGTGTGGCTCCATCCTAATATGTGTGCATTTTCCAAGCTATAGAAAGAAATTTTACTTAGCAATTCTAATTTATTGATATAAATTGAAAATTCCTCTTAGACTTGTTTTCAGTATCTTCATTCCCTTAGTAATTTCATAGAGAGTGAGATTTTTCACGGTGTCTGCTGCATTCTAAAAGGCTTTACCCTGCAAGTCCTTTGTGATGGTTGTTGTAAGGCTCCGAAACTTTTACTTGAAAGGTAGGACCCTCAACCTTAAAACTTCCGAAAAACCAGATGAACTTTTATTTTCTGCAAGATTATCATTAAAATCACTGTTCACTATTTCCAGGAAGCCTTTCATTTTTTTACTTCATGTTCTTTGAAGTTTATTATAAACATGTATTCATATATTAATTAGGTGATTTTCAAAAAAATGTTAGCAAGCAATGAGAGAGAAAGATAAAGAAAGAGAAAGAGGGGAAAAAAGAAGGCAGCAAGAGAAAGAAGAGAGGAGGAAGGACAAACTATTTCAGTTTGTTATGGAGAATAGAAATTAAATGTTCTTTGGTAAACTAGAGCTAAAGGAACTAACATGAATGATTCTCACACATACACTGCTGTGTGAAAACAACATAGTTCTGAATACTTCACATATCTTATACCCAGCCAAGAGAAGAATCAAGATGACTGTGTCAGTCTGCAGATCAAGAAATGTCTGCTCAGTTGTTTTCAAACATTCACACAACAGTCTTTTAACAATGTTTATTATGGAAATGTTCGAGCATACACAGAAATACAGTGACTAGGACACTGAAACTACCTGTTACTTAATTGCTTCAGCAATTAACGTTGTTCCTCTCGTTTTCCTCTGGTTTTTAAAATCTTTTTTTTTTTTTTTTTTTTTTTAAGATTTTATTTTGAGGTAATCTCTACACCTGACGCAGGGCTCTAACTCACAACCCTGAGAGCAAGACTTGCATGCCCTACTAAGCCTGCCAGGTTCCCCCAAATCTTTTTTTTTTTTTTTTTTTTTAACGTATGGCAAATAAAGTATTTTGAGAAAGCCCACCACTCTTGTATCTTTTCATGTACAATTACTTGAGTGTGTATCTAATGATAAATATTGGAAGAAACATAATTACTGTGCCATTACATAATACATAGTTTGTGCAGTGAAGACGATTTGTGGAAATAACTCTAGTAGTTTTACACTGTAGAGCATTAGAGGAGAGAGCAAGCCTTGGAAACTGATCTTCTGCATTTGGAAAGTGAGAAAACCCTGTGGTTGTTGTAGGCTGCTATTCTCTGCCTCATTCTTTCCTCCAGCTTCTTGGTTCTTTGAGTTTTCTGATTTATTTAGAGGTAAAATTTTGAACATGTAGTTTCTCTATTGTGTGGAATGCATCATGGATCCTTAATGATTGTTTGGAAAGATTTTTATTATATCCTTAAGTATAGGTTGCAAATGTTGATGTCTTCCACATCTAAAAGCTTTTAACTCTCCATGCCAAGGGAACTTCACCTCTTTTGCTTAGGCAAGAGAAAATCTGTACTTAATTCTTCCTGCTGTATAAGGATCTGGATTTACCTAATATGTAACTAGATAATAAATAAGTGAAGCATGGGAGAAGCTGCATTAATTCTTTGCAAAAAGAAAAGAGATTTTTGTTGTTTTTATGTTTATAAACAACTGTTTTCCTTTTATTTTTGTTTGTTGTACTTTATTGTGAGGGCTGGACTAACGACATTAGAGTGTTTGCTCTTCAACTATGCCATTAGAGATGGGACCAGGAACAGTAAGTTTACAGTAACTGGCCTGTTTCCTACTTGTACAAATTGTTACATTGATGACTGAATTCAGTTTAATGACCCAAAACAGTGATTTTTTTTTTTTTTTTTTACCTTCAAGACATCAGTTCACGGGGCACCTGGGTGGCTCAGTCGGTTAAGTGTCTGAATTCCGCTCAGGTCATGATCTCACAGTTTGTGGGTTCAAGCTCCACATTGGGCTCTGTGCTGATGGCTAGCAGAGAGCCTGGAGGCTGCTTCAGATTCTGTATCTCCCTCTTTCTCTGACCCTTCCCTGCTCATGCTGTCTCTCTCTCTCAGAAATAAATAAAACCTTAAAAAATTTTTAAATAAAAAAAAAGACATCAGTTCACAATAGTTTCTGCAAATCCTCTACTCCTCTTAGTCTCTTTGCAAAGGGTATTCTGTTTTAGTAGTCCTTGAATTTAGAATGGAGAATTGATTATTCCTGAAAGAAATGCATCTAGCATACATGGTTATCTGTAAGAATACATTTGCCATTATTGAAAAATTTCAGCTCATAATTCTACATAGAATTAGCATTGGCAGACCTCTGGCTTCCAGCAAACAGTCATTTCCCTCAACAGAAACACATACTACCACATGTTCTTGAGCAGTTGCTAAAAGCTGGTCCCATATTTGATATGTGTATGTAAATAGAGAGATAATGGTAAATGACTACATATGGAGCGAGTAGGAGAATGAGTGTATATAGGCACTTCCCCAATGCCCCCTTAAAGAAAATATCACTAGCCCTAAGAAAATAGGGGGGAAATGCATGACTCATTATGCAATAAACTCAACTTTTGTTTCATACAGTAGTTTCCACCATTCATTGGTATGCATTCGATTTCTTTGTTTTCCTTTCTTGGCTTCTTGGATCGCCTGCACTAACCATATCAGTTGTAGTGTGCTATTCCAGGACTTTTTATAAATATAAATTTTAAATAGGTACATGGTAAATACAGTTCTAAAGGTATCAAGGAATATTAAATGAAAAATAATCTCATTATTTCATTCGGTTTCATGAGGTGCCCAGTCATCCTCATCCTCTCCCAGGAGGCAATTGCTATAACTGATGTCTTGTATTCTATATTTCTGTAAAGGTGAGCTTTGATAAGAATGGCTTTGTTGTTATTCAGACTTACATGTCTGGGTAGATTCTGTGACTCATGGTCAGACAAAGTTGTTATCCATAAGCTACCAAGCAAGGTATTATGTAGTCATAATATGATCCTTTAAAATAGTAAGGGTGGACTTTTAAAGCTATCCTGCTCTTGTTTTAATGTATATATAATGTAGTTGAACTAAGAATTGAGTTGCCATAATACATGTTAAATAGGCATTGTGTACATCATTTCAGGTAAATAAACTCCACCTTGACCTTACTTGCAGATGTTCTGAAGGGATTGTTGGAGTCTCATTAGCTCTCAGAAGTCTATTGGGTCAGTTTGAAATATTTAGTGGAATAACTGATCTTGCCGATAGCATGAAGCCGGTATGTTTTATTCTTTCTCTTCATTTTATGATATTTAGGATTATGTTGAGCAAAACTAAATTGAGAACCCTTCCAGACTGCCTCCAGGTCTAACTTGTCCAGATGCTGTATGTCAAATGACCGTCAGGGCAGCAGGAATAACAAATGAAAGCTCCGTAGTTTATGTCTTCTGTGGGAATATTATATGATACTTTGGGAGTAGAGATAAGAAGACGGAGCAGGGCAGGGAAGAGGTGCGCCTAGTGTTGTCAGTTATTCAGTGAAATCTATTATCTCATAGGCAATGAGGATATGTCATTTTTCTAATTATATATTGCCTGTGACTGTTCTTCTGGGAATGTGGAATAAAAGGAAAGTGAAACCAGAGATGTACAATGACTGACTGTTAGAAAACTTTAATAATTAATTAGAGAACATCTATGGTACCACAGGGTCAGGGTGCAAGGAAAATCATTGATCCGTTTAGTATATAACGTAGGTAAAGCTTGTTCCCTTTTATGTGTTGTAACATTTCAACTGTTGTTGCTTTGGTACAAGAGATGGCTCCTAATAAACAGAATCACCAGTAATATATAGTGCTATTGTTTAACTCTTCTATGTATGAAATTCAGTGAATCACTTTACATTTAAATGGAAACATTTGTAAATCACAGAAAAACTGCTTTCTAGACTTCAGTAGAAATACAGTTGTCTCCTTAATAAGAATGCTTCCCACTTCTTAATGTATTAGGTATGATATTTTTGAATTGAGAGCCTTTTCCCTTCTTGTTTTTTTTTTTTTTTAATTGAATGTATGTTTATTTTTGAGAGAGGGAGAAAGACTGGGCATGAGTGGGGAAGCAGGCAGAGAGAGAGAGGGAGACACAGAATCCAAAGCAGGCTCCAGGCTCTGAGTTGTCAGCACAGAGCCTGACATGGGGCTCAGACTCACAAACCACGAGATCATGACCCAGACGCTTAACTGACTAAGCCACCCAGGTTCCCCTAGCCTTCTCCCTTCGTAAAAAATTATTATTTTTTTTTGACATTTATTTATTTTTTTACAAATAGTTTATTGTCAAATTAGTTTCCACATAACACCCAGTGCTCATCCCCACAAGTGCCCTCCTCCATGCCCATCTCCCTCCCCGCCACATCCATCAGTCCTCAGTTTTTGTCAGCATTCAAGAGTCTCTCATGGTTTGCCTCTCTCCCTTTCCCCCACCATTTCCGCCCTTCTTCTCCCCCTTGTTCCTCCGTCAAGTTCCTCCTAATCCTCCTATACGTGCAAACATATGATATTTGTCCTTCTCTGCCTGACTTATTTCGCTCAGCATAACACCCTCAAGGTCCATCCATGTTGCTACACATGGCCAGATTTCATTGTTTCTCATTGCCATGTAGTATTCCATGGTATAGATAAACCACATCTTCTTGATCCATTCATCTGTTGATGGACACTTAGGCTCTTTCCATGTTTTAGCTATTGTGGAGAGTGCTGCTATGAACATTGGGGTACATGTGCTCCTATGCATCAGCATTTCTGTATCCCTTGGGTAAATTCCTAGCAGTGCTATTGCTGGGTCATAGGGGAGTTCTATTGTTAGTTTCCTGAGGAACCTCCACACTGTTTTCCAGAGGGGCTGTACCAGTTTACATTCCCACCAACAGTGTAGGAGGGTGCCCGTTTCTGCACATCCTCGCCAGCATCTAGAGTTCTCTGATTTGCTCATTTTAGCCACTCTGATTGGCGTGAGGTGGTATCCCAGTGTGGTTTTGATTTGTATTTCCCTGATGAGGAGGGATGCTGAGCATCGTTTCATGTGTCTGTTGGCCATCTGGATGTCCTCTTTGGAGAAGTATCTGTTCATATCTTCTGCCCATTTCTTCACTGGGTTGTTTGTTTTTTGGGTGTGGAGTTTGGTGAGTTCCTTATAGATTCTGGATATTAACCCCTTATCTGATATGTCATTTGCAACTATCTTTTCCCATTCTGTTGGTTGCCTGTTAGTTTTGTGGGTTGTTTCCTTTGCTGTGCTTGAAAAATTATTTTTTAAAAGACTAGGGTTTAATTTGTGCCAGTTTGATAGTATGAAAGCCTAACTTAAATCTGCAAATCTCTGATTACTGCTGTGTACACGTGTTTGTTGGCTGTTATATTTGCTCTTTTGTGAATTGCTTGTTCATTGGAAAATGGCTTAGACCACTTTGCTTTTAGATTATTTGTCTTTTGAGCGTTTCTTTTCAAAAGGCAGATTTTGGTTTCTGTACTAGGAAACTACATTCCTAAGCACATTTCTTCCTCAGATCCCAAGTGCTTTCTGATCAGAAACAGAGTTTGGTAAAGAGCCCTGTCTTATTGTATGGCTGCTATATAAATGCTCTTTTTAATAAGTACCAAAAATATATTGAAGTTTGTCCTTCGATGAGAGTTTATCACTGTTGGCCTTCAGGTGAACTTTGAGCCAGAGCTGTTTCATTCAAGGCAACATGATGTCATTTAACTCACAAATTTCTCTTTTGCTAGAAAAAGGAATGTTGTTCCCCTAAATAACTGAAAGGACCAAATAATGCCGGCACAACATTATTCACCCCTCAGGTCTCCACTAAAGACTTCAGCATGGTGAAGGTTTTATTGTTTATGGAGGATTGGCGGGGGGGCGGGGGGGGGGGTACGGTAGGGAGTAGGAAACAAGCTGCATTTGGTCTTGAGTCTTTCGA
This sequence comes from Hyaena hyaena, assembly GCF_003009895.1. NCBI lineage: Eukaryota > Metazoa > Chordata > Mammalia > Carnivora > Hyaenidae > Hyaena > Hyaena hyaena. Next base: position 491,308 of record NW_024081184.1, on the reverse strand, counting down.
AGAATACTTTATTCCACTGCCCACACAGCTGCCGCTATGACCCAGCTCATGCTCACTTCCTCAAATAAAAACCTTTAGCTCCACCTTCATTTCTTCATATTAAAAGACTCCCTAAGTTTCCTTCTATAGATTTATATATTCAGCTTACAAACAAATTTTAAGTTTTAAAACAGGAGCTAAGTCAGAGAGCTGTATCTTACATAAAAAACTGGATACCATTTGGATTAGCATTTTGCCCCTTATTTGAGAGCAGACTTCTTTTATTCCAATAGCATTGAGGTTCATTTCAGGGCATAGAATAGTTTTTTAAAAACCTTCTAAAGTTGGGAGTGTGGAGTTCACCAGCAGCAGAACCTGTAGTTGATTAGCTATGTCCTCTGAAGCTTCCAGAGCTCCATCTTAAGAGAATTTATTACTGGGAGTTCAAGAAATGTAGGGAAGAGTAGAACAAGAGCAGAACAAAACCAAATAGATTTTTCCTTCATTGGCTTCATAAATAATCACTGCTCATTGTTCAGTAGTATGCTTTGTGTTTATGTAAAAAAGGCTGCTTATAACCTGTAAGTGGTTGGTCTGTTTATTTCGAGATGCATTGCCAAATCTTTTTTCTTTCATTGCTTTAAAAGCATATGGTACTGGGAGCAAATAATTATTCCTTTTATTCTTCCATCTTAACAGAATACCTAGACCCTGGGTACTCTCTTGTAAACTCCATCATTAGAACATCTGACTTTTTTTCCTGAATATCTACACCATGCCCAATACACTAAGAAAATTAATTACCTGCCCTAATATATTCAATATATTAGTGGTAAAAACTTATCTTCTACCTTCTAACTGGAAGATTAGATATTTTGTAGGTGAATCTAGATTACTGAGATTTAGCTTACTTTTGGGGTATTTTAGAAAGAATTCGATTCTTTGGAATTGACGATGTACTGTCATTGTTTTGGGAAAAACACCCTGAAATGTCAAGAAGTTTAAATTTCTCCAGGACTAGAAATGTCTGTTAACACAATGTTTATGACTCTTTAACTTAGCAGTTATTATTTGAATAGCTTAATACTTTGTACCTATAGTTTAACAGCATCTAAAGCAATACTTTTCACTTTCTCTAACTCAGAAATACTATATTTTATATGGGTAATTTGCAAAAATTCTATACTGATTGATCCTTATATTATGGTGCAGAAGACACCTAAAAATTGAAAACCAGAGAACTTATGCAAGCTGTTTATATAGTTGAAAAGTTATGAGTTGACATTTTCTACTTTATAATATTGAGAATTTTGTCATGTGGGATTCAGACTTATGGTTATTATCAAAGGAGCATTTAATCTTTCTGCTCATAATTTTACTCATGTTCTACTGACTTGGAAGGATTTTGGGTTTAGATTAACAGGACTAATTTGCAAAGTCCGTGCTGTAGCAGATTTGTTTTTGTTTGCTTTGCACATAAACACATATTAAAATATATAAATATATACATAGAAACACACTTATGTACACATACACGCACCCATATGTCACTGTAAGACAGCAAAATACACCTCGTGATTTTTTTTTTTTTTTTTTTTTAGCATTTATTTACTTACTAGAAGCATGATCTGCCTTCCTGAGAACAAAACATAAACAAAGTCTGGCTCACAGTTACCTCATAATGATCTGCTCATCCTGCCCTTGCTTGTTGATCTATACTTACCACATGCCTGTGTGTAGAGGCAGTACTTTTGAAGTTGTATTCTCGAAAGTAAATTGGCAGTGTAGCCTTTTTAGTTAGATGGATGGCTTGTCTTAAATTACTGTTCTAAAGGTAGGGAAGGAACATGGCAGAGATTTTTATTTCAAAATTCCATATTCTTTTCCCACCCCAAGTTTATTAATTATCTAAGAACAGTTGGCAAATGCAGAAGATACTAGACATTTTTCTTTATATAAAAGCTGTGTATGTTGGTCCATTAAACTCAGGCTTGCAAGATACAGAGCTTAATTTTTTTCTGTAAAAAAAACTCTCCTATTCTAATTCTCTTTTGTGCCTTCTTTCTAACAAATGTGGAAAAATTAATCTCAATTATATCCCCTCCAAAATTGCATCTAAATTCTACAGGGCTTTCAGAGCACAAAGATATGAGATAGGAGAATTGGAGATGTTTTATCCTTAACGTGACCACTGGGATGTCCCAGTTCCCTATCTGATCATTGGTTACTTGTTCAGATAGCTCTCTGTAGGATTCATCCTTGTTTCTGCTTCCAAGCCTTCTAAAAGTCTGTCAGTTCTCTGGATCTCATCCATATTACTCTTGGACACATACTAAATATTATTCTCACCTGATCCATGGGGAACTTGGAGAGTTTATCATAGCCTTGGCTGTGTAGACACACTGTGTGCATACCTCCTCTTCTCTTGCACCATGTGGGATCTCTTGCTAATTCCCTGAACTCTACCCAAGAAGGAAGATAGGATTTTTGACAGATGTTTTATCCTGAAAACTCTGGGGATTCTGTCATTTTTTACCTTTCCTTGGGGACTCTCTTTTTATCTCTTTCTGTTTATGGCACTCTTGCTCCAATCTGTCTTTCCTTTTTTTTTTTTTTTTGAGACTTTATTTATTTATTTATTTATTTTTACAAATAGTTTATTGTCAAATTAGTTTCCACATAGCACTCAGTGCTCATCCCCACAAGTGTCCTCCTCCATGCCCATCCCTCCTCCCCCCCACATCCATCAGTCCTCAGTTTTTGTCAGCATTCAAGAGTCTCTCATGGTTTGCCTCTCTCCCTTTCCCCCACCATTTCCGCCCTTCTTCCCCCCCTTGGTCCTCCGTCAAGTTCCTCCTAATCCTCCTATACGTGCAAACATATGGTATTTGTTGACACTATATGCTTTTAAAGTTTATCCCATTTTGATAATGGATAAGTAAACATCCAGCCATTCTGGTGCCATTGCTTAGCCCAGAACCCCAAACTCCATTCACTTAAAACTTACCGAGTACGTGTTCTGTGACAGGTACTAGCTTTGACTCGGCATAGATAGAATGCAACATAAACCCTTGGAAACATTCTCATCAAATACTAGTTATAAAAGGGTGTGATTTTTCACTTCACATTACAACTTTCTTATATGTTTCCATCACATTACTGTAGCTTTATCTTTTTTAAAAAAAATCCCTAAGCTGGTCTTCCCCCTCTGCCACCTTTGTTTTACTGATTCATCTTCCATTCCCAGCCTGCCTCCCATACCCAACCATGCTAGCCTCCTCATAACTACTGAAACATTTCCTTTGTGTTCCCATTTCAAAATGTTTGTACGTGATTTTCACTTTGTGACACTTTCCTCTCATATATCTGCATGGCCTATTTCCTCTCTTGAAAATCTTCTCTGCCCTCAACTGCTTTCCGAAGGCTGTCCTAACCTTTAGGTATTTGTCCTTAGTTACCTTCTCAACTACTGTTTATATAGGGTTTGAATGATCCACTTGCTCTATCCTGTATTAAGAATTTAATATAAAATTTATTTATTGAAAAGATAATAAATCGTTTAGGAACTACTCAGCCTTTTGCAAACATAACTTTACTTAATAGTTTCACAGTGTACACCAAAATTATTCCCAAGAGGATGCTTAAATATTAATTAGACAATTATGATACTCTTTACTTCATGATAACCATTTAGAATTGCAAGAAATTAGATGTTATGCTTTGGTGGCCACTGGTGTTTTGTGTCAAATGCCACATGTCTCTCACTAGTAGAACTATGATTTTGAAAAAATAGCAGCTAATCATTTTAACCATTGCAAATCCTAAACTTGAGTACTATTTATCCCCCTCTGAATGGCAATTGATGGCTTAGGTACCACTTCTCGTCTGCCACCAAGTTAAGTTAGGTTTTTGTGAGTATGTGTTCTTTTACAATCTTGTCCGAGGTTCTTCTAACTCTACAGACCTTGCCCAAGGTCTACTTCATCTGTTATCTGTTTCACTAAGATTTAGTTCTTTAAGATACCTTGTTCTGGCAAGAGTGCAGTGAAACTAGTGTTCTCAATTAGTGCTCGTGAAACTATATAATTCCTGATAAGCTTTGAGATATTTAAATATGTTCATATCCTTTTATTTCCTTTTTAGGAATGTAGCACATGTAGATATATATACACGTATCTCTGGGTGATGGAAATTATAATTACTGTTTCTCATTCTTCTCTTTTTTAAATACTCATATACTTTCCTTCCTCCTTTCCCCCCATCTTTTCTTTTTTCTATTTCTCCCAGTACTTCACTGCCTTATTTCTCTCAGTATTAAAATCATACATGGAGACAGAGAATACACGAGAAATTATTGTGTCTTCTCAGTTTTGCTGTGAACTTAAAATTATTCCAAAAATAAAGACTATCCTATGGCGAAACAAAAAGGAAATAAATACTAAAAAAGAAGCTAAGTTTTTACTGGGATAATATTTGGTTTATAGTAGGAACTCAATAAATTAATAATTGTATTACTTTGACTAAGCAAAAGTTCTTCATTGTGTGAGAAAATAGGCTCTTTGTATTTTGGGTCTATCTTCTACCATTGAAGAATTGGGAAACCTAATGAAATGTCTAAGAAAATGAAATATTTCCTCAGGAACTGAAAGTGTTTTTAAATTAGAAATGCATATTTATGTCTTATAATTTATATGAAACTATTAAATAGACTCGTAAAGAATCTTGGCATTTGTTTTAAAAATTCCTTCCCAAATTATAGGAACTGCATCAAATTAATTTCTTTGTTAATTAGAAGCGATTGAAATGTCCTAAATCCCAAAGGCTAGGAAATACACTGGTGCATGTATAATGGAATTGTCACTGCTCCTTAATGTACTTGTGCTGTTAAGATGTAGTTGGTTATTTATTTCTTTTACACTGATATATGTCATGACGAAATTTGTATGGATATTTTTTTAAGTATACCTCTAATTCGAGATCTTTCTTACTCCAAAAAATTCAGTCTTTCTTGTTCATTAATTATTTAAATTGTGTTTGTGCATTTTATGTTGTATTTTATCTTAAAAATTAACACAGTATCCAGGACAGTTGTGCCCACATTAATTTTTCCACTTCATGGGTTAAAGTTGTTAAAATATGTTTTCTTTCTCCTACAGTGGTTCCCCCTGGAAGTCCTGGTCCCATTACTCGGCATGGGTCCTATGACAGTTTAGCTTCTGACCATAGTGGACAGGAAGATGAAGAATGGCTTTCTCAGGTAAAACTCTGTTTGACCTATTAAAGTGAAGGAGAACAGAAATCCATTGTCTGTTTTTATTATTGATTCTAAGAACTTAAAATTTCTTGGGGTGCCTGGGTGGCTCAGTCGGCTCAGGTCATGATCACACGGTTCGTGAGTTCGAGCCCTGCGTCGGGCTCTGTGCTGAAAGCTAGCTCAGAGCCTGGAGCCTGCTTCAGATTCTGCGTCTCCTTCTCTCTCTGATCTTCCCTTGCTCATGCTGTCTCTTTCTCTCTGTCAGAAATAAATAAAACATTAAATATTAAAAAAAAAATTATTTTCCTTAGAAGAAAATGGGCACAACTTGGAACTCTTTGTAGGATCACCAAGAATTAATCAGTTGTCTTTCCATATTAAGAATTTCTGATAGGGACACCTACGTGGCTCAGTCACTTGAGCGCCCAACTTTGGCTCAGGTCATGATCTTGCAGTTTGTGAGTTTGAAACGTGCATTGGGCTCTGTGCTGAGCTCAGAGCCTGGAGCCTGCTTCAGATTATGTGTCTTCTCTCTCTTCCCCTCCCCTACTCACACTCTCTCTCTCTCTCTCAAAAATAAATAAGTAAACATTAAAATTTTTTAAATAGATAAAGAATTTCTTATAAATACTGCCACAGGGATATATATCCATATATTTTATATTATATGTATTATATACATATGCGTATATGTACATTAGCCTTCTGTATAAAGCCTTCTGTATGTCTTTCAAACAATCCATGTCTTTCAAACAATCCATGTATATCCCTTAGAACCTTGGGTTTTAGATGGACTGTTTGGGTTAAAATAATAATTGGCTAAAGAGATTGTCTTTTTTCCATCAGATGGTCTTTCCTGCTTTGTCAAAGATTAGTTGGCCATACATTTGTGGGTCTTGAGAAACTTAACAGAAGACCATGGGGAAAGGGAAGGGGAAAAAAATAGTTACAAGCAGAAAGGGAGGGATGCAAACCACAAGAGACTCTTAAATACAGAGAACAAACTGAGGGTGGATGGGGGGGGGAGGGGGAAATGGGTGATGGGCACTGAGGAGGGCACATGTTGGGATGAGCGCTGGATGTTGTATGTAAGTCAATTTGACAATAAAGTATATTTTAAAAAATAATACATACATACATAACTTAAAAAAAAAAGAATTGGCTTTGTTGAAAGTGCAGCCATTCAACAATCTGTGAGATTTGTTTTGTGGAGCCAACATTTTGTGAAGATTGGGCCCACACTTTGATTAGAAAAGTTCTGGATCCTAATCTGCACACGTCCTGAATGCACCCAGCTGGGTTTCTTTTCCTCAGCTCACGTACTACTGCTTCCACTGGTCTCCAGAGCAGCCCTGTGACAGCTTCAGCTGACCCTTTCTCCCCTTGCCAGGTGAAGCTGTCTTCATCTCAAGGGCTTTGAAATAAAAGATACTTGGGCAGATTTCAAAATGATGAGATTACGAATGACTTCATTACAAATGCTGTTATGTCTGCCTCAAGTCTGACATCATTTGGTGAAGTTAATGACCTGTCTCAGATTACCATTCCAGCGGCTTTTCATCAGACAGGTGCCTCAGTGGAGGCCCATGCAGTTTCACTGCTTTCTCGGGGAGGGTAGCCCCAAAAAACTAAAGGGAATCTGGAAGCTGGAGAATCAGACTGTTTCTAGGTAACGTACATTTCATTACACCTGAAGTTCTCACAGGAAGCCCCTCAGAGGAGGCTGAGCCTTCAACTCCTGCCAGTTGGAGGTGCCTCCTTCCTGGAGGAGAACCACGATGAAGTGCAAAAACCAACAATGCTGGCAAAGAAACCACTGTCCTTCACTTCAGCTTTTCAATCAGAGAAAGGGGTAATGTGTGCTGTCAGTGTGAAAGTATATACAATATGTTTGTACTGCACGCAACAGGGGAGTGAATAGGAACATCTGGCCATCGCCTCAGTGAAATTGCAGAGGCATCTGTTTACCTCTCGGCTCTGTGACACGGATGGTTTTGAGCTTAAAATACACAGAACGCTTTATCTGTGGCCTAATTTGCGTTGCAGAATACAACTACTTGAATCAGAAATCACTGTCCTAAATCTGAGTAGTTTTCGCCCTGTGATTAGTGGGAATGTGAATAGTGTTCCAAGAGCATGATGCTTTTGCCCTTTAGGACTTAACAAACCCAGAGCTGCACTCTGTGAACCTTTTCAGTTATGTTTTGTTAAGAATTAATCACCGCAATCAGAGAAATGTGATTAAATATAAAAGAAACTCAGGGCAAAAATAAGGCACATGGGAAGTTAGCTCTATAAAGTGTATTTACAGACGTGGATGTAGCAGTTAAAGACATTGAGAAGTAGTCTTTCACTAAATTTTTGCATATTTAGCGTCTTAGTCAAGTTGCTCACGTATAAAATCATCTCATATGTTTATTTTCGGGTTTTATCTTCTACTCTCTGCTTTATCTTTAACGTCTTTATTGTAATATTGGCACCATTCCCTATCCCCTCCATAGAGCATGAAACTTGTAAACATTTTAGTATTACTGTTTTGCAGCACTGAAAATACCTGTGTTTGTGGTAGTAGAAGAAAGAGTCTAATTAAATAATGGTATTTTGAAGACAAATCTAGTCTGAGAGAAAATATACTCTTTTCGTTTATTTAAAAGTTTATTTGGGGGGATTTTGAGGGCAGTATAGTAAATATTATAATATTTAATTGTAGAAAGAAACTGGCTTTGGGTGTTGAAAATTATTTCAGACCTTTTCTTTTCCTTGGATAGTTCAAGAACAACTTCAAGTTTGTCATGAGCTTGATCCTCAGTGAAGGAATTACTTTTAATCTGTGGATTGATAGGTGTAGTATTCAGTGCATGCCCACAAAGTGGTAAGTACTGTCTAGAATGAATGAAAAAGGTAGTCCCTAGGGAGTTGATGCTACTTATATGAGGCAGGCAGCTGATCCTTTTACTCTCATGTGACTTTCGTGTTCTGTATGTGGGGGAGTATGGGTGTGTGTGTATGTGTGTGGATTCACATGTATATAAATACACACACACACACATACACACACAATGAATTTTTGTTTATTATGGTAACAGTCAGTAGAGGGATGTAGTGAATGTGTGTATAGGCTGATTACCATTGCCCTTGATTGTGGATGCCCCGTACCTCTCCCACTTGGTTAAGATGGGCTTCTTAGAGGATATTCAGAGACAGGATGGAGGGAATCATGAAAGGCTCTTTGAAGGAGGTCCTAATACATTTAAATCATGATTTGTAATCTGTTCCAGGTAGAAATTGTAACCCACACTGGACCCCACAGACGTCTGTGGATGGGTCCACAGTTCCAGTTCAAAACCATCCACCCCTCAGGCCAGACCACAGTCATATCATCTAGTTCATCGGTGCTGCAGTCTCATGGTCCAAGTGATACTCCACAGCCCCTTTTGGATTTTGATACAGATGATCTTGATCTCAACAGTCTCAGGTAAGAAATAAGAACCAGGGAATGATTTGAAGAGATTAATATATTCGTTTGTAATGAGCATCTCAGGTAATGTTTACCTAATTTACTGTGTCCTTTTGGCACAATACTAATGGGGCAAAATCCATGCACTGTAGCTGGTGATTCATTATTCTTGCTGGGGAACTGTTTGTGGGATCTCCTCACATCCAGTAAGTATTTGTGTTTCAGATTGTGTTTTCCTAACTTTAATACTCAGTGCATTTTATTTTATTTTATTTTTATTTTAAATTTATTTCTAGGAGAGAGAGAGAGACAGCGTGAACAGGGGAGGGTCAGAGGGAGAGGGAGACACAGACTCTGAAACAGGCTCCAGGCTCTGAGCTGGCAGTCAGCACAGAGCCCGACGTGGGGCTCGAACCCACGAACCGCGAGATCATGACCTAAACGAAAGTCAGACGCTTAACCAACTAAGCCACCCAGGTGCCCCTATTCAGTGCATTTAAAAAAAAGATCTCAGGGGCGCCTGGCTGGCTCAGTTGGTTAAGCATCTGGCTTCGGCTCAGGTCATGATCTCACAGTCCGTGAGTTCAAGCCCTGTGTTGAGCTCTGTGCTGACAGCTCAGAGCCTGGAGCCTGCTTCAGATTCTGTGTCTCCATCTCTCTGTGTCCTGCTGCTGCTTGTACTCTCTCTCTCTCAAAATAATAAATAAATATTAAAATAATAATAATAAAATCTCAAGATGCTTTCCTCATATTTCTAATTGCTTAAAGTCTGCAAGTACCCTTCTTTCCTGATCTTATGCTTCATCTTTCAACTAACCTTCATCTAAATCTTGCTTATTCCTTCTTTTAGGCTTTAAAAAGTTTTTGGATGAGAAAGAACAGATATAAATTAACTTATAGTTGGTTGTATATATATATTCCTCATATATATTCTCTGACGCTCACTTGTAAGAGTCATAGTACAAAGTTTACAAAGTATGCCTTTTATTACTAAAGATCTTTTTTTAATGCAATGGAAAACTTGTAGGCCTCAGGTTTGCTTACAAATTTAGCTTGTTACACCCAGACTTGACACATTAGGGCATAACAATGAAGGGTTAGTCTAATGCAGTGTAATCTCCCTTTCCTTGTCTTCTCTTATAAAAACTTCTGTAATGTATTTTATTTGAATCTAAAATAGACCCTTTTCTTACATCTCTTTAAAAATTATGGAAAAATATGTGCCAGTCATCTGTTGGAAATATATTTTTATATACCTCTTTGTTAATACCAGTTTTCTCTAACAATGCAAAAGGTGTTGCAGAGATTCATTAGTCCCAAATGTTTCTTCCTTAAAGAGTAATTCATGGGGCACCTGGCTGGCTCAGTTTGTAGAGTATGTGACTCTTGATCTCTGGGTTATGAGTTCAAGCCCCACTTTGAGTGTAGAGCTAACTTAAAAAAAAAAAGTGGGGCACCTGGGTGGCTTAGTCGGTTAAGCATCTGACTTCACCTCAGGTCATGATCTTATAGGTCGTGGGTTTGAGCCCTGCGTTGGACTCTATGCACAGATCAGAGCCTGGAGCCTGCTTGGGATTCCGTGTCTCCCTCTCTCTCTCTGCTCCTCCCCCACTCACGCTCTGTCTCTGTCTCTCTGTCAAAACTAAATAAACATTTTTAAAATGTTTTTAAAAAGAGTAATTTATATCATGGAACATGTCTCCTGTAATACCTTTTTCAGTGTCTTCATTTTTTCTTTGTTTGCTTTGTACTTTCCTGTATACATTTTTGTTTTTGTTTTTTGTTTTTTAAACTAGCATATCTTCAGCTTTTCAGAAGTGGGACTTTCCCCCCAAGTGTGAGGCAATAGTGGCAGTACTGTTACACCAGTTTTCACTGGTACCAGCCCTTAAATGTGATCTGGTTTAGATAGCCAGTCTATTTTCAGAAAGTCATCAGTCCTCAACTTAATGATTCAGTGTGTAGTCATTCATGTTTTTAAGTCACTCAGGTATTTTAATGTTAATAATAAGGCATTTAAAATAGACGGCCCATAAAACTATGTTTATTCTCTTTATGAACTATTCACAAGCTTTTTTTTTTTCTTCTGATAACTGTCACCTGGTGCCGTAACAAACCTCTGTCCCTTTTCTTTGGAGGGCATCTCTAGCTCTCCTGTGTAGACAGCTCTGTTCTTTGCTTTGTGACCTCCAGCTTGCTTAATTTCTCTTTACTTTAGATATAGCCCTTCGTCTAAGAGCTCTCTAACTTTCTTCTTCAGATAAAGCTACTGCCCTGAACCCCTTCTAGAATTTTCTCCAGGGGCTTTCCTCTTTCTTATACGGAGCGTATAGACTCTTGGTTAAAACCTTAACTTCCATTAGAACACAGTTTTGATGGGAAATTCAGATTTGACTTACATCATTCCGATTGCCAGCGGACTGTTTAGTACCATTTCCTGCCCAGCGTCCAGTTAGAAATGCAACTATTTACATTCTCCTCATTCCTGTTTACTATTGCTCTGAGTGCCTCACCTCTATTTTTTTTTTTAAACTACATTTCTTTAGGCTTACGTACAATGTGACTAAGGCTGTTAGCCTTATTTTGTCCTTTGAATTATAAAAACTTTATTTAGATCTTTTTGGTACAGCCTAACCCTTAACATCTGGTGCCCTGTCCTGCACTCCATAAGGTATCATTAAGAATTATGTGGTGCTCTGATAGTCTGCTTCCCTATATCCTGACCTAAATGGGGAACAGGCAGATATAGAGTTGACTGTCCTATCCATTAGGAAATCAGGGATGACTTAAGCTCATGGCAGCTTCTTATTTGCGGCAGGGATTTAAACTGTAAAAAAGGTGAATGAAATATTTATTAATAGACCTGAGAAATAGATCATGTAAAAGAAGCTGAGATACAAAGTCTAGTTTTCTACTCAAGAATGGCTCCTTTTACCTTATTATTTTATTTTATTTGAAAAAATTTTTAACATATATTTATTTTTTTGAGAGTTAGAGACAAGACACAAGCAGGGGAGGGACAGAGAGAGGGAGACACAGAATCTGAAGCAGGCTCCAGGCTCTGAGCTGTCAGCACAGATCCTGATGCGGGGCTCAAACCCGTGAACCATGAGACCATGACCTGAGCTGAAGTCGGCACTTAACCAACTGAGCCACCCAGGTGCCCCTTATTTTATTTTTTCATTGGTTAATTAACACATCCATCAGCTCACATGTGTTGTGATTTTGTATTTTTTAGTGAGGACATCTAAGTTCTCCTCTCAGCAGGTTTCAGGCATATACTACAGTGTTATCAACTATAGTCACAATTTTATACATTAAATCCTTAGACCTTATTCCTGATATTTTAAGTGATACATAATTCACATAACATAAATTTCACTGTATAATTCAGTGGTCTTTAGTATCTTCACTCTGTTGGACAATATACCCACTAACTAATTCCAGAACATTTCCATCACCTCTACCAGTTTGTTTTTATTTTTGTCATTTTTATTATGGAAAAATTTCAAACATATATAAGCATATTAAAAGTTAAAGAAAATAATAGAATAAGTCCCCATGTACTTGTTGCCAGTGTTAACACATCAATTCGTGACCAGCCTTGCTTCATCTATAGCCCAATGCACACCTCACAACTCTCAATTTTTCAGAAACCCTAATATAAATTGAATTAGCAATGGGAAATTTATTAGCCCACTTACATTGTTTAGACCAGGAGGGGGCTTTACTTTGGATGAACTAATCATATCTGTCTAGCTTCTTATTCCTCTTAAAGAGCCAGAAAACATCTTTTCCAGACACTTCAAATAAATTGCTCCTCTTTTCTCACTGGCCCAAATTTGCTTAGACTTGTCTATCATGGAGTTGATTAATCTCTGCCATGAGATGATGAGATTACCATGACTGGTTTAGCAAAATCAGCTGGAGTAGAATGAAGGTTGGATTGTACACGATGAACACAATACCAGTGACCAGTATTTGTATATCAGTATTTCCAGCTTCTAGATTCAAATGCTGGATCAAACGCATTGTCTTTCACCTGTCTCCAATTTTTTTTTCACACAACAAATACACGTAAGCTTAAACTGAACTTTCAGTAACTACTCTTTTTCTGAAATCTGTACTTGGCATTTCAGGCTTCTATAATCTGTCCATGGCGCTTATCAACTGCTTCTCTTCCACCAGTATTCACTGTGAGCTGTATGCTTCTGCTGAATCATGCTCCTCAAGATGCCCTGAATTTATCATGCTTAGTCATGAAGCCAAGGGTCTTCTTGTTCCAGTTCGGTGCTTAAAGAGCACTTTTTTTTTTTTTTTAAATGTTTTTTATTTATTTCTAGGGGAGAGAGAGAGAGAGACAGCGTGAGCAGGGGAGGGTCAGAGAGAGAGGGAGTCACAGACTGAAACAGGCTCCAGGCTCTGAGCTGGCAGTCAGCACAGAGCCCGACGCGGGGCTCGAACCCACGAACCGCGAGATCATGACCCGAGCGAAAGTCGGACGCTTAACCAACTACGCCACCCGGGCGCCCCTTAAAGAGCACTTTTTACTCCTCTGCTATGCACATATCCTGTTACTGTATACACATCCAATTCCTGTCACAGCTCCACAAGCTCTCTCAGTCTGCTGTGTACCATGTATTCATTCTCCCATTTTCTCATTCTGAGCTTTAATTACCCAGTGCACTCATTTTCACACTTTTTTTTTTTTTTGCATTAGCCAGGAATGTGCACCTGCTGTACCATATATCCATGTGTACACCTTACATTTCATGTTTCTTTTCTGCCTGTTCCTAGAATAATACTGATGTAGGATTAATATTCAGCAAGTACTCATTGAGTGAATGAATTTGCCAAAAATGCAAGCTTGTATTGCTGTGGCAAGTTTTTATTCCTCTAAATTGCCTAGGCTCTCAGATCTTCTAGTCATACAGATATTTTTATGTTAATAGTATTAATCTAATACAGCTGGAAATAGACTCTTCACATTTGTAGATTTATCACTCCTAAGCAACTTGAAATTATATGTGGTAAATGTCAGTTTTGCTGAAACTCTATGATTCTTACATGCTAACTGGTAATTTAATGGCAGTAACTCTGTTAGATAGCAGTGATTCTAGTTAAGCCTCTGGCCCACACATTCGAACACAGCTTTGTTTTCCTTGTTTTTCTATGCTTCTTGTTGTATATAAAGTAATCTTCATTAAGGATTGTAAGGGAGTTGCTCAAAATTTTGTATCTAGTGTATGCTGCCTTTAATGGCAGGTGTGACTAGCTATGGTGCCGTTCATGAATTCGAAAAGTGTCATAACTCTTCATATCTATCTGTCCTTTGAAATGTCAAAGGTTTTGGTATAAGGTATTTTATTTCCTTTCCCATTATACTAAATTTATTAATGTCAATTTTTTGATCCCTTACTTAAAATCTATTGAATAACTTAGAAATAGAAGAAGGGGTCCGGAGTGTAGGGGATATTTGCAGTGTTCCTTCAGCTTTGTGCAAAAATGAGGGACTGCAGCTTTGTGCAAGAATGAGGGACTGTTTGTCTCATTTTAGAATGAATGGTTCTTTAATGGATTGGCCTATTCCAGCATTCCTGATTTAAGGTCTGTTGTAGCACGCGACAGTTTTGATGCCAGTAACATATGTGAATTAAATTAAATTGCATTGCAGGATCCAGCCGGTCCGCTCTGACCCAGTCAGCATGCCAGGGTCATCCCGTCCAGTCTCTGATCGAAGGGGAATTTCCACCGTGATTGATGCTGCCTCAGGTAGAAAACCACCTCTAAAATGTGTGCTGGAGAGTTCTGTGCATTTTAAATTTCTTTTCCTGCACAATGTAGAGAATAGTATTTTTTTTTTTGCCTTCCTCTTTTTTTTTTTTTTCCTTTTTTTTGGGGGGGATGTGTGTGCATGTGTGTATATGTGTGTCTGTTAAACCAATACCGTGCCTACATTTGTTACTAAACAATGCCATGCATTTAAGTATCGTTAAGATTGGTGAATGATGCGGTGGGGTTGGCACTTGATTAAATGTAATGAACACAGTATTGAAGGCTACAGGGTTGATGACTGTTTTGCCTTTGATCTCTCAAATGTGGAGAAGCAACCTTGACAGAGGACGTAAATACAATATATGGATTCAATTTACTCAACCTGTTGAGTATCAAAGTGCTCGATCTGTGGAAGTAGAGTCCAAATGCTGTAGCTTAAATGGTTTTATTATTGAAAGCATAAAGCTTAGAAATTCATTAACTTAACTTTAGTCTATCTATCACAGTTATTAACCTCCTATTATTGGAACCAAGCCATGGCCATGTATCATTAGTACCTGGAAGTAGGTCTTTGCCTCTGTAGGTGATAGTTGCTGCATTAGTACTGTAAAACTGTGTTCTGCCAGATCTGCCAAGTAATAGAACTGTTTATAATAATACATTTTTCATCTCTAAATGCATTGATAAAGAAAATAAGGACAGTGATGCTTTATATTATGGTGCAGCTGCAGAGCGTCTGAAGCTAGCATACAGCAGGGTTTCATCAAGAAAAAGTCTCTCCTGAATAGAATTATTAAATACTCGGCATTAGTCAAACAGTTGAGTCAGACAGGATTTTAATCTATAGCAATTTCAAAATCCCCAGAGACTGCTGATTTGATTGAGGCTTAAACTGTGAAAGAAAATGGAAACAAACACAAAACTGATTTGTGAAGGTCACTTTTAAAAGACCAAAGCTTCTGTTTCTGATTCTGTGTCTGGATGTATTTTGAAGTTTGAAAGCTAAATGGTTTTGTACGTTTTCTTAGCTTTCTGATTTTTTTTTTGCCCTCAGTGGATCGGACCTTGTGTCTGATTGAGCTGTCTGCCTCTAAGGCTGTGCCTTCGTTCCTAATGTAGACTCTTGCTTGAGAGGGCTCATACTTGTCCCTCGGCTTTCACTTGGCAACCATGCTCGTCCCCTGGAAACAAGCACAGAAATGTGTGAAGTCTGTAGCCTTTGCTTCCCTGCATTGAATGAAATACTGAGATAGGTGTCGCAAACAACAAATCTTCTTGATCGTTTCAGTCTGGGAGTGCTAAGAGATCCTGCTCATCTGGAATTATCATTTAAAATTGTGAATCCTGGAAGTGCTGTATTGTAACCTACAGTATTTTATTCGAGATTACAGTAGTAGCCTTTGTTGTGGGGGTGGGGGGTTAACATTCTTGAAAGGCCATATTATTAATGTTTTAGAGTTGGGTGGCTCCCAGTCAAGTAAACACACATCACTAAAGCAGTTGCTGTGCATTATGAAAAGTTGCCGTATTCAGCGCTTTACTCTGAGGTAATGATACTCTTTATTCACCCTATAGCACTGTCTCAATTTTAGCTCTTTTTAAAGATATCTCATGCCACAGAGAGGAATATCCATGAACTATCAGCAACCATAGTTTGATTTAAATCTGCTGCAAGAAGAGTTTTTAAAATGATGTCAAAGAAAGGAACCAGATCTTTGCCCTTGATTCATCCATATTTCCATTAGAGACACATTGTAGGAGATTCTAGGATATTGTTCTGCAGCTCTGAGCCTCTGCCTGAAAGTACTAATCTTTTTGAGTAGAGAAAGGACTTCTTGGTGACTAAGCTCTGTTGTTATTTTTCTAAGCCTGTTTTCATTCCAGAAAGCCATAGTTCCTTTCTGAGACAGAGCAATGAAATGTGTGTGCTGCTTTCTCTAACTTGGAGCTAAAGAAATCACATAGATGAGGAGTTGGACTGTTATGAATAATTCTCTGCTTCTCAAATGGTTTGGATCCCTATTGTTCAACGTATTTTTTAAGTGAGTGAATAATGTCTTGTTGGGGAATCTTAATCTATTATCTAATAGGACCGGTATTGTAACTGACTTACTTTTCTATTGATATTTAGGGAGGTTAGAGACTAAACGGTTTGGGTTCCTTGTAAAAAGAAGTTCATGGGAAAATTCCATTTTAGATTCTTCTGTTAAAAAGAATCTAATAAATTTGTATAACTGCTCCTGAACCAGGAAGTGCTTCTCTGATTATGACCAATGCATTGGAGTCAACTGCATATTACGAAGATGCTTATCTGTAGTTTTGATTGCCTTTGCTTAGAGATATGGCCTCTGTGGCGCCTCCTCTGATTCGGCTTCATGGCTTTGTCTTACTTTCAAGCAATTTATACAACTAAATGTATTGTCTTTTTAATTGTTCCTGTGGCACATTTTATAACTGTTCTTCTATTTTAGTGCCAGCAGTTGCTCTGTCTAAACTAGTGGTGCTATAATTATTTTTCATATAATTACTTTTCAGAGGCATAGAACTTAGAAATTTAGTGTGATATGATTAAATCTTTGACAGTTGTAATAATTTTCAAAATGAAAATGTTTTATTTATACCTTTATTTTTTTATAGCATGTTATGTTTTAGAGATCCATTTATCTGGCAGTGCTATTCTATTGAAATTAACAGAAATCAGCAGAGTATTAGACTGCTTTTGCTAAGAAATTTTGTTTTTATAATTACTTGGTCATCTAGTATATATGCTTCATATAGAAATACATTTCCCAAAATATGTATGTTTTGCTTATTAACTTCAGTGATTTAGCATGGCATAAATTCTATGCCTTTAGATATATTATCTCTATATAAATATGCATATTTAGACTGGCAGATCTATTACTGCTTTATAAGTAGATGTCATTCCCATAGCATGTTTCATCTGAACTTCATGAGTCAAAAGGTACTATCCTACCTAAAATTTTGAGTTTAGATAATTATGAGATGTTCCCTTCTTGACCAAGAAGACCATTCTAGAAAGATATAGGATTTTACCCTTATTCACACAGGCTACCTAGAACAAATGAGATTTGAAGGAACTACTACCATTTTTCATTAACATCAGCATCTCCAAATCATAGACAATATTTCTAGATGAAGTACTTTTTTTCTCTGTACATTCCTTTCAGTGAACTATATAAGAATTTCTTCTCATTGTTTTTTTTTTTTTTTTTTAAATAATGTGTCCTCCTTTTGGTAAAGGTATAGGACCTCTGAAGAAAAAGTAGAAAGATAGCTGCCAATGCCTTATTCAGATTTTGTTTCTCACATTGGTGACTGATCCTCTCATTCCCAGACCTGTAGGCTATACCTGTTGGGTAACTTAATAACATCTCTAAAGTTGCTTTTGATCCCTCCAGGCAGAAAGCCTAGAAAGATCTGGTTCATCCTAAGTTTGCTTCTCCTCGTTTGTGGTTTTACTATGGAAATTGATGTTTACCAAGACAGAGCTCAAAGCAACTGGGATTTAAAGACAGACTCATGCCTGGTTCATATGAAGAGCAGACCTCTTTGTCAAACTCTACTAAAGTAAACATTTTTATAGAGAAAAAGTTATTGGAAGTGGTAGGAGCAGTATTTATGTACATTCCTGAGGAAGATGACAGTAGGAGAAGGAAAATTGTGTGACAGTTAAGCAAAATGAGTTCTTACCCTGTAGAGTAGGCTTTGATAAATAAGGTATTAGTGTTACATCAAGTATTTCTATAAATAAGAACAAAGTTTCAGACTTAGTATTTGTTGTTCTTTTTTTTTTGTATTTGTTGTTTTTGACTCTATTATTTTCTTTGTATGATTGAAGTAATCTAAATAATTTCCAAGAAATTAGTTAATTCAGGAGATACTTTTTCAACACCCAGCTTTTCCCATTAGCAAAGTAATTTGCATACTGAAGAAAATGATATACTTAAAACACAAAATGGTTTGATTTGATTGATTTTATAATTTTTTTGTGCCTGCTGTGATTTTATAAAGATCATTTGTGCCTACTTTACAGATTTGGCATTTGGGGCACCAGATATTTTTAAAAAACAAATGATACTTACTAGAGAAGTATGGTTGGGTAGGCAACAAGGAGATTATTTAAGTCACACCTCTGCTGGAAGGACATTCATTTGGGGCATGCTTTTATTTTACAGAGATTTTTCTGATGTGCTGGGGGAAGAATATTCCTAAGGATTATATTTCATTGTATCTACAGTTGCCATTCTAATCTGAGGCAGACAAGCTTAGTCACTGTGTCTTAATGCCATCAGATACACAAAAGATGCTGGTGGTAAGAAGCAAAGAGATATGTAAGAAACACCACTTAGTCTTCCAATGGTGAGGCCACTTAGTGCCATGATTTTAAAAATTAGAGCTGAATAACAGAAGCCGTGACATTATAATCATGGTCTTGAATGTTTGCTGAAACTTTCAACAAGTGATTTTTCCTACCTATCCAGTCTTCTCTGCGTCTGTAAAAAGAATTCAAGGTTCCCTGCACAAAAAAATTATTTCACTTTTTTTTTTTTTTTTGGTCAGGGATGTGTTCATTATTTCCTAAAATAATTCTCAGATATAAAGGATATAAAGTTTTTTAGAAATATTGATACATTTCTTTGAATGCATGATGTGGTTTTCGTTTCGTAGACTTCCATATAATCTTTGTGATTATAAGGTGACGAAAACCCCAGGCATACTTGTACCTTGAATATTCAAAGCCTATGTGGGATCAGTAAGAGGATTATGGATGAGGATGAAATTAAAAGAAGGCTTAGTCCTGAACTGTGAACAGTCCCTCAGAGGGGAAAAAGGAGGTCAGCAACTTTACCTTGACACTATTTATACTTGAAACCGTTAGCAAATATTCAAACTCAGATATTAAGACTGGCTTTTTTTTTATTAGAAAAGAGGAAGTTGTGCTTTATTTCAACTCTAATGAACACCTACATGTCTGTATAGAATCCCTACGTGTCTGTATAGAATCAAAAATAGGTGTTAGAGGTTAAGAACATAGGGAAAAGACCTGATTTTGCCCATGAGGAAGGTGATCAGCCACATCTCTCTCCCTCTGACTTAAATACTCCTCTCATTCTTCTTTCTAATATTTATAGGATGTTAGAAGATGAAATTCAAGTTAACAATGTGGAAAATTTTAGCTCAGCACAATTAAGGAAAAAAAATGATTGCCCCACTTGAAGATGAAGAAACTGTAAACAGAAGTAGAAGAAGCTGTTGGGAAAGCTTTTTTCTGCTGACACATTGCTTCTTTGAATAAATCTTTGTGTCAACTAAAACCTCGCCTTTGCTTTCTCTATTGCAAGCACCAAGTCCTTGACATGACTTTAAGTCTTCCCTAAGCATTTTGAGAAGGGATTGATGGAATTCTCTCTACTGTTGATATACCGGGGTGCCACATATTTACCAGGGGCTTTTTGGCCAAGAGACCCAACTTTTCTTTTTTGTACCTTTATTACTACATCTTTAGTACAGGCCTGGACTGTTTATGCAGTCTGTTGCCTGAGACTGTGGTGGCAGAGGGACAATATTGGGGGCAGTATTAGAATTTGTTTAAGTCTGAACCGGGAATTCCATTTGTCTTAGTGACATTAGTGTCAAACTGTTAGTGCCACGCTATTTTAAATTGTGTCCAAGAGCCTGAGAGGCTTATGCTTATAGGTGCCATCTATAAACTTAGAAAGAAACAAAAGAGTCTCTCTCCATTGAATATGTAAGCCCAGTGAGCAATTAAAAAGCAGCCTGGGACCTCACCCGGGCAACTAGTCGGAACCAGAGCTCATGATAGTCCCCTGGATATTGTTGAAAACTGTCAGAGAAAAGCTAAAGCAAATAATCGGAGTGAAAATAATTGTTCCCGGGAAAAGGTCTTGTTTTGTAAGGTTGGTGTAGTGTAAAGAGTTGAGACTAGTAACTTCTGAATCTTTGGCTCTATTCTCAACACTGCCCTCTGTGTAATTACCTGTTTGGGAAATTGCTTCAAAACCCAAGGCTTTTCTACCATAAAATTAAGGAATTGAAGTAGGTTATTTCCAAAGCCCCTTCCAACTTGAGAAATTGATAAATTTGTACTTTGGATCACCTTTGAAGAATTTTTAAAAATCAGGGTATAATTTATATATAGCAGAAATGTACATATCTTAATCATACAACTTGATGAATTTTAATACCTATCTATATAACTACTCAGAACAAATTAGAATATTTCCATCATTCCAGAAAGTTCCCTCTTGCCCCCTTCCAGTCAATACTACCTTTGAGCTAGAGAATGACCACTGTGACTTTTATCATCATATATTAGTTTTGTCTATATTGAACTTCATGTAAATGAAATTACCCTATAGATACTTTTGTGTGTCTGGCTTCTTAATGGTTTTGAGTTCATCCAGGTGTTACATGTGTTACTAGTTCCTTTTTGTACATTGCAATGTAGTACAAATATAACACAGTTTATGTATCCATTGTCCAGGACACTTGGGTGGCTCAGTTGGTTGGTTAAGCGGTGGACTTCAGCTCAGGTCATGAACTCACGGTTCAGTTTGTGAGTTGGGCTTTGTGCTGACAGCTCAGAAGCCTGGATCCTGATTCAGATACTGTGTCTCCCCCGCTCTCTGCCCCTGCCCCTCCCACATTCTGTCTCTCTCTCTCTCTCTCTGTCTCTCTCAAAAATAAACATTAAAAAATGCTTTTACGTATCCATTGTCCTATTGTTTTTAGCTTTTAGCTTATTGTGAATGAAGTTGCTATAAACTTTCCCATATAAGCCTTCTTTTTTGACATATGCATTTTTTTTAACACATACATGCATATATTTTGAGCATATACCCTCAGACTAGAATTGCTGGCTCAAGAAATAGGCATGTGTTTAGCTTTATTAGGAACCTCCAAGAAAGTAGTCCAAAATGACTATGCCATTCTTAGAAATGTATGAGCCATTCTTGTGAATGTAAACTGTACTTTTAATTTGCTTTTCTCTGATGAATACCGATACTGAGCACTTACTGGCAAGTTGGAGATCTTTTGTAATGTATTTGTGAAGACTTCCACCAACTTTTATGTGGTCTGTTGTCCTATTGCATTTAAATTCTTTAAATATTTTAGATGTAGGTCTTCTGTCAGATATTTTGCAAATATTTCCTTTCAGTTTATTGCCTTTTCACTTTCTTACTGGTGTTTTTTGACAGGCAGAAGTCCAATTTTTCCACTGTTTTTCCTTTTTTGTTCTAAATTTTTTTTTTCCATTTCACCCAGTCTTGAGTGATGCTATTCTCTAGTAATTGTATAGTATTGGCCTTTGCGTTTAGGTATATGAACCTTTTCGAACTATTTTTTATCATGCTATGAGGCAAGGATCAAGATTCAGTTTCTTCCTTTGGCACTATTCATCAAAAAGATACATTTTGCTTCCAATGAATTTCATTGATGCCTTTAAAAAAAATTCCGTGTGTGTGTGTGTGAGAGAGCGAGAGAGAGAGAGAGAGACAGAGAGAGAGAGAGAATCTGGCTTTATACCGTGATACTGTTTTAATTATTGTAGCTTTTTAGTAAGAGATCTAGCAATTTAATATCTTCACTTTTTCTTTTCATGCCTATCTTGGCTACTCTAGATTCTTTGCATTTCTAAACACATGTGTATGTAATACCAGTAATTCATGGTGTGGTCCCCTGACCTGTGGAAGTTCCCAAGACACTTTTAAGGGATCTGTGCTTGAAAACTATTTATGGTGATGTGAAGTGATCATTCGCCTTTCTTTTTTATACCGTGTTGACATGAAGTACACACAATGCAGACGCAATGGTTGATAAAACTGATGGAATCTTTGCATAGTAAAAGCAGTAGTACCAAATATGCTTGTAGCTAAGGGTACTCACTCATAGGTTAAAATTTTAAAAACTACAATTACTGTCTATGATGCAGGCAAAATCATTGACATGTGATAATTTTATTAAATTTTGTTGCTTGTGTACTTCTTTTTAATATTCTATTTATCACAGTTTAATCAGTGCATGATAGTTATCTTGACAAAATGAACTTGTGTGATTATTGTGAAACAAACTAGCAACTATTTTCATGGAATACTATTTTATTAGAAAGAACAACTGGCAAACTTTGTTCAGACTTGGGTATTTGACAGAAATTTTATCAAAACTAAACAAAATAGGCCTGTCACTTCAAAGAAAACAACTGGCAATATTTGTTATCAATGATAAAACTCATTTTCAATTAAAAATTGGGGGGTGCCTGATGGTCAGTTTGTTGAGCGGCCAACTTCAGCTCAGGTCTTGATCTCACAGCTCAATGGCTCATGAGTTCAAGCCCCACTTCGGGCTGTGCTGACAGCTTAGAGCCTGGAGCCTGCTTCAGTGTCTCTCTCTCTTTTTGCCCTTCCCCTGCTCATGCTCTGTCTCTGACTCTCTGTCTCTCTCTCTCTCAAAAATAAACATTAAACATTTTGTTTTTAATTATAAATCATATATCCATGTATCTATCACTGTTTACCAAGCTCCCAGTACTTACAGACATTTCTGATGAGATAGGTAGTGATATTAACTAGAGGGATATTTTTATGTTATATAATAATATAAATCCACATTTGGAGATCCAAAATATTTTCCGAAAGACCAATTTTGTGATATTACAAAAGTATGTATGGGTAATGGATCCATTCCAAGTGTAAGAAAGGACAGAGGATTTTATTGTAACAGACTACAAAAGTTCATTGATATTGTTTCAATTAATTTGTTAAGTGTCTTCTCAAAGAAGACTATCCTAAGAATCTGAAAAGACTCAGGATCTGAATATGCTCTATCCTTTTCCAGTTACATTTTTGAAGGAGGCCAACTTGCCTTCACATACTCAACCAATACAATATATCACAACAGATTGAATGTAAATTGGTACAAGAATCTACTTGTTGTTGATTATAAAAGTTGCTGTCCAAAAAAGTAAAAATGCTGTTCTTCTCATTATTTTTCAGTCTGGAAATTTTGAATAAAAAATGTCATTTATGTTAATACCTAAAGTTTCTTGTCTTTTAATGAGTTAGTACATAAATGTTTTCAACGTTGATAGATATAAAATACATGAACCTTTTGTGCTCTTTGGAAACCTCAATTTTTAGAGCACAAAAGGGTCCTGATTGAAAAAATGTTTGAAAACCACTGAGATATAACTTTATCCTCATATGCATATACTTTAAATGTATATTCATCTCTACAGAAACTTAAATGGGATTTCATTGAATCTATGGATCAAATTTTGGAGAATTGACATCTTAAAAATATTCAGTCCAACTTCCAACACATGAATCTTTTATAGCTCTCCATTTAGTTAGATCTTCTTTAATTTCTCCTAATAATGTTACATTTCAATGTAGAAGTCTTAAACATATTTTATAAGATTTATTTCAATTATTTGATGTTTTGAGGCTTGTATAAATAGCATATTGTTTTTCATTTTTCAGACTTGTATTCATAGTAGATGGACCACATTATTCTGTTTGTATCTTGAACTTATATCCAGAAACCTTTTTTTTTTTTAACCTTCAAGTTTTTATTTAACTTCCAGTTAGTTAATATAGTGTAATATTATTTTCAGGTGTAGAATTTGGTGATTCATCAGTTACCTGCCACACCCAGCACTCATCACAAGGGCCCTCCTTTCTAAATTCATGTATTCAATAGATTCCTTTGGATTTTCTACTATGTAGTCATTGATCTGCAAATAAAGATGGTTTTCTTTCTTTCTCATCTTTATACCTTTTATTTCTTTTTCCTCTTCATTGTACTTGTTTAGACATTCTGGTAAGATGTTGAATAGAAGTGAAGATATTGAACTTTCTTGTCTTTACTTAATCTTAGAAGTTTTTAATATTTCTGTGTTAAATATGTTACAAACAATTTTCTAAATGAAAATCTACATGCTAATATTATATCATACCTTCATTGGAGTGAGTAATAGATTGACAAAATTCATAAAAGAATCAAATGATATTCTTAAACTGAAAAATATACCTTAATTAAATAATTTGTTGAATGGGCTTAATAGCTGACTGGGTGCAGAAGAAAAGGATCAGAGACTCAATAACAAGTCAAAAATTATCAAACTGAAGCATAAAGGGAAGAAAATAATGAAATAAAGCAACTCAATGTGAGAAGTATGTGGGGTAATATTAAACTGCCTAATGTATGTGGTTGTTACACATGGATGACAAGAAGGAGGGAAGGGGCAAAAAAATAAGTGAATGGCTGAGAATTTTCCAAAATTACATAAAGACATGAACTCTCGGAGCTTCAAGAAACTCACTGTACCCCGAGTAGGATAAAAACAGAATCATATCCAGGCATATCAGAGTCAACCTGTCGAAATCCCCAAATCAGGAAGCAATTTTAAAAAACAAAAACAAACAAAAAAAAAAACCCACTGTATTTCTTTATTTCTTGGGTTCATATTTGGGTGAGAGTTTAGAGTTATGACAAAATTAGGGTGATTCTTCATCACCTTAATGGCAGTATGAGATCCCCATCTCCCAGTCATCTATGAGGAATCTTCAGGATATTCCCCATTAGGTAGAAGTAAAAGATATGGGAAACGAATATTTATTGATAAACAGCTCTGTGCCCAACACTGTGCTTGGTGCTTTTACATGGCTTATCCCACTGAATCATATTTAATTAGGATCACAGGCCCATCTCAGAAATATGCAAAGCGTGGGACCTAAGACACCTAGCTCCTGATACTTTAGAATTACTTACAGTGCATTATGGTGACACCTCAGATAAGTCCAAACCTCTTTTTACCCTGAGTGATCAAATATTCATTTCAAAACACTGTATGCTGAAATGAGCCACGTGGGAGTTGAAGAGAATCAACTATTCAGGTGGTGAAAATGTGTGAATGCAGCTGGCAGATGAAGTTCCAGTGTGATGAATTCCCAGCTTGTCCTTATTGCTGCAGGCAACAACTGACAGGCCTGACTGGTCATTGGCTTTCCATTTCTGGCATTGATGGGACTGAACATTCTTAGTGTCACAGATACTTAAAAGCTGTCCCTGTTATAGTGGATACAAACAGTGCTGGAGGGTCCTTATTGCATAGAGATGTAATCAATATGGTCTAGAGTTCTTGACCTGAACATATAATTATCTGGATGTTATAAAGGTAGCTTGTTGTTACAGAAAATGCTTATATTCAGAACCTTGAGACTAAGTTGTGAATGGAGAGAAGAAAAATAGGAGCTTTGTCCCTCTTCCTATACTTCACAGCATTTAGGAAGCTATCATAGTAATCACAGAACAGGGTATTCTTATAGGATTAGTAGAACACCGTATCATCAGGCTTTGAGGTGCTGAAGTTTAAATCTTACCTCTGATGTGATCCTAACACCCTGTAAAAGTTGTGACTTTAATGTTTTGCATCTTGTGGCTATAATTGTATTGAATACCAAAACAGAGGTTTTTTATTGATCCAAATACCTGGATTTGAAGTATAGCTTTAAATAATAACACATTTTGAGTTTGCTGTTTTCCTCCTAAGAGTATGGTGAAAAAAGAAGCTGGGTAAGCAGACATTACAGCATCCATGGTCCATGGGCAGGAGTGAGCAGAAGGGGATGACACTGGTAGCAGTTCTTAAGTCACTGTTTGTACTGATGCCTTTAAGTATATTGTGATTGAGATTAATTTGCCCATTAAAATAGCGGGAAAAAGGCACAGGATGACTTAACAGAAGATGTGAATCCTGATTTCTCTGTCACTGCTTGGTTTAACTCTGGATGGCATCATTATTGGATTACCCTATAGATAGGATGCCTTAAAAAAGAGGGGGAAAGTAATGCCTTATGGTAAAGGGCTCTTTAAGAACAAGGGCTGTCTTTGCATATCTCATGCCTGGTATTGGTGCTTGCCACAAAGCAGATAATCGATATTTGTTGCATTGTTGATTTCTGATAGAACATAAGGCTTTAAATATACCATAAACTGATTAAAATTTAATAACACCACATCCTTATATCTCCATTACCTCACTGAAACCTAGAACATATGATCTTGGCCTAGAATTCTTAATTAGAGTTGTCTTTAGGTTTATGGTCACTTTTTCTTCGTTTGGGCCATTGGTAAACTGTTTCATCTGTGGGAATATTTTTGCGGAGCATTTCAAATGATCTTTCATCTCATTTTTAAAAAGCAGCATTATGTTTAAGTAAATATGTTTCTCATCTTTGATATATAAAACATAACCAGATAATAAAAATAAGGCAATTATGGCCCTCAAATCAGTTGTGCTTTGGTGGTATTAGGCTTACATAGGAATTTGTGTTTTAAGGTTATCTTTTTTTTAAAATGTTTTAAATGTTTTATTTATTTCTGAGAGAGAGAGAAACAACGTGAGCAGGGGAAGATCAGAGAGAGAGGGAGATACAGAATTTGAAGCAGGCTCCAGACTTTGAGCTAGCCATCAGCACAGAGCCCGATGTGGGGCTTGAACCCACGAACCGTGTGATTATGCCCTGAGCCGAAGTCGGACGCTTAACCGACTGAGCCACCCAGGTGCCCCAATTTTATCTTTATAAAGCATTCACTATAGCAAATTCCTGCTTTCTGGAATCTTCTCAAGCCTGGCAAACATCCACCAAAAATAATGGACCTGCTTTTGTTTTCTGGTCATACTGGGCTAACTTTCAGACATATCGTTGTATGGTTATGTGGGGCTGTCTTTTAAGCCTGCCTGTCTTATACATGGACCCAGAATATTAGCATTTAGGGATATCTGACCTAAATTCCATGCAACCAAAATATTTTCTTGAAGAATTGCCACCATTTTGGCAATGTCATTGCAGTTCAGTGACTTTCATTTGTGCTCCAGGCAGCCCTGTGAGACTTGGTATCTTGAGTCTTAAACCTGTTTTACTTTGATGTGCTAAAAATATTGGAAAGACCACAATTATTCTATAAATGCTCCATGTTAAGATTGGAGAGAATACCAAAGTTACACTTGAAACTTTAATTGAAGTTCCATTAGTAATCCCTTTTTTAGATGAGCTTATATACTTTTCAAATGAACAATGTTTACATGATTGGGAAGAGAAAAGACTTTCATTTCACTCTTCTGTTTCTCTCTACCTAAAAAGGACGCTTACAGCATCCATACTAGTCCCTTTGACATTCTCCTATTGGGATGACCTTTCCTATGTCAGAAGTTTTTAGCCATGAGTGAAAACCTTTAAGTAGAGTTTTTATAGCCATGGTAGGATCCTAATTCCAGAGTCAGAGGGCCTGAGCTAGAGAGACCTTAGTAAAATTTTGGTATGGTGCCTGAAACTTTTCATTTGCCTTGAAACCTGTTCTTAATTTTACTCTTTATTCTAATTCACCCCATTGATTAAATTAATTGCTTTCTCCGCTGTTCTTAAACTTTTACTGTTGTGTTTATCGCCTCATATTAAAGTTAGTTGGGAACCATTTCCCATTTTAGACTGTGAGCTCATCTTTGTGCTCCCCACAGCACCCTGAACGGTTCTGACACATAATAGGCACTCAATAAATGTTAATGAATTCAACATTTCAGCGTGAAATATTGAAACCAAATTTTTGCATTTGACTAGACACAGTAGTTGCCTTTTAGGAAGGGAACTGAGTGGCTAGGGAACAGAAATGAGAAGGAGACTTTTTTCAATGTAGTCTTCTAGAACACATGCATGCATTAGCCACAAAACATAAATGAAACTCTTTAACACCTAACATATTTTTCAGCATTTGACAGGTTACCATTGCAAGTTGTTTGTTTGTTTACATAAATAAAGAAACTGAGGTTAAGGGATGTTAAATAACTTGTCTGTTGTCACATAGCTAGTAGGCAGTGGAGCAAAGATCTGATTCTGTGAAACCTTCACTTCTTCCACGGTATAAAACAGCATCTTGGCCACAATAGCCTGCCTTGGTTTCATTCATATGATTAGCAGGTAGCAGTGTTCTATCTGACCTAGGAACTGTCTTTATTCATTCATTCGTTTATTTTTTTTATTATTTTTTTACAAATAGTTTATTGACAAGTTGGTTTCCACATAACACCCAGTGCTCATCCCCAAAAGTGCCCCCTTCCATGCCCATCCCCCCCCCCACATCCCTCAGTCCTCAGTTTTTGTCAGCATTCAAGAGTCTCTCATGGTTTGCCTCTCTCCCTTTCCCCCACCATTTCCGCCCTTCTTCTCCCCCTTGTTCCTCCGTCAAGTTCCTCCTAATCCTCCTATACGTGCAAACATATGATATTTGTCCTTCTCTGCCTGACTTATTTCGCTCAGCATAACACCCTCAAGGTCCATCCATGTTGCTACACATGGCCAGATTTCATTGTTTCTCATTGCCATGTAGTATTCCATGGTATAGATAAACCACATCTTCTTGATCCATTCATCTGTTGATGGACACTTAGGCTCTTTCCATGTTTTAGCTATTGTGGAGAGTGCTGCTATGAACATTGGGGTACATGTGCTCCTATGCCTCAGCATTTCTGTATCCCTTGGGTAAATTCCTAGCAGGAGTGGCACCTCTATTTTAAGGGCATTGGCCAGACCTCTTTGATAAGGTTTTGGCTCCCCTAGGGATCCTTGCTGCTTACAGAGAGAGACTCTTACCTTTAAGCAGTAAACATTTACTTTCACCTAGGAACGCCACAATCAATCAGATAATGTTCTCTCAAGCTGAAAAAGGCATTCACTAAAGAATAGTGATTGCCCAAGGTCACTTTCTTTTCCATCTACTTGTGGGCAAATGCAAACTAAAAGAATATTAGTGTTTGAAACTCACAATTTATTCTGTATTTGGGGGTAGGGGAGAGGGACGCAAAGTGATTATATTTCTCTTAGAAGCATTTTGAATTGCTTTTTCAAAATATGGATTAAAGCATAAAAGAAGCCGAAAATGCCCTGATCCAAATGGACTAGACACCTTGATCTTCTATCATGGCATAATATATGAGTGGGGATTCCCAAAGGACCTTTGTATACTACAGTATTTATTACTCTAAAGATCCACAAGTTCTTCGCCACGTTGACACTTATCCACTGGACTTGTGTTTTCACATGTTTAAATTATCCTGGTTTGTTTTATATATCTTATTCAGAAATAACTCTCCACTTCCAATCCTGAAAAATAGTATTTGGCCCTGTAATAAAGGTGGAGAAAAGAATTCAACTCAGGTAAGAAAGTGTACATGAGAGAAAAATGTATTTGCTTGCTCTTCCTGTCCATTAATGCTTGGGAACTACAGGATCTTTAACCAGCCCATTTTATGCCTCTGTTTTCTAATCTGAAAAATTGTAACTAAATCTTGCCATCTATTCAGTTGACATGAACAAAATACTAATAAACCGAAAGGCTCTGGATTGATACCTCTGTCAGCTCCTGCTGTCGATGGTGGAACTTTCTCTTGTAGTTTGCTCACTGTCATTTCAAGAATAAACATTATCGTTTGTTCTTGGTTTATTATCATTTATTTTTAACATACAGTCTTGGGGCACCTGGGCATCTTATTTAAGTGTCTGACTCTTGAATTCACCTCAGGTCATGATCTCATGGTCCATCGGATCGAGCCCACTGTCGGGCCCTGTGCTGACAGCATAAAGCCTGCTTGGGATTCTCTCTCTCCCCCTCTCTCTGCCCCACCCCTGCTTGCGTGCACTCAGTCTCTCTCAAAGTAAATAAATACGCTTAAAATAAAACAAAAACAATATAGTCTTGAGAATAAAAAAAAGTTACTAAGAACATTAATGAATATAAAACCATTAACATTCACAAAAATAGCTATATGCAAATTAGTAGGTGTCCTTTATTGAGACAAAATTATTTTGAGGTTGTGATCATGAAAATTATCATAATTTTGAATTATGTGTTTCCTTCCATACGACAGAAACCTAACTGAACTATGTGTGCTGGGGAAATTATAACATTAAAAGATAATAAATAGGATAGTTAACATCTCTATTTAAATCTTGAGTTCCATGCAGCCTATACAGTTCCTGTGCTGCATATTAAATTTTATATGTAATAAATAATACCTTTTTTATAATATTTGATTGCTTAATATACTGTGCTAAGTACTTCACATACATTAGCTTCTTTATTCTTCATAAAATTCCTCTGAGGAGAGGTATTGTTATATACTTGCCCCTTGAACAGTGTGGGGGTTAGGGGCGCTGACCCCCCTGTGCATTTGAAAATCCATGTATAACTTTTGACTCCCTTAAAAATTAATTACTAGTGGCCTGCTGTTGGCCAGAAGCCTTCCTGAGAACATAAACAGTCAATTAACCCATATTCTGCATGCTATATATATTATATGCTGTATTTATATACTGTATTCTTATAATAAAGTAAGCTAAAGAAAAGAAAATGTTATTGAGAAAGTCATAAGGAAGAGAATATATATTTACAGTACTGTACTGTATTTATATTTTTAAAAATCCACGTTTAAGTGGTCCCATGAAGTTCTAACCCATGTTGTTCAAGGGTCAACTCTAATTCCCTTTTTTCAGAGTAAGGCGTGTAATTTTCAGAAAAATTACGTATGCTGTACTACCTTCCACTTTGGCAGTGCCATCTGAATTTCTTTGTCATGAACGTGTTTTATATAGCTCTCTATTAAAATTTACTTTTGATAGGCACATTTTTAGAATAGGTAAGTGTGTAGTGGAGGCACATGTCCTTTGTGGTCAGATGTAGATTCTGTCTTTTAGCCAACCAGCTATATGACCTTGACTCTCTTTTTCCTTAAGAAAGGTGTAAGAACACTTGTCTCCTGTTGGGAAAATTAATAGGACATTTGTAAAACTTCTGGCCATAGCCCAGGTGCACAAGGACTCATTAAATGTTAGTTCTCTCCTTGTTACTTTATTTCAGCAACAATGATGATGATGATGATGATGATGATGATGATAGTGATGAGGCAGTAGCTTTTACTATATCCCAGAGTTTTTGTGTCATATGTATTATGTGTATATACCTATGGAGACTGGCTATGGTATTGTCCTCATTTTATAATTGAGGATACAGACTCAGAGAAGTGGTCAGTCCCATGTTGGAAGCCAGACAGTCTAATCCCAGAGCTTGTATTCTTAACTAGTGTGTAATAGTTTAAATCTCAGAAATTGTCATCCTTCACCATCCAGTTCTTCAGTTTCAGACTGCAATGGTATGACACTTTCTTTCCTTATCCTCATTTGACTCCTATGGTAAATTTGTTAGATTAGATATTTAGAGACCCTTCTGATTGTAAAATTTGTGATCCTGTATTGTTTGGTTACATTTGCAGTATTCTGAGGCAGCCCTGATAGTCTCTTAAGGGAAAGATATTCATCACTGATTTTGAATAGTTCTCTACTGAACTGAGATTAGCCGTTTCATGGGAGTTTTGGTGGGGACTACAGAACAGGAACTAACTCCTTAAACTTCTTTACTCCTTAAAAAGAGGATCCTTAAAATAGTTCTGCCCAATGGATTTGACTTTAGTGATGTTTGTTTTCACATATAAATACATTTCGCTCAGTCTTCAGAAAGTACTCCATCTTCAAAAATGGAGATTGTTTTGTTTTCCTGGGGAGCAGACCACTCTCCCAAGTATGTTAGACTGGCTGTTTACATTTGGTTTTGACTCTGCCTTGATCTGTCCCTGTCTCTCTTTCACTCTTTTTACCCCTCTCTCTGTTTCAGTTTGTCTTCTGTTTCTCTTTCTCCTGTCTAGCTTCTATCTTCCTATTTTGATAATTCTGCTTTATTTCTGTAAGTGAAAGACTCTCCCAGGATGCTGAATATGCCTTTATTTTTACAGCACTCCTTATATGCACAGAAGATTTTAGCTTGGCTGTAAAGCTTGCTCTTGGCATAAATTTGGCAGATAGTTTTTAGCCTGGGTGAGACTTCTCATTGGGATCATGAAAGTGTTGGGGCGTCACTGCCCTCCACTTTTCCTTCTTGAAGTATGACATTAGTGGTTTTAGCTCTTGTTGACCCTTCTTTTTAAACCAAAGCTTTACAGCTTATTAGTGCATAGTGTGGATTTTTCTTATGATATGTTGGAGGGAAAGAAAAAAACTCCTCTAAAGTTACAAATGGTTTCACTTACCAAAATGATTATTTCTCTTGGAAAGTTTTGTCTTTTCTTTAAAATTTCCGGGAGTTGGGTGGGCTCGATGTCCTCTCTCTCACTCTCTTTCTCTACCCACACTCTCAGATTGGCAGAAATGCTGAGAGCTTTAAGCATAATTCCAGGCTTCTAGGAGGCAAATCATTGACCAAGGAATAACCAAGACACACTCTTCTGCTGTTATTTTTAAAGAAACTTTTTCAGTCAAAATGTAAGCCTTCAGGCTTGTTTGTTTCATTGACTGTTTGTTTCATTTATGGAACATAGAACAAATGCTTTGGAACATTAGTAATGACTATTTCAAGCAACCTTGGGGAATTGAGATCTATGCCTTTCATATCTGCAATTAATCTCGTACTTCATCATCTTTGGATCAGATAATAGGCTCATTTGCTTAGGACCCAGATCAGCACCTTCTGTTCCAAATCAGGTATTACATGTCCGCTTGTGAGAGATTCTCCACATTGCCCCTGTTTCTGCTTCATTAAAGGACTTCATTTAAGCTCAGTTTCCCAAGGTATCTGAAGGCTTTAATGAAATGAAAATGATTTGCCCTCTCCCTAAAAATAATACTTAAAAAACTTTTATATTATATTTTGCTTATAGAGTAACTTTGCCCACCCCTGGAGCAGAGCACACAATGTAAGCCCAGTAGATCTAAGCTTCTGATGGGTCCACAGGAAATGACTGAAGAAATTTAAGGATTTCCTGGCCAGAGCAAGTCATGTCCTTCAGTAGGGTTTCACGTTATAACAGAAACCTAGATATATCTGAAAAGAAAAAAATTGTGATTTTTTTAAATCACCTTAACTGCATGAACACATACTTCAGGTAACCTCCATAGGTTGCCTCCCTGCTCTTGGCTCAGCAGTGCATTTTAATAGAGGCATTTCTGCACCTCTGCTCTTTCATTCCCCCCGCCCTTTTATGAGAATAAAAAGTAAATTGGGTGCTATTTAAATATTCTCAACTTACATTTATTGAAAACTACCCCGCCGTGGGGCATAGCACTTTGAAAAACCGCCTTGCTTGAGCCCAGTTTTCCACCCAGGTGGTTTACCCCAAAACCTGGACTTTGCTTTACTCAGACTTTTAATTTCTTTAAACCAAATGATCACAGAAAACTTAGAAGGAGCCCAGTTTCATTTGTGAGGTTTTTCAATAAAAGTTAAGTGGAGTGTGGCTAGGAAACCAGACCTGTGAAAAGCCATGACTCTGCTGACGCTACAGGAAAAGCAACAGAATTCTTATACCACTCACTTTCTTTCAGTGTTCAGGAGAAAAGAAACGAGGAAGGTGGAAGAGCTCTAGTGCTGGTGCACTTTGGGAAAGCAAGGGAGCAAGGAAAGTTTGTGGGATTCATGTGTCACTTACTGGTGCTTTATTTAAAAGTCTCTCCTACTTGTATGTGTATCTTTTTCTAGAAAACTTGGAAAGTACAAAAAATTACAAAGAACACAATTTAAAGACTAATTTCATTCCACAGGTATAATTATTCTTAACATTTTGGCATTTAACTTCTCAGTGCCTTTTTTATTTATAAGATATTAAAAATTGGCAATACATTAAACAATACTTTGTAACTTGCCTCATTTACTATCAGCAGGTTTCCTTTAAGTAATTAAATATTTTTAAAACATATACAGGTTTTAATGTTCATTTATTTTGAGAGGGAGAAAGGGAGAGGGGCAGATAGAGAGAGAATCCCAAGCGTGCTTCATGATGTTAGCGCAGCGCCCAACATGGGGCTTGATCTCACAAACTGCAAGATCATAACCCAAGCTGAAATCAAGAGTCAGATGTTTAACCGACTGAGCCACCCAGGCACCCCTCAAAACATAGATGATTTAATAGTTATATGCTTTGAATCATTTATCTAGTCATCTATCATTAAATTTTTTGTTTTTTTACCACACTAATTAAGAATAAATAAAATTCTTATGTATAAATCCTTGGTTTACATATTTCCAAACATTTCAGGAAGAATTAATATCAATCCTTCTCAAATGCTTCTAAAAATAGAAGAGGAGGGAACACTTCCAGACTCATTTTACATTACCCTGATAGCAAAACCAGATAAGGACACTGTGAGAAAGGAAAGTTACACGCCATTATTCTTGATGAACATAGATTCAGAAGTCCTTAGTAAGCTACGAGCAAACCAAATTCAACAATACATTAAAAGGATCATATACCATGATCATGTAGAATTTATTCTAGGGATGCTTGGATGGTTTAACACCCACAAATCAGTCGGCATGGTACAGCACATTAACAAAATAAAGGATTAAAATTATATCACCTCAGTAGATTCAGAAAAAGCATTTGACAAAATTCAGCTTCCATTTTTTTATAAAAACTCTCAACAAAGTGGTCGTAAGAGGGAATGTAAAGGCCATATGTGACAAACCCACAGCTAACATTACACCCAGTGGTGAAAAGCTTAAAGGTGTTCCTCCAAGATCAGGTACAAGACAGGGATGCCCACCTCTCTACTTTGATTCAACATAGTATGGAAGACCTAGCCAGAGCAATTAGGCAAGAAAAAGAAATAAAAGATACCCAGATTGGAAAGGAAGAAGTAAAACTGTCACAATTTGCATATGACAGATATTATATATAGAAACCCTAAAGAGTTCACCAAAATACTAATAGAACTGATAAGTGAATTCAGTAAAGTTGCAGGGTACAAAATCAATATACAGATTGATATCAATATCAGAGCCTGGAGCCTGCTGTGGATTCTGTGTCTCCCTCTCTACCTCTGCCCCTCCCCCACTCTCTCTCTCTCCCTCTTTCTCTCTCTCTCTCAAAAATAATAAACATTAAAATTTTTTAATAAAAAATAAGATATATATAAAGAATTCATACAACTTCATAGAAAAAAAATTTGGGATTAAAAATGGACAGAGGATCTGAATAGGCATTTTTCCACAGAAGACATACAAATAGCCAACAAGTACATGAAAAGGTGCTCAACATCACTAGTCAGCTGGGAAATGCAAATCAAAGCCACATTGAGGTAGCACCTCACGCCTATGAGAATAGCTATTGTCCAAAAAAAAAAAAGGCTATTGACAAGAAAAAGACAAGAAATAACAAGTGTTGGCAAGGGTGCAGATAAAAGGGAATGCTAGCGCACTATAAATGGGAATTTTGGACAGTAAGTTGGTGCAGCTTCTGTGGAAAACAGTATGGAGGTTCTTCAAAAAAATAACAATAGAGGGGCACCTGGGTGGCTTAGTTGGTCAAGCATCTGACTCTTGATTTCAACCCAGGTCATGATCTCACGGTTCATGAGATTAAATCCCGTGTCGGGCTCTGCGGTGACAGTAAAGCTTGGGATTCTAGTTCTCCCTCTCTTTCTGACCCTTCCCCACCTGTGCACATGCGTGTGCTCTCTCTCTCTCTCTCTCTCAAAATAAATAAGTAAATGAAAATTAAAAATAGAACTACCATATGATTCAGCAGTTTCACTTTTGGGTATTTATTTGAAAAACACTGGCTTGAAAAGAGACCTGCATCCCCGTGTTTGCTGCAGCATTATTTACAATAGCTAAGACATGGAAACAACCTAAGTATCCGTTGATAGATGACAGGAGAAGGAAAATGTATATACAATGGAATATTTTTCAGCCATAAAAAAGAAGGAAATCCTGTCACTTGCAACAATCGGGATAAAACTTGAGGGCTTTTTGCTAAATGAAATAAGTCGGATGGAGAAAGGCAAATACCATATGATCTTACTTATATGTAGACTCTAAACAAAACAAACTAATCTCATAGATACAGAGAACAGACTGGTGGTTGCCAAACGTGGGGTGGAGGTAGGAGGTGGTCGCAATGATGAAGGTGGTCAAAAGGTACAAACTTCTGGTTATAAAGTAAATAAGTCTTGGGGAAATAATATACAGCTAGGTGTCAATAGTTCATAATCCTGTATTATATGTTTGGAAGTTGCTAAGGGAATAGATCTTAAAAATTCTCATCATAAGGAAAAAGTTTGCAACTGGGCATCGTGATGGATATTAAATAGGCATATTGTGATGATCATTTTGTAATATATACATATAGAATCATGTACACCTGAAATTAATAGAATGGCACAGGTCGTTGTGTTTTAATTTTTTAAAGTAAATAATGTTAAAATGGCAATTTTTTAAATAAATTTTATAAATTTTTATTTTTTTATTTATTTATTTTTTTACAAATAGTTTATTGTCAAATTAGTTTCCACATAACACTCAGTGCTCATCCCCAAAGTGCCCTCCTCCATGCCCATCCCCCCCTCCCCCCCACATCCATCAGTCCTCAGTTTTTGTCAGCATTCAAGAGTCTCTCATGGTTTGCCTCTCTCCCTTTCCCCCACCATTTCCGCCCTTCTTCTCCCCCTTGTTCCTCCATCAAGTTCCTCCTAATCCTCCTATACGTGCAAACATATGATATTTGTCCTTCTCTGCCTGACTTATTTCGCTCAGCATCAAGAAGATGTGGTTTATCTATACCATGGAATACTACATGGCAATGAGAAAGAATGAAATCTGGCCATGTGTAGCAACATGGATGGACCTTGAGGATGTTATGCTGAGCGAAATTTTATAAATTTTTAAATGTTTATTTATAAATAAAACAAAATGGTTGTTATATATATATATATAAAACCACAAAAAAACAAGAACCAAGAAGTTTTTTATTTTTCTTAAAAAGGTAATTTTGATTTCTATTTATTATTGAAGTTGAACATTGAAAAATTGTTAATTTTCAGATCTATAGATATAGATAGATATCCAACTTTTAATCTGTCTATATCATTATGTTTGAAATGAGTTTCTTATAGACAGCGTATTGATGAGTCATGTATCAATTATCTACCAATTTCTGTCTCTTATTTGGTGTTTGTAGACCATTTACATTGAGTGTAACTGTATGTTAGGACTTAAGTATACCATTTTATTTGTTGTTTTCTGTCTGTTCTCTATGTTTTGTGTTTCTTTGTTTTCTTTTCCCTGCTTTCCTTTGGGTTACTTGAACATTTTATAAAATTCCGTTTTGATCTATCTATTTTTTATTTACCTCTTTGTACAGCTTTATTAGCGATTGCTGTAGGTGCACTACATTAACTATACATAACTTATCAGGCTCTACTGATGTTGTCATTTTACCAGTTTGAGTGAAGCTTTTCCTCCTGTTATGTTCCTTTACTTTCCCTATTTATAATATAATTATCTTTAAAAATATTTCACCGATATACATTTAAAACCACATCAATGATTGTTACAATTTTTGCTTCTACTCTTAAATATAATTAAGAAAGCTCAAGAGGAGAAGGAAAGCCTATTATATTTACCCATATTTCTTCTAATGTTACAAAATCCCCTCTTTTATTGTTTTCTTTTTGTTCAGAGAACTTCCTTTAGTCATTCTTTTAGAGTAAGTCTTCTGGGAATCCATTCTTTTCATTTTTGTTCATCTGAGAATGTCTTAATTTTCCCTTAATTCCTGAAAGATATTTTCTGTGGATACAGAGTTCAGAAATGATGATTCTTTTCTTTAAATGCTCAAAATAATATTGTGTCACTTTTTTTAGCCTCCATGTTTTGTTGTTGTTGATGATGAGAAATCTGATGTCACTTGAAGTGTTTTCCCCTGCAGGTAAAGTGTAATTTTTCTCTGGCTGTCCATGAGAGGTTTTCTTTGTCTTTAGTTTTTAGAAATTTAATTATGATGTGTCTTTCCATGAATTCATTTGAGAGTATCATGTGTAGGTTTCACTCAGTTTCTTTAACATGAAGTTTTATGTGTCTTGCAAAATTTTTGTAATTTTCATTCATTATTTTTTTTCAAATACCTTTTTAGCCCCTTTCTCGTCTCCTCTTCTTCCAAGCCCATTATGACTGAAAGGTTAGACCTTTTTTTTTTTTAATCCCACAGATCCCCAAGATTCTGTTAATCTTTCAGTCTCTTTTCTCTATGTTGTTCAAATAGGGTAATTTCAATTGTTCTTTACAATTTATTGATTCTTTCCAGGGTCCCTCCATTCTGCTATCGATCCTATCCACTGAGCTTAAATTTTGCTTATTGTATTTTTAAGTTTTAAGGTTTCCATTTGATTTTTCTTTGTATCTTCAACTTCTTTGCTAAGAGTTCCAGTTTCCTTGCTGAGACTTTCTATTTTTTCTTTTTTTTCTTGTTCTTTGAAACATTTTTATCATGGCATTTAAAAAATACTTTGTCAGCTGACTTTAAACATCTTTGTTATCTCGGTGTTGGCATCTGTTAATTGCCTTTTTAAAATTCAGTTTGAGATCTCCCTGGTTCTTGGTATGTTGAGTGATTTTCAGTTGAAATCTCCTAAGATTTGGATTATATGTAAACCATTTGTTTTAACTGGCTTTCTTGGACATCACTCTGGCAGCAGAAGCGAGAGAAAGAAGTCCCGCTTGGCTAACATTGCCATCCAAGGTCAGATTACTACGGGCAGAGATGGGAGTTCCAGTTCCCCATCTGGTCTCCACTGATAATGCCGTGAGGTGGCCTCATTACTGCTGGATGATGACAGAAGGCCTGACTTTCTCCTAGGCCTCCTCTGACAGCACCCAAGTGAGGAGGAACAGGGGTGACTCTTTACTGCCAGATAAGGAGGGAAGTCCAAGCGCCTTATTTGTTCTGCTCGGACACTCTGTGTGTATTAGGGGGTGGTACTTATTAACAGCTGGCAGAAATGAAAGTCCTCACTCACACTCATCTTGCTCTGAGACCGCCCCAGTGGAGGTGTTAGGCATCTTGTTATTGCCGCATGAGAGTGAAAGTCTAGATTCCCTACTTGGCCTTTGCTGGCATGGATGGTGGTAGAGCCAGTTTTTTCCCGTGGTGCTTGCTAGAGTAATGCAGCTATTTTTAAAAAGTTTCCATCTAGTGAAACTTCCCCTTTCATATTCCTTTGGCTAGAGATCTGGTTTTTGTTAAGACTTTTTGTGTCCGTATCCATTGGCAGGTTCAGGTATCTGGCTTCGTCAGCTCCAAGGAGGGGATATTTGAGGTAAAACGAAAGCCCAAGGCCTTCATGCGCCTTGTATCATTACTTGTATACTGAAGAACCTAGTTTGACTGCCTTCTTTTCTTCACCTTTCAGAATCATCTGATGTTTGTTTTGTGTATAATGTCCATAGATTTTGGTTGTGCCTCACAGGAGAAATGTGCATCTACTTTTGTCTTCCCTTAAGTGGAATCAGCTTTTGCAATTTACTCAAATCTTTCACCAAAATATCCATGCATATGTCAGTCTGTATGTATATGAAGAAATCACGTATCTTGTAAGTAAACCATTTGTCCCTGATTTGGTCAGTATCAGGAGACAACAAGTTGTATCTCTAAGAGCCATACAGTAACTATTTTAGACTTTGAAGACCATACTATAATGGTAGCACATTTGAAGTTTATATTTCTTCCTTGATTGCTTTTACTTTACCAGTATTTTAGAGCATCCTGTTCAGTATTACATGCGTCGAAAACCAAGCTGGAAATATCACCTACATAAAGTAAGCTAACATTTGCCAACACTATTTCTCTTTTTGAAATATGTTGTGTAGAAAAAAAAAAAAACCTGGGAAGGAAAAACATTGAAACTATGATGGCCATAGATTGTGTCTTGACTGAGTATGAGGTTGGTTTTGTGTATGGAATCATGAGCCTTACTAAGTCTGGGTGCAGACTTTGCTTTCTTTCCATTTCTTTTATCTGGCTTTATTCTTTTACATGTAGAGTTTGTACACCAGTCTCTTCTCTGCTAGCAACCTTATTAGCAACCAAACCTGCAGAGATCTCAAATTCAGGCTTCTCTGGAAATGAGACAGTTTTCTTTTATACAGTGGGTGATTTGAGTTACTGCCTCTGCTTAGTTCCTTTGTGTTCTGAGGGTCTTGCAATGGAAATATCATTACTCAGGGATGTAGTACACTTCATAAAATGAAGAACATATCCCAAAGACCATATCCGAGTATTTTCTTTCTCCAGGTCATCGTGTAGATTCTATCACAAACTGGTAGAATCTGTTGCAAACTCCTACTAAATCTAAGGATTCCAATGAGCTATAGCAATGTTCAACACCTACCGAAGTAGGGACTAACTTCTTAGGATTATAGTGCTACTATTTGAAACATATATTATTTATGTGTTTTCTAACCCAAC
Source organism: Hyaena hyaena (assembly GCF_003009895.1). Classification (NCBI taxonomy): domain Eukaryota; kingdom Metazoa; phylum Chordata; class Mammalia; order Carnivora; family Hyaenidae; genus Hyaena; species Hyaena hyaena. The sequence continues at coordinate 450,457 of NW_024081184.1, read as the reverse complement.
TTTATTGTTTCTTATTCCATACTGATACTGAGAAAAAAATGTGTTATGGTCTTAAAATTATTTTCCAAAAAGTTGACAGTTCTTATGTTTGTCAATTACTTTAATATTCTATATATTTTTAAATGGTGGCTTGGTTCGAAGTCTCTAGACAGAACACTTCACGCTAAGTAAGGCTGACAGCTAAGTGATGTGGAAGCCATTATCTCACCTTTGTGCATGCAGGCTGGGGCCTCTTGCCTTTTCCTATTTCATAATAAATAGCATTAGCATTCAGGAACTTTGTAACACCTATTGAGGACAGGATTTTTATAAGCCCCTATAAAAGAGTATTTTAAAAATGAATGACTAAAACCTAACAAACATAACATACAAAAAAGAGAACTATGCATCAATCTTACATTTGAATTTAGACTCCTAAATCTCAAATAAAATACCAACAAACCAAATTGGACGTTTCAATAAGAATCACTTACCATGACCTAATATGATTTATTCAATATTAGAAAATCTATCGTTATAATACATAATATTAATTGGTCCAGTAAGAAAACATGATAAACTCACTAGATGCTGAAAAGGTGTTTAATAAAACTCAGCACTTATTTATGAGATTTATTCTGTGCTAACTAGGGATAGAAACATAAATTCTTTAAGTAATAAAGAATAGCTATCTTAAACCAACCACCAGCATCATTTTTAATGTGGAATGCTATTAGCATTTCTTCTAAAATTGAGAATAAGGCAATCATGCCAGTATTATACAATTACTCAGAAAATTTCAGATAATGCCATAATATTAAACCATAAGAAAGAGATACAATTACAATCTCATGATTTACAAACAACATAACTTTTGATCTAGAAAATTCAAAAGCATCTTTGTAAAATGTTTATCTATTTTGAGACAGAAAGTTCATGCGTGCAAGCGTGAGCAGGGGAGGGGCAGCGAGAGAGGGAGGGAGAGAGAATCCCAAGCAGGTTCTGTACTGACAGCTGAACCATCCAGGTGCCCCCAAGTCATCAACTTTTAAAGAACTTATACTGATCAGATACTTGGTTAATATGCAAACATCTATGCAGTTTCTGTAAACCAATAAAAACTAAGTGATCTAATTCTTTAAACATTTTTATCTCAAAGGGCACCTAGGTGACTTAGTTGGTTAAGCAGCTGACTCTTTTAGCTCAGGTCATTATCTCACAGTTTGTGAGTTCGAGACCCGCGTTGGGCTCTGCACTGACAGTGCAGAGCCTGCTTGGGATTCTCTTTTTCTCTGCCCCTACTCTCTCTCTCTCTCAAAATAAATAAATTTTAAAAAATTTTCTTTCATGATAGTATCAGAAAACAAAATATTTGGAAAAACTCTAAGAAATATGGAAAGGCTACAATAAAGAATACTTTGAAACTCTTCAGAGGAATACATATTATTTATATACAATAACAGTATATAAGGTTTCTGAATAATCAAACTACCTGTTGTAAAAATTGTAGGTATTCCAAAATTAATTCAGAACTTTCATGCAATCTCAGTCAGAATACCATTGGATTTTATTTGAGTCTTAATAAAAACATTTGTTGGGGTGCCTGGGTGGCTTAGTCGGTTAAGCGTCCGACTTTCGCTTAGGTCATGATCTCGCGGTTCGTGGGTTCGAGCCCCGCGTCGGGCTCTGTGCTGACTGCCAGCTCAGAGCCTGGAGCCTGTTTCAGTCTGTGGCTCCCTCTCTCTCTGACCCTCCCCTGCTCACGCTGTCTCTCTCTCTCTCTCCTAGAAATAAATTTAAAAGAAAAACAAAAAAAAAAACATTTGTTAGTGCATTTTGAAAGTATGAACAGGCAAGAATTGCTGAGATAATTTTTTAACTTGGCAAGGAGTAGGTACTTTACTACACATTTTATCATAAAAGATATCTAACCTACAGAAAAAGTTAAAACATATAAAATAATAAATATGTAAACATTGTCAATGGAGTAAACAATTGCTAACATTTTGTAATATCTATTTAGAATAAAGTTTAAATAAAAATGAATGAACTGTGAGATCTGTTTCTGTTTTAAAAGTGATATCTATCAGTTGGGGCATCTGGGTGGCTCATTTGATTAAGTGTCCAACTCTTGATTTCAGCTCAGGTCATGATCTCACAGTTCACGAGATGGAGCCTCTGCATCAGGCTCTGCGCTGACAATGTAGCGTCTGCTCTCTCCCTCTCTTTCTGCCCCTCCCCTGCTTGTGCTCTTTCTCTCAAAATAAATAAATAAGTATTTTAAAAGGTTTTAAAAAGTGTTATCAACTACAGACCCATTTCTGTCTTTTCTTTAAAGCATAACTCCTCAAAAGAATGATCTGTCCTTGCTGTTTTCAGTTTCTGTGTGTGTGTGTGTGTGTGTGTTGTGTGTACACACACATGCTCTCTCTTCTCTTTAACTCATTATTATAAAAAATTCAAATATATGCAAAACATAGAATAGCATAATGAACATCTAACCATCAGGTAGCTTCAACAATAGACAACTCTCAGCAGGACTAGTTTTGTATCTTACCCCATAACCCCATCAGATTATTTTTTAAAATATATTTATTATTATGTTTTAGAGAGAGAGAAAACACAAGATGGAGAGAGGGGCAGAGGGAGGGAGAGTGAAAATCCCAAGCAGACTCCACGCTCATCATGAAACCTGAGCGGGCCTCGATCCCAAGGCCCTGGGATCACTATCTGAGCCAAAATCATGAGTTAGAAGCTAAACTGACTGAACCACCCAGCCCCCACTCACCCCGCCACCAGATTATTTTGAACCAGATTCAGACATGATATTTCTTCTATACATATTTCAGTAGATATTTCCACAATATAAGGGCTTTTTTTTAAAGCATAGTATTATCAAGCCTAAAAAAATTAACAATAATTCTTTAATATCAAGTTTCCAATCCCTTATTAAATTCCCTGATCATCTCATTTTAAAAAATCATATTCCATGTTTACATTGCAATTGGTTGACAGATCTCATGTGAATCTCTTTATATATAGATTTCTCTTCCATCTCCTTTTGTCACTTCCTTATTTTTTTTGTAGAAATTGGACCATTTATCCTATAGTTTTTCCTTACCCGCAGACAGGATTTTGCTGATTGCATCCCCATGGTGTTCTTTGGTTTCTGAAATTTCCTGTGAATTGTTAATTACATCTAGAAGATTGATTAGATTGGATTTTTTTTTTTTTTGGCAGAAAATGCTTAGTTTTTATGAATTTTATGTCATGGGGCACCTGAAAAAGGAATAGTCTCTGTCTTCAGGATATAAAGTTATATTGATGTTAGGTACATTTGCCTCCTTGATTGTGTATTTTCTGATGCCATGTGTATATATTATTAAGTTTACACACATACGCACACATCTCCTATCATGCAATTAAATTTAAAATCTCATGCTACTAATTTTCTCTTTGCTTCTCCTTATATTCTGTATCTAGACAATACAATGTTAATGTTACATGATGTGATATATAGATATGCATAATTTTTAGAGATTCATTATAGAATGAATATAGTATACCTGGGTTTTAACATTTTTAAGTGTCTTTTTTTTCTTGTTTAGTGTTTTTTGTTTAATTAAGATTGTGACCAGTGCTTTTCATTTTGTCATGATAAACAAGGATACCAAACTGTATAAAATATTATATTAAAAAAGTAATATATTTATGTACAATTTTATAGACATAGCTATAGGTATGTGAGAAACTAAGGACACAGACCAGAATGTAAACAGTTTTTGATCTCTGAGTGATAGGATTATAGGCAATTTTAATTTTCTTCTTTAAAGTCTTTCCCAAGATTTTTACCATGAGCATGTGTTACTTTTATGAGGCTCAAAACCTCTTATTTTTACAGGAGAAAATTTTAAAGAAAGTATGCAAAGTTATTTGGTTTTCTTGATGTTTTCAGCATATACATATATCAAATAACCACATATATATTTTATATATATATAGGCCTATATATATATAGCCTAAATAATGAGCTAGGGATGGTATTGCACAGCACCCCTCCCGCATTTGAGTCACAACTAAAATCATAAACATGACTTTTCCAGCGATATATTTGAAATGCGAAATTTTGATTGCTAGAAATTGTTACACGAGTGAGGAAAAATTCACCAATCATTGATGTTACCTGAGGTCTGGGAAGGAGAACATGGGAGGCCTCCCGAAAATCTCTCCAACATTCACTCAGGCTCCTCCTGGTTCAGAGCCAAATAACAAACCCTTCCGTTGAATTTTTCTGTCCAGACACTGGCTTAAATGAAGGTATACTTAACTTGGAAATATCATTTCAGCTTTTGGCTGGAAGAGCTGTTGTAGAGGAGCTTCCTTAGATGTGAAACCATGAGGGAGTTCTCTGAGTACATGCATTTTCACACATCTGCTAATGCAAAAGCCCCAGTGTGAGCATTAGTACTCAGGAATGTGATGTGGATTTGAGATGATCTCCCCAGGATTTTGGCAGGTCAGGACAAACATTATCTTGCTCCCATATGTTTTTGTAGGATCTTGAAAGGGAAATCATATACATTTCCTTAGACTGACATGCTGAATTTTCCCACATACACCAAAAAACCCCCAGCAATATGTATATATGACATTCATAGACTTAGCATCTGTTGTCAATACAACAATATAACCTGATGGCTATTGGGAGTCACATACAGTTTGCATTTACTTTGATTTATGTTTAAACGGCTTATCTCAGAAAACCTGGCCCACAGATAAAAATTGTGAAAGATCCCACATTTTCAAGAAGGCCTTTTTATTTGTTTCTACTCTGAGTTTCCTTGGGGCCAGTGTACACGGGGCTACGGTCCCTCATTTGCAGTACTTCTTCAGTGATAGCATTGTTCCCCTCACGGATACCTCCTCCCCCTGTTCTGTAGTATCCAATGCGTATGTGACACGTTCAGTATAAAAACAAACAGGGAACCCTTGTGAACCGAGGAAATTCCAATATCATAATAATAACAACAACACATGCTGTGTACACAGACTGTATCTGTTTTTTAATCGCCCTTGAGCAAACCCAGTTCTGTTGCATGTGGGGTTTGATAAACAGTAGGTACTAATTTATGTTGACTAACCCTTTTTCTAAATCTTCCCCTTCTCCAGTCTCTAGTCCCTCTAGAGAATGATATATAATCTGCCCAGTAGTTTGGCTCCTTTTCTGTGCAAGCATTTTATTAAAAGTTGAATGAAGACCGCACTGGTCTCAGCTACTTAATGGTCTGTGTGCCAACGATAGCGCATGGGCTGATTCTCATGGGCGTGCAAGCTGAAAGATTTCGTCTTACTTCATTCTGTGTCACAGCTCAGCCCTCCTGTAGGACTGAACCTCGTTTTGAGAGCGTAATAATCCCTAATCGCTGTTTGTTTTCATGTTTTGTAAATGAGCTGTCTTGCTGCAGTGTCACGTGCCTAATCAGCCGTCCAATTCTTGTATCTGCCCATTCCACACAGCTTTCAGGCTATCAGATGCTCTTTAAATCCTGTATCTTGGAGATCTCTCTCTCTCTCCCTCCCTCTCTCTCTTTCCACATATGGAGGGAGGTCCTGTATCTTTGACCTCCTTTCCTTTATTTTGTACTTATTTATTTACCACCAGTGGTTTACTATTGGATTATTTAGCTGGAAAAAGCATGATTTCCACAGGGAAGCAAGAGCTGGGATTTTGCTCCATAAAGGAAAACATTCAGACAGAATATTATAAATTTGATTTAATTTACAAAAAATTGGTCTTGAGTCCTTTTCCCAGAGTCTTGAACCACTGAGGTCATGAGCTTTACTTGGTCTGAATGTTTCAGTCTATAAAGGTAGGGATACTAACAGTGTATCTTAGTTTGCTGACTACATTCTATTCGGGAACTGTTATATTATTTTTAAGATCTTGGGACCCCCAGAAACATTGGCGTTGCTGAACTAGGTCTTATTTCATTGCCCGTTGGTGCTTCGGCGTTAGTTCTTGCATCCTCTGTTGATTTTCAGGGGACAAAACCTGGAAGAGTCTCTAGTTGGGGTTTTTGTTCCCCCACTCATTTTCCTTGGTGAGTTATACACTTAATTACATAAAAATGTTCTTCTGTTCCAAAATACGTGAGATTTTCAGTCCTTTGAAAACATGGTTATAGTCCATTTTCCATATATTACTCAACATTAGCGGTCTGCCTGCCAAATGATCCCAGGTGTGGGATTGCAGCAGGTAATTTCCTGAGCTGTATGGTACAGATGATTTTCTGTGTTGGAAGATGCTATCGGCTCACCTGGCCTCTTAGTGACAGAGAAATCCTTTGTTTATTCATTTAGTAGGCAGATTAACCCTAATGAATATTGGCTTCCTGGAAATAGATACAGGTGACAATGGCAAAGTGAGGAGAGGGGAGAAGTAAGACAAATTCCCTTTTCTTTCTTCACTTAGAAATAATGGTGGCTTTCATTGGAGAGTGTTTTAAGTCAGAAAGGAATGCAAAATATTTTAATTTAAAAGCTAGATTTAAATAATCAACTTTCAAGTTTTAGTTTTGAATGTCTTTATATTCAGAAGAACTAAAGATTTTTCTAATTTTGGCCAGCAAGTTAAAAGTTAGATGTCTTTCAAGTTACTTACACCAAAATATTTAATTAAACACTCCATGCTGGTTTGGGCATAACCAATCATCTGAAGAGCAGAGTGAAATCCTGATATGTCCTTGCACCCAGTTAAAATTTTATGCATTAAAAAAGTATATCATTCCTCAGCCTCTGCTAGCATGTGAAAGAAAATGTGCGTTGTGCTGTCTGTGGTCATTTGTAGAGTTTTTTCATACTGCTTCGGTGACAGATTTATCTGTTTTCTGGGGGATCAAAGATGAAGAACTAATACAGCCATTAGGAAAATGATTCAGAGTTACAGTGTAAATTGTAAGAAGTTTTTAGGGTTCAGCTATTTTAAATTCTCTGCTTTGCAGTAACATATTGGCAAAAATTATTTAAAGTAATATAATTACAGATATTTGATGTAACTCTCAACAGCATCTGATGAAATGTTTGCTTACTGAAGGAAGGAGTACTTCACAACATTTTTCTGTGAATGGTTTTGGGATACATTTTTCCCAAGACGTGAGTGTATAGACACAGATGTGAAAATCTCCTAACATTCAACCTAACTTTTCCAGATCTTACAGCTGTAATTTATTCTGCACTCTCCAAAGACTCCCAAAATGTCTTCTTTTACATAACTTTATCCATTGGAGGAAAAGTTAAAATTCTTCTCCTCCACATGCTGAATGATGGAGATAGGCTTTTCATGATGCATTTTGTAGTTGACTATAAAAGCTCCAGGATTTCAAGGGAGAAGTGAAAAAGCAGAGTTTACTTTTCTAGGAAGATTTAAAATTTATGATTTCTCCTAGCTATAGGGTTGAGATACTGCTTGAATTGTGTTATGGAGAGTTCTGCATAATGTAAGATATATATGAATCAGAGGCAGTAATAAATTCTGAATGAATCTTTGGGTTTTTACTTTAGATTACTTTATCCTTAAAACTAATGTTTCTATAACCTCTGACCGAATACAGAAGATCCAAAGTACTTCCAGGGGTGAGAATTTTTCCTGGCCTTGTGTGAGTAGTTTAATTCATTCCAATTGTGTGGTGCAGGATAGCATGTGATATGAATACATCAGAGGTATATTTACAAATTCTTAATTTACCTGTCACTTTGCCAGAATACGAGGCAATCCTTTCCTGAATTGTTGGGAATATTTTCAGCGATACTGGAAAAAGACAAAGCAACGTATATGTGTCATATTATCTTCAGATGAACCACTCACTGCCGTGTTAACTGGATTTTTCTTTCCTTTTAGTGCAAAACCAAAGGACAACAGTCATTATACGATTTTGTATTTTAAGTATTTTCATAATCCAACATAAATTGGCCCACCCAAGGATTATGTCTGTCTTATAAAGATGTGTTTACATAGTCATTGGGTGAAAGATTGCAGAAGTTGAACCACTAGTTTTGAAAGTTGAGCCAGACCAGGAAAAATCAGGATACAATTTGGCACTTATGGAGACGAAATGATTTCCTTTTTAGCTGCTGATTTCTACTGGGAAATGTATCCTTGGACTGAAAATTGCATCCGGAAAAATGTTTATGTAGTGTTTTTCAAATGACTGATTATTCTTCTAACCTTTAACATGAACTATGTCTAATTTTGTTCTCTTTTAACTCTTTCATGACTGGGGAACTTTTCTCTTTGTGGGAAAAGAGACTGTTAACAAACCTATCTTTACTACTTTAGATATAAGAATGTCATACATGGCAACAACAACATAAAACGTGGTAAGATTTATTCTTGAGTTGTTTTTCCAGCTGGTAGTACAATGCCCTGCATTATTCACCCTTTATCACAGGTGCTTAAGTTTTATATTATGCTACATCTTTATATTACGATACAGTGGTTTTCGTCTGCTTGAGCAGCCACAGCTCCCCCTCTTATTCCACCACCACCTGCATATGCGAAGTAGGAGCTTCATGACATTTTCATGGGTCACATTTGACCCTAAGTTCTTCACAAAGATCAGATGATGCTATTTTCTTTCTTGTGAGTTTTGTGGCTCCTCCAGCTAAGTGATTGTCCATCACAGGTAGTGTGGGTCTTGACTTCATGCTATCTCCACTCAGGGACCTAGGTTAACTAGGGTTTCAGCAGTGAATTATGGCAAGTGACAATGTCAGGGTGGGAGGGGACACTGGAGGTCTCACAACTGGTCAGTTCTCATAATTCCTGGGTCAGAACTGTGCTGTGTGGTATGATTTCGTTATCTAAATTTGAATGAGTGAAAAATATAATTTTTAATTGAGTTCCTCAGTTGCCCTAGCCATGTTACAAATCTACCATATTGGACAAAAGAAATACAGAACATTTCTGTTAATACAGGAAGTTCTGTTGGAGATGATTGTACTAGAGTGTTAAGAGATGGGGAAGTGCAGTCCTCTTGTGTGCCCAGAGGCTGTGAAGAAGCAAATATTACCAAACTACAATAGTGTCTACAACCATTGGTAAACTATATGCTTGCAGATACTCCCTGAGATCCTCTAAGCACCCCCCCCTTTTTTTTTACCTTGCAGTGTGTGTGTGTGTATAAAAAATGAAGAGCGTAAGAGAGATAAATATGTGTACACACACACACACACACACACACACACACACACACACACACTGCTTCTAACTGCCTGAAAATGAAAACATAAGAGACATGCAATTGAAACTAACATTTTGCCAAGGGGAAGTCCTCATGTTAGATATCCCTTTGAAGGAAGAATTTGTACTGCGTTCGTGTGGCTCTGGAAAGAAACACCACAATTCCCATTGAGCTCAGAAAATGTGATTAAGGAATTTGGATGTAATTACCCAAAGTTTGGCTTTTCCTTTAAAGAACCCATTCATTTTAGAGATTCCTTGATACTGTAAATCTGACAACTAAATCTGGTTATTTTTGGAAGACTTCCACCAGGAATAGTGAGAATCAAGGATGAGTACATAAAGGGGCGCCTGGGTGGCTCAGTCGGTTGAGCGTCCGACTTCGGCTCAGGTCATGATCTCACGGTTCGTGGGTTCGAGCCCCGCGTAGGGCTCTGTGCTGATAGCTCAGAACCTGGAGCCTGTTTCGGATTCTGTGTCTCCCTCTCTCTCTGACCCTTCCCTGTACACACTGTCTCTCTCTCTCTCAAAAATAAAATGAAAACATTAAAAAAAAAAAAAAAAAGAATGAGTACATAAAAAAGAAGTCCATACATCAAGGACAGCCTGAGCAGTATTATGTTTTGACTTAAGTCAGATTTTATCTATGGCTGATAAACAGAAGGGATAGTTAGTGGAATGTGCAGGGCTTTGTTCGAGATTCATATCTTATTTGTTTGGTGTACAAGCTTATTTAAATGAATATTGAGGCAACAATAAATATACATTGAAGCAAATCACACTGCAGTTATTTCTGAACACAGTAGTAATAGACTTGGAACATCTTCTCTGTTTTCCAAGACAGAGTTCCTTTTAACCCATAATCAGTGTATTAGAATTTGACAGATAATAGACAAACCTTCAGTGCTTCTCTATCCTAAATTGTTCGACAGCTGTGTAAAATCCCCAGAACGCCAGTAACTCAGCAGAGGTTGTGACAAACTGTGAACCAGCCTTTCTGGCGTTCCTGTGCTGTCGTGTCCAACATCTGGAGATCAGCATGTTTGCAGCCATCTCACAACATGTCTTTGCATTTACATCACTGTGCTTGCTGGTAAAAGTTGTTGGTTTTTTCTTTTTTTTTTTTTAAGGAAAAGAAATGCAGCGACTTTTGGTCTGTCACAAGGTCAAGTGATGATTAGTGATGCAGCCTCTCCTAAACATATGTTTAGCTCAGAAAGTTAAAGCAGTTCCCCCAAATTTGGTAACCATTAGAGTACTTCCTAAGTCACTTCCGGATGTCAAGCCTGAGGTGGAAGGGAACAGGGCTATAGTGAGTTCTCTGCAGTTTTTGAGCAAAGGGACTTAGTTTGGCAGCTGATCCAGCCAAGGAAACACTCACGCAATCGCAGCACTAGACAGGAAACAGTTTGGAAAGTGCTGTTTTGATAGAGGATCATGAGATCAGGCAAAGGGCTGTGAACTTTATATGTAGCCTAGGCCATATAGCACAGGGCTAGCCACCTCAGGGTAGAGAATAAGAAAGGAAATTAAAGGAGGAGGGCCAAATAATTTATGTGTGGTTTTCCTAAGAGGAATGCTAAAAATTATGAAATTCTTTGAAGTAGAGGAACATAATTAATGATTTTGTGTGGCTGTTGCTTTTGTTTTTGGTAAAACATTCCACCATCATTATTCACCTTTACGTTTTTAACGTGATTGTTAGCATAGAATTCAGGAGCTAACCTCATCAATTCTGACCACCTTTTTATAGCTCTAAGAAGAGCTGTCTTCCAAGGAAAACACTGTATTGAGCAAAGGTTGTACTTTTGGAAGATGGACGTTTTATAATGATAAGTTTTGACAACTTGCTCTGGTCGCCATGTGTCTCCCAGGCGTGCTGGTGGGTGGGTATTTGTCAGGAATGAGAATATGTCTGCGAGGGGCTGCTTTACAGTGGCCAGACTTGATTTTCAACTTCCGTGGCTTTGAGCCTCCTTAAAGCACTCTGGAAACAGAGAGGAGGGGCTTTGCTGCTCTTGTGTGTGACGTTGGCGGCACCCTGAGTGTCCAGTTTAGGGAGGTGTAGAGCCTCAGTTTTCGAGCCTGTGTTTGACACCTCTCACTCGTTCTCCCGTGAACTTCTCCATGTTCTTCTGTGCCCACGTTTTAGAAACTACAGTTTGACTTATTTCTGTCGGTTGAGCCGCTCTGCCAAGTCTACAGAAGTCATTTTTGTGCAGAAGGCAGACCTATTTGTCTCTCACAGCGGATCGTTAAATTCTATCTTGCTTAATTGCAACATTTGAAAGAAAAATAAAATCCCTACCTGTACTTTAAATATTCTGCCAACACTTTTCTCTAGACCAAGAGTGATTCTTGGTTTGTTTGCAAAGCAGTGTTGAACTCCACAACATCTTCACCCACACTGAGCTTCTGCGACTCAGACGGCTGGCAGGTCCCAGGGAGAGCATATGGATGATGCCCTGATAGCATCTGCCTCGTTGTTCTAGTCACGTATTTGGGAGACAGCTGAAAGGCCTACATTCAACTTTACTAAGTTTATATGGCTAATTCTAAGTTTACTGTAAACACTTTTTTATCCAAAGCCCTTTCAGATGCTTATTAATACTTAATAATAATTGTATAAGTATTTCTCTTAATTCTGATTTCCAGAGCTTCTTAAAAACCAACAAATAAAATATGTTTCCTATTAATTATGAGAAACCAATCTGAACAATTCAGTTATCATCATTAGTTCTCTAATATCCCAAAGAATAATCAATACACCTCATCAGAATAGCACAAAACTGATTCGTAACTACTTCTTGCCCGGAGCACTAAGGCGGTATCCAAGTTGGTGCCATAAACGTTGGTCTCTGACCCTACCAGGTCACTCGGTTTCCAAGAACCTTTGATTATGTCCCATTTTACAACATGACTATTTCTAACCATTATGAAAGAAGAGTCACAGTTCTGGCCTTGCTTCTCATATATCCCTTCTGTAAGCGCCTGCACTGAAGCCAAATTGACCTTTTTGGTTCCGTCAGTCTCCAAGCAGTTGAGGTTCTAGCTCCTGAAGTCAGTATCAAGAAACATGTCTCCTGAGTCCTACGAGAGTTTTTTGTCATAAACTCAGTGACAGAGAAGGGTTCTGCTTGAAACAGGAAAAGCAGGAGGCTTTTTTATGCGGTGAGATTCAGGAAGTATTCATCGCTTTGGTGGATGCTAGTTCCTTAGTTATATTTTAATAATATTGGAGTGTTGGAGAACTAGCATTTGGGGATAGATGTGGCTCTGCCTCATAGGGTGCTCCTCTGCATAAAGACAGGGTCCGTATCTGTCAGGCCGTGGTGAGATATTATTATTATGCCATCAACTGTCACAGACAACTAGCAGTAAGATGCCAGCAGAGTTGGGACGCTAGTAGCTTTTGGCTCCTGGGCAAGTGTGTTGCCTCTGTTGCCAGTTAGCATCATATGTTTGGCTAACTGTCCCCCATGATTTCTTTCTGGAGACCGTGCCACACACACTCTGTCATAAGCAGGTAGATAAAAAGTAGGTTTTAGGTTTAGGTTTTGTCAGTAGAAAAGTTAGCATCAATTTTGGAAGCCATGGATCCAACTTTTGCTTGCTGATTGGCATGCCAGGCTATGGTCTGATTTTAAGTTTAAGAGGTGTTGGGGCACCTGGGTGGCTCAGTCGGTTAAGTGTCCGACTTCAGCTCAGGTCATGATCTCGGTTTGTGGGTTCGAGCCCCGCGTCGGGCTCTGTGCTGACAGCTAGCTTACAGCCTGGAGCCTGTTTCAGATTCTGTGCCTTCCTCTCTCTCTGCCCCTCCCCCGATCATGCTCTGCCTCTCAAAAATAAATAAATGTTAAAAATAAATAAATAAATTTAAGAGGTGATTTCATATTTCTACTTGTCTCCAAGAGTCCTAGAAGCATTTGCCATCTATCTGCCATCTAAAGGTCATCTGGCTCTATCTTCCTGTGAAAAGTACATTTTCTCTTAAACGTGAACTCTGTTAGCTCTTCAGCCCATTAATACTCTCGGAGTAATTGTTCACAAAAATTTAAATAATACCTTTAACTTATGGGGATATTGCAGCAACCCTATAATACATTCCAGAAAGATGTAAACCCCATTTTACAGATGGAGAAATTGAGACTCAGACTATTAGGTTGTTTTGCTAAGGTAAACTAGTTAAGTGGTGCACGTAGCACTAGAGTCTGCATTTCTTGACTTATACTCCACTTTTCTCTCCACTTTGTTCTCTCTCTCTGTAAGTGGTAGGATTTCAGCATTTGCCACATGCATGAGATCTGTAGCCGTACAAGATGTTGGGAATCCTAGGTTCTAGAGGAAACTCTGCCACCAACCAGCTATGCTGACTTTTTATAAGACCGTTTAATCTTTCTCAGAGTATTTTAAAGATCCTTTCCAGTGAAAAAATACAATGTGTTTCTAATTTTACGATCTTTATGCCATTTAAGCAAAGTAATAGTCATATCATAGACGTTAGACATTTCTCACCTGGAATTTTTTGTTTCATTTCTTAATGATATCCCTGAAAATAAGAAGCAAGGAGTTTCTGACTTCGTTTTAATTTTAAAAATTTATCTCCTGCCCCTCTGCCATGGTTTTACTCGGCTCTGAATTAGGCATTGAAATCATTTAAGCTGAGGTACAAATTACAGTTCATTAAGCAAACTCATAATCTATTTTACATTGTTCAAACAAAAGTATATTCCAAACTCTTACACTTAAGTGCGAACAATTTATTTTTGAGGTTTTAAAATAAATCCTAAACACAGGAGTGCTGTTCTACCTTGACTAACTTATTATTTCTACACAAAGGCCTTTCTTCCTTGAGGCCTGTGAGCCCCTAGGTTTTCTCAGCATAGTGGTCTGCATGTCTCTGTTTTTCTTTCCCTGGGAGTGCTGATTAGTGACTTGCGGTGTGGATTCTGATTTATCGCAGACCAGAGCTGCCCCTTAGGGGCTGAGCAGAAACACTCATGAAGGAGCCCTGATTAAAAAGAGTGGTAATGAAGACAAATGTTTCAGAGGGAGTTGAGAGAAAACCGGTCCTTGGCATTCCCCGTAGCTCCTCTGAGCTTTTGAAAAGGAGGCAGTGGTAGCCAAAGGAAATATTTCTCCTTTGTTGTTTATTTCTCATGGCACTGGAAACATTTTTCTTTTCCTCCTGGGTGTTCTAATTCTCACTTGTTAACTGCTTTTCATGCAGGGTTGCAATTAACCCCTGGCAGATTCCTCACCAGGTTCCCCTTATAGCCACTCCATCCCCAAAGAAGTTTTTAATGCTTTGACCTATAACCATTTTTAAATTCTTCAGACTTGACACTAGTGCCTAATTTCTCAGATCATTAAATCACACTTCTGGGTTTTTTTCCAATGATTTTTACTAAATCTGATATTAGGTAGATGCCTATAATCACCTTTCCTTCTTCTTGTTTTTACAGAATCGAATGCCAGTGGAAAGACCAAACTCTCATTCACTTGGTAATTTTAATCAGAACTAGGTCAAACATTTCATGTCTTATGTCCATAACTAAAGACACTCTTCCAGAATTACTTGAGTCTAGGTGGGAACTTTGCAAATAAGGGTCATGGCTTGATCTGGGTCTTTGGGTACGACCAAATCAGTAGCCCCACCGTGTGTGGCCACGTGAGCTATAATCCACTGCCCTGGTCAAACATAACCAATATCCTGTTTTCTTTCCGAAGAATCCCTAACATGGGAATTAATGCTAAGGATCTAGATTGTTTCTGACAGGCTTACACAATGAGTCTCTGAACTACATTGAATGGTCAGAGTATCATATTCAGAACACATAGAGAGAGAGAGAAAGTGCCTTGGAAGCTATGAAGGAGTCCGGTGAGCAGGAGCAAACCACTACACATGTACCTGGTATGGGCTGCACACTTTGTTCAGTGCTGAGGAGGATGCAGTATTCAAGAAAGGAAGGAAAGGCAAGGAACTGAAGATAGAGTCTGCCTCCTGCCCCTGTCTTTCTTAGCAGATCTACATGCATTTACAGCAAAATATCAGAGAATCCAAGCAAAGTTCAGAAAGTGCTACCCCACCCCTGATTGACCTGACCTACTGAAAGGTTTGATTTCCAGAGGCAGGTAGTGGTTTCTTATTGAATCAGGTGGATTCCTTTTTGTGGAGAGTCTCAGTGTACTTAGAGAACCTTGTCAAATGTCTAAGGCTAAGGGAAAATTTCATTCTAATCCTATCAAATGAACAAAGCTGATTAAAACAATCATTAGTGTAAGAAGAGCCTTTCAAGCTACCCTTGTGGCCTTTCTGGCATTTTTATTTCTACCCTAAGGCAAAACAAAAACAAGAAAACAAATAACAACAACAAATAATTATGAGCTTAATATTTCTCTGATATAAGGGAGTAGTAGAGGTTATTCCATGCTGACAAACATGAAATTAAAGATCAACATTAAAGATTAAAGAGCACTCACTGAGAGGACACTTGGATAAAACCTTTCACACTTAGGTTGTTTCTATTGAGGTTCGGTCCCTCTGAACTCTTCCCCAACTAGAAAGGCGAGGTCAAGGTCTGAGTCTAGGCTAAACGATGTCAAGTACAGGGCTATAGGAAAGGCCAAAGATTGCTGCAGCTCATCTGGCAACAGATGAAGATTCAGGCTGCTGGACTAATGGCCAAGATCGTAGGATTACTTCAGGAGCCTGCTCCAGGGGAGTAGAATTCCATGCAAATTAGAGCCATTTGACATTACGTCCCTGTTAACTGGGGAAGAAAGACTCTTTTAGTAATTTCCAAGACTGCACCCAATTCCCCCCAAGTACTGACGGACTCTTCCTGGTCTTAAATACTGGCATACTGTTCTCTATTTTTCCTGGCTTCAGACAGGCATACTGAGATTTCATGGATATCTGAATCTTTCTGTGAGTATCTGGGAACACATCAGAGAAATCAGATAGAAAAGAGGGAAAAGGAAATAGGTTATTTCCTTAGCCTTTTGAAGCAAGTGAATTGGAAGGATACTTTCTGTGACGTTCATTGGCCCACAACCGCCCAGAATCTCCAAAACACCATCTTTTGTTCCTTATTGTGTAATCTTTAGCAAAGTATTTCACAGACAGATTTAGTGCATGATTTTCACATATGTATTCCCAGGATCCGTGGAGCCAAGTTGGGAGAGACCGAGGCCTTACTAGACTACAAAGTAATTTGCAGTTGGGGGATGCACTAGGGAAGGAATCACACACAGAAAGGGAGAGGAGATAAGAGTTTGCCTGATTTGGAATAGTCTGCTTTAGTTCAGTGTGGTCAGCCAGTAGGGTTAGATACGGGTCAGGTTCAGTACAGCAGCACTTTACACACATTTCTTCAAAAGATGAATAGAGGAAATATAATTTTCTAAGTAAGGAAATTGAAGTTTTGCCAAAATTTACTCAGCTGAATGGCTGGTTGAGCCAGGATTCAAAACCAGCATATCTAACTCCAGAGCCCTCACCTTTTTTTTTTTTTTAAGTTTATTTATTTATTTTGAGAGAGAGAGAGAGTGCACAAGCAGGGGAGGGGCAGAGAGAGAGAGAAAGACAGGGAGGGAGAGAGAGAATCCCAAGCAAGCTCCACACACAGCATGGAGCCAAACACACAGATTGATCTCATGACCACAAGATCATGACCTGAGCCGGTATCAAGAGTCAGATGCTTAACCAACTGAACCACCCAGGTGCTCCCAGAGTTCTCACCTTTTATGCCAAGCTATCCTACCTCCCTGTGTGACTTTGGTCAGTCAATCTATTTAGATAGCATGAGAGTTGAAATTACAATATCTAGATTCTTTTTGTTCTGCGATTTTAGAAAAGTATTATAAAGTTGGGAGAACTCTGTCACGGTGAAACATTTGAGAGGAACTGAAGTAGAGATTGTAATATCATTTCAAGTTACTGACACCTAGCGTCAATTCAGCATATATGTAATTACGTTTACAAACAGCTTGGATGTGAGGGGGATCTGGCTGCGACATCTGTCACCCCATTGATCGCCAGGGTTAATTCGGCTGAGCTGGCTGGCTAGGCGGGTGTCCCCTTCCTTCCTCATCGCTCCATGTGCGTCCCTCCCGAAGCTTCCCTGATAGAGGAGGACTGTTCTTCGGTCAAGGGTATACGAGTAGCTTTGCTCCCCTGCTAGAACCTCCAAACAAACTCTCGAGTTTACAAACAGCTCAATTAATCTCAAAACAGTCCTTCTGACATAAGTTTATTGTCCCTAAGAAAGATCATAATTATTCATAAAGAGTTGGCCATATTAAAGATGTAAAAGACAGTTGCTTAGATTTCAAATGGCTATCGTTATTATAGTATACCATTGTGGCTCATAAAAGTAATAAAAACTTTGGAATCAAGAAGTAACAAGTTTCTTAAGGAAATGTTTCTCTCAGATTAGTAGTCTGTGCTTTTCTCTTACACAGTTTTTTTAAAAAAATATTTTTAAATGTATGTATATATTTATTTATAAATTCCAGTGTGGTTAACATACAGTGTTATATTAGTTTCAGTTGTACAATATGGTGATTCAACAATTCTATACATTACTCAGTGCTCATCACCATAAGAGTTCTCTGAATCCCCTTCATCCATTTTACCCATCCTTCCCCTCCTCTCCTCTCCTCTCCCCTCTGGCAGCCGGGTTCTTGGTTTGTCTCTTTTTTCATTTGTCTTAGTTCTTAAATTCCACATATGAGTGAAATCACATGGTGTTTATCTTTCCTGTGACTGACTGTTTCACTTAGCCTCATACCCTCTAGATCCATCCATGTTTTGCAAATGGCAAGGTATCATTCTTTTTTATGGCTGAATAATATTCCACAGTATGTATATATTTTTTCACAGCTTCTTTATCCATTCATCTATCAATGGATATTTGGGTTGCTTCCACATCTTGACTGTTGTAAGTACCATTGCAATGAACATAGGAATGTATATATCTTTCCAAATAAGTGTTTGTGTGTTTTACAAGTAAATACCCAGTAGTGCATTATATGGTAATATAGTGGATTATATGGTAATTCTTTTAATAAAATATTTTTTAAATGTATTAAAAGTGATATATTTTCTTTACAATTTGAATTCATGTTATTAGATCTCGGTCTCTCTTGAAAATAGCTCCAAATTAAAGGTATGCAGTTTCTGGTAGCCTGAAGTTTGCAGAATGTGACTTGAGATCACTTCAGGACCATCTGAGATAATGAGAATACCTAAACTATGTGTCATCCACCCTATTTCATACTTCTCATAGTGACAC
The DNA here is from genome assembly GCF_003009895.1 of Hyaena hyaena. Classification (NCBI taxonomy): domain Eukaryota; kingdom Metazoa; phylum Chordata; class Mammalia; order Carnivora; family Hyaenidae; genus Hyaena; species Hyaena hyaena. The sequence goes on along the minus strand of NW_024081184.1, from coordinate 431,941 downwards.
TTTGAGGTATTTGGTATTATTTCCGTCGTAACAAATGATTATAAATAAAGAGTTGTTTCTTAAAAGTTGGTGCTTTTTGTTACTTAGCCTCAATTGTCTTAATTCAAGGACATACAGTGAGTGCTGGGGAGCTGGTTTAAGGAGGACTTTTCTGCAGTGATCAGATTACATCAGTGTCAAGTGCTCACTAATTATGAAGAAATTTATATCTGCATTAGGTAAATGTCATTTCACCACAGTAGCCCGCAATGAGTTATTTATTCCTTTAGTTAGCATACCATCTCATTCTAAGTATTAGAAGCAAACTGTTGATAAAATTTAGGCCCACATCCATTTGTTCTTTAGCAGGAAATGGCTCCAGGATGGTCAGTACTTCTAGGGATCTGGAGAGAAATGCTCTGCTTCGTTTTTTATCTTATCAGCTAACTTGTCACCTTGAAATCCTAGGTGTTCACTATGTCAGGGGTCGCCAGACTACTGCTACCACCTGTTTATGTACAGCCCATGGGTTAAGAATTGTTTTCACATTTCTCAATCGTAGAAAATAATCAGAAGACAAAGAATGTTTTATTGAACCTGAAAATTATATGAAATTCAAATTTTAGTGCCTATAAATAATGTTTTTATGGAACACAGCCATATTCATTCATTTATGTATTGTCTAGGGCTGCTTTTTCACTAGGACACAAAGCTAAGTAGTTGTAACAGAGACCATATGGCCAAAAGATACTTCCTGTCTGGCTCGTTGCAGAAATGTTTGCCAACCACTGATTATGAGATCAATAATCCAAACCTTTTACTAGCGTGGTGTACAAAACCTTTATGCTCTGGCTTCTGCATACCTCTTCCACTTCATCTTCTGTACTCTCTCTGATAAGCAACCTAAGGTCTAGCTGTTCTGAACTAACCATTCTGAATTACCAGAACTTCTTAGTCTCTGGCATGCTTTTTTCATACCTAAGTGTTTCTCCATCCTATTCCTTCTACATGAAATCCTTCCTTTCCATTCTGAGTACCCCCAGCATATTCCTGTTCGTCTTCCAGTCTTTTGGTTGAAGCATCCCTTCTTGCAATCCTAGCATTCTGTGCTCTGTTTCCACCTTGTACTCCTTCACCAGACAGAAAACTTTCGTAAGACAGATGTCTGCTGTTCACCTTTGTAGCCCTAGCAGAGCTTCCCAACCTAACCACCTTTGGCCTTTAGGGCTGAATAATGATCTGTTGTGGGGCTGTCCTATGAAATTGTAGGATGTTGAGCAGTATCCTCAGCATCTACCCATTCAAATACTAGTAGCCTCCCCCATCCCCTGCCCCATTGTGCCAGTCAAAAATGTCCCCAAATATTGCCAAATGTTTCCTGGTGGTCAGAATTGTCCCCATTTAAGAACTATTGCCCTAGAAGTTTGCAGTCACTAGCCCATAGTGGATATTGAATAAATGTTGAATTACGTATTGTATACTTTAAAGGATGATTTATATGGTGTGTTAATGATCTCTCAAAAGGCTGTGTTTTAATGAAAAGATTTGGTTTATTATTAGTTATTACTAATGGTATTATTACGGTGGATTTTTTTTTTTTGTCTTCTAAAATAGTTGCTAGTTCAACTGATTATGCCATGTACTGTACTAGTTGATCCCAAATCTACGTTATCTTTTTTAATACTGACTTCAGGCCTGGGAAGTGGCCTGATTTTTGCTTGTTACTTGTTTGGGAAATGCAGACACAAAAAGATTTATTAACTTACTCAAAAGTCACGCGACTAGTGATCGTGTATGAAGGAATATAGAGAACTCAGCTCTTGTCTGGTTTTATTTATTTTTTTTAATGTTTGTTTATTTTTGAGACAGAGGGAGCAGGGGAGGGACAAAGAGAGAGGAAGACAGAGAATCCAAAATGGGCTCCGCACTGACATCAGAGAGCCTGACAGGGGGCTCGAACTACAGACCATGAGATCATGACCTGAGCCTAAATCTAGAGTCGGATGTTTAACCAACTAAGCCATCCAGTTGCCCTCATCTCTTGTCTGGTTTTAAAAACTGCATTCATATCACTTGACCAATTTGCTTCCACAACTAAATGCTTGCCACAAAAAGCCTAACTTCTTGGGTTAGGTAAAAATGCATGTACCTACCAAAGACAGTGTATGTGGATAGTAGATATGAGCAGTTTCTAAATAGTGGGAGCGTTCTTTTTGTTCAAAATACTAAATAGTGAGTTTCTTATCAGCAGAACAGCATATATGCCCTATGGTGTGTTTTTTAATTTTTCTTGTAGTTGTAAGCTGTTTGGGTTGGTTTGTTTTGAGTGTTATACCCCAAGGTGACACTGATTTTTCTTCCATATCTTTAGATCCTAAGGTGGTGGGGAATCTATTCTAAAACATCATAAAAACCTAATTTTTATCCTAAAACAAAACATAAGAAAATCAGTTGGTGGCATTATTGGTTCTATGTTTCACTTTGCCTTGGAGCAATGGCACTAAAACAAATATAACCTGTAGTACTGGGCATCTTTAGAACGGTTCTTTACAACACAGCTTATGATAGTCACACGTAGCTCTTGAGCATGGGAAATATGACTGATATAACTGAAGAACTGAATTTTTAATTTAACTTTAATTGAAATTTAAATAGCCACATGTGTCTAGTGGCTATGATATTGGAGACCATAGTTTTAGAAGTCTTAGCTTTTAAAAAAAATTTTTTTAATGTTTATTTATTTTTGAGAGAGCGTGAGAGAGTGTGAGCAGGGAAGGAACAGAGAGAGAGAGGGAGACACAGAGTCTGAATCAAAGCTCCAGGCCTTGAGCTGTCAGCACAGAGCCTGATGCAGGGCTCGAACTCGCAAACTGTGAGTTCATGACCTGAGCCAAAGTTGGAGGCTTACCCAACTGAGCCACCCAGTCCCCCCTAAAATTTTTTTTTTAATGTTTGTTTATTTTTGGAAGAGAGAGACAGTGTGAGTGAGGGAGGAGCAGAGAGAGAAAAGGAGACAACAGAATCTGAAACAGGCTCCAGGCTCTGAGCTGTCAGCACAGAGGACCATGCGGGGCTCGAACTTGGGACCAGTGAGATCATGACCTAGGCCAAAGTTGGGCGCTTAACCAACTGATCGACCCAGGCACCCCTAATGTTTATTTACTTTTTAAAGAGAGAGAGACAGAGCACACGTGGCACAGGAGCATAGAGAGAGGGAGACACAGAATCTGAAGCAGGCTTCGGGCTCTGAGCTGTGAGCACAGAGCCCAACGTGGGGCTTGAACTCATGAACCTTGATATCATAACCTCAGCCGTAGTCATCAACTGAGCCACCCAGGTGCCCCTTAATTTTATTTTTAATTTGAGAGAGAAAGGGGGGGAGGGATAGAGAGAGAGAATCCTAAGGAGGCACCAACACTCGGCACAGAGCCTGACATGGGGCTCAATCCCACAACCCTGGGATCATGACCTGAGCCGAAATCAAGAGTCAGTTGTTCAACTGACTGAGTCACCCAGCTGCCCCTTAAGATTTTATTTAAAAAATTTTCAAATGTGTATTTAGTTTTGAGACAGAGTGTGTGTGTGTGTGTGTGTGTGTGTGTGTACGTACGGGATTGGGGGGAGCAGAGAGAGAGAGAGAGAGAGACGGAGGCAGAGAATCTGAGGCTCCATGCCCTGAGCTTCAGCACAGAGCTCAGTGCAGGACTCAAACTCACAAACTGCGAGATCATGGCCTGAACTGAAGTCAGATGCTTAACCAACTGAGTCACCCAGGCACTCTTAGAAGTTTTGGCTTTTTGTTTTGTTTTTTGTTTTTTATTTTTTTTATTTCTGAGAGAGAGAGAGAGAGAGAGAGAGGCAGCGTGAGCAGGGGAGGGTCAGAGAGAAAGGGGGACACAGAATCTGAAGCAGGCTCCAGGCTCTGAGCTATCAGCACAGAGCCTGATCCAGGGCTCAAACCCACGAACCGTGAGATCATGACCTGAGCCGAAGTCGGATGCTTAACCAACTGAGCCACCCAGGCGCCTCTCGAAGTTTTAGTTTTGAAAAACACCACACACCTAAGCTTAACCCCAGGAAATATCTTAAGGGATCAGAGACCCCAGTTTCAGACTGACTAAATTATCAGTGTTGAATACATACAGAAGAGTATAGGATATTTGTTTTTATAGTACACAATTTAAAAGGTTACTGTTATATTCAGCTATGTGACTTATAGAGGACAAAATTACTCTGTAAGGGGTAGACTCACATTGCAGTGTTAATTCAACATTTATGAACACCTTTAAGCAATTCTGTATTTTTCTGATGACTTGATTCCTATAATGATAAATTCTCCATTAAGGAGTAATGTTGAAACAGTGAGGAATAAAATGAATAATGTGATATGTTTGATGGTTTTAGGTACTTAAGAATTGTTGCAATAAGAGATTTTTGCTTTGTTGAAATTCTAGAATCATTTACTAGAATATTTGTTTTTTGTCTTGGTCCACATGAGAGCTACTACATTTTAGAAATTCATCAGGAAACTAACAAATTTTTTTTTCTTTTTTTTATTTTATTTATTTATTTTTTAATAAATAGTTTATTGTCAAATTAGTTTCCACATAACACCCAGTGCTCATCCCCACAAGTGCCCTCCTCCATGCCCATCCCCCCTCCCCCCCACATCCATCAGTCCTCAGTTTTTGTCAGCATTCAAGAGTCTCTCATGGTTTGCCTCTCTCCCTTTCCCCCACCATTTCACCCCTTCTTATCCCCCTTGTTCCTCAGTTAAGTTCCTCCTAATCCTTCTATACGTGCAAACATATGATATTTGTCCTTCTCTGCCTGACTTATTTCGCTCAGCATAACACCCTCAAGGTCCATCCATGTTGCTACACGTGGCCAGATTTCATTGCTTCTCATTGCCATGTAGTATTCCATGGTGTAGATAAACCACATCTTCTTGATCCATTCGTCCGTGGATGGACACTTAGGCTCTTTCCATGTTTTAGCTATTGTTGAGAGTGCTGCTATGAACATTGGGGTACATGTGCTCCTCTGCATCAGCATTTCTGTATCCCTTGGGTAAATTCCTAGCAGTGCTCTTGCTGGGTCATAGGGGAGTTCTATTGTTAGTTTCCTGAGGAACCTCCACACTGTTTTCCAGAGGGGCTGTACCAGTTTACATTCCCTCCAACAGTGTAGGAGGGTGCCCGTTTCTCCACATCCTCGCCAGCATCTAGAGTTCTCCGATTTGCTCATTTTAGCCACTCTGACTGGTGTGAGGTGGTATCTCAGTGTGATTTTGATTTGTATTTCCCTGATGAGGAGGGATGCTGAGCATCGTTTCATGTGTCTGTTGGCCATCTGGATGTCCTCTTTGGAGGAGTGTCTGTTCATATCTTCTGCCCATTTCTTCACTGGGTTGTTTGTTTTTTGGGTATGGAGTTTGGTGAGTTCCTTATAGATTCTGGATATTAACCCTTTATCTGATATGTCATTTGCAACTATCTTTTCCCATTCCGTTGGTTGCCTATTAGTTTTGTGGGTTGTTTCCTCAGCTGTGCAGAAGCTTTTAGTCTTCATGAGGTCCCAACAGTTTATTTTTGCTCTTGATTCCCTTACTTTTGGGGATGTGTCACATAAAAAGTTGCTGCGGTGGAGGTCAAGGAGGTTGTTTCCTGCTTTCTCCTCTAGGGTGTTGATAGTTTCCTGTCTCACGTTCAGGCCCTTTATCCATTTTGAGTTTATTTTTGTGCATGGTGTGAGAAAATGATCTAGTTTCATTCTTCTGCTTCTTAATAAAGACTCTAGAGAAAGTCGGGATAGAAGGAACCTACTTAAACATCATCAAAGCCATCTATGAGAAGCCTTCAGCTAACATCATCCTCAACGGGGAAAAACTGAGAGCTTTCCCCCTGAGCTCAGGAACACGACAGGGATGTCCACTCTCACCACTGTTGTTTAACATAGTGCTGGAAGTCCTAGCATCTGGCATCAGACAACAAAAGGAAATAAAGGGCATCAGAATTGACAAAGAGGAAGTCAAACTTTCACTCTTCGCAGACGACATGATACTCTACATAGAAAACCCGACAGACTCCACCAGAAGCCTACTAGAACTGATCCAAGAATTCAGCCAAGTTGCAGGGTACAAAATCAATGTACAGAAATCGGTTGCATTTTTATACACCAACAATGAAGCAACAGAAAGAGAAATCAAGAAACTAACAAAATTTTTCTTGAGTATATTGCTGAGTATTTTCAGAAGATGCAATGTTTTAGAATATTCTTTTCATATCCATGATATTTTACTTATGCTGATAAGAATAAAAATGATGTTACATTAATATATTTTCATGAGCAATACATTCTTAAAAGGGAGAAAAATATTTATTTCAAAGGCCATCTTAAATTAATAATTTGTAATTTTGGACAAGTTATATTTAAATGCATTTTATACCTTTGCCTGTATTTGTTTACTAAATTTATTGGATCTAGGGGCGCCTGGGTGGTTCAGTCAGTTAAGCATCCAACTTTGGCTCAGGTCATGAGCCCCACGTCGGGCTCTATGCTGACAGCTAGCTCAGAGCCTGGAATCTGCTTCAGATTCTGTGTCTCCCTCTCTCTCTGACCCTCCCATGCTCATTATCTCTTTCTCTCTCAGAAATTTTTTTAAAAAAAGTTTAAAAAAATAAATCTGTTGGATCTAGGAAAAAAGCAGCTTAATTATAATGGAGACAGAGATAAGTTTTATTATTCTTGCATTTTCAAGAGTTATTGTTAATTTTTTATTTATATTTATTTTACCCTAGCACTTACCTTGTATTCATTGCTAATGATTGAAGTTTTTAAATATAGATGTATTTTTCAGCTGACCTTAGACAAAAGGCCAAGAAGTAATAGGTGCATTCGAAAGATTATTCATCATTCTCCTTAGAGTTACAGATGATCTAATCTAAACATTTGGAAGAGTTAAAAATAAGTTTAAATATATTTTTTTTGTCTTTCCTACTTGCTCCTTTTAAGGAAGTATGATAAGGTTAAAGATGTCTGTGATCTGGCCAAAAGATTTTCACAAATACTGTTTCCATATCTGTGGTTTTGGTGTTTCCTCTTATACATGTGTCTTCCTTCTTCAGTTTCCTACCCTGTCAAGAGAGGATTGGCTGCTCCATTTGAATTCTGTGCATATAGCAGATGGGCTCAGTGGGGGCTTTGTCTATAGCAGAAACCATAATGTCCAGGAATTGGTGGTCTAATTAAGAAATTTCCTTCAAAGAATTCCTTGTGCATACTGCTTATTAGAAAAGATGTAAATGCTATTATTGACGGTTTCCTAGATCTCAAATATGCAGCATAGTTCAGTGTGATTAAAAGTTTCCACGCCCCATGCTCTAGGGGGTATATAAAAATGAAAAAAGCATGCTTCCTGACCCCCAGGAATTCAGAATTCGGGCGATAAGGATAAAACTCTAGTGACTATAGTATAAGGCAGAGCAAGTCCTCTTAGCGTACATAGGAGGGAAAGACTAGTTCTAACGGGGGTAAGTCAGAGAAAGTTTAGTAGGGAAAGTGCCATTTAAGCTAGAATGTGAAGAATAGTTAGAATTTTGATAGGTGAAGATTGAGAAAAGGGGCTCCTATAGAAACAAAGGCATCAAGGTGTCCATGTAATTTGAGGACAAACTGGAATCTGCTTTGAATATATCAGAAAGGATATGTGAAGGGAAGTTGTGGGGGTCCCAGCCATCTAGAGAGGTGAGGACCGGACTGTGGCAGGAGACTGCTAGTGGAAGAATTGGAATAGGGGACAGGGAACAAAAGGTTTTGAGGTGGGGCAGTGATGACTTTAGGAAGCTTATTCTAGCAGCAGAATGAAATAGATGTGGGAAAGACTAAAGAAGACCAATAAGTGGTTATCACAGTCAGACATTTATGGGTAATCACACCAACTGAGACTTAATTTGTAAAACCACATAAAAGTTGCTAAGCTTTCCTTCCCACCACCCCCCCACCACCATCCGAGAAATAGTGCGCTGGCATTTAGCAACTTTGGAATGCAAAAGAAAGAGAGAAAAGAACACTTTGACTGTAAAGTCAGTGAAAAGCTAATTTGTGATTTTTAATTAGTAAATAGGTCTTACATAAGACTTTTGTGTCAGTTCTTTTCCTTATGAGATGACTATATGACACGGGGCACATCACAGATTGTAAGGTAGTGACTTGATAGTGCATGATTTAAGATACATTTTGTCCTAATCTGCAAGTGTCCTGACAAATGTTAAGTAAGCAAAAAGCATGCCTCCCTGCGCCCTTTGTTCATTTGAGTGATTTTTTTGAAAAGTATAATACTGAAGTGGTGCAGGCATGAAGCCAAGTGAGAAACCCATTGCTGCTGCTACTACTTTGCATTATCAGTACAATCACTGCTCTTTGCTTGACTCTGGCCCACCTGCCAAATGGACTGGGCTGGTTCATTCAGATAAGGTAGTGAGCGCTGGTCCCCCTCTACCCTGACTCTTTATATCAGTATATAAATATTACATTCTTTAACCAAAGCCCTTTTCGTTTGTGTATGAGACATTTGATTTTCTAAGGCTCGACATTCATGGACAGGTTGAATCACCTATGTTTTAGACTATAAACTTAATCTAATCCCATTAAACAACTATAATCTTTAATCCCATTAAACAATTATACTGAGATACTCAAGTTCTTAAAGGAAGTTAGTTGAGACTACAGTTTATAAAAATGGACTATTTTTACTCTCATTTCCTCCCTTGTTCCTTTTCACTGTGCACATACCTCTTCTCAGTGTTTTATGTGTCACATGTAAGATTCTGTTGCTTAATTTTTAAAAATGAGCCATCATTTATTATTCAGGTTCTTGGCTAATAAGCACTCTGTACATATTATTTCATTTCCTCTTCTTGACAATTCTGTGAGGTGTTAATTATTCCAGTTTTATTTATTTATTTTTTTTAATATTTTTATTTATTTCTAGGAGAGAGAGAGAGAGACAGCATGAGCAGGAGAGGGTCTGAGAGAGAGGGAGTCACAGACTGAAACAGGCTCCAGGCTCTGAGCTGGCAGTCAGCAGAGAGCCCGACGCGGGGCTCGAACCCACGAACCGTGAGATCATGACCTAAGCGAAAGTCGGACACTTAACCGACTAAGCCACCCAGGCGCCCCAATTATTCCAGTTTTAATGATTAGGAGACAGAGATGCAGAGAAGTTCGGTAACTTGCCCAAGGACACCAAGTTGGTAATTGGCAGAGCCAAATTTCAAACCAGATCTGAATGACAGAAGCCGCTTTCTTAAACCACGATACTTCCTTAACCACTGTGCCTGCCTTGGTGCCAGATGACGTGACCCCAGATTTGCTAGTAGAGGTATATTGGTCCAAAGTGATGTTTCCATAGAGGAGTCGTAGAATTTTAAGAATGGAAGGGTATATGGAGGTCATCAGCCCTCATATAAAACAAAAGTCCTGTATATCTGATAACTGCTCTCTATTTAATTAGATTCATATAATGCCTGAAGTAGTAATAAACAGTACTAGTAACAGCACCCTATGTGTGTGTGTTGTTGGGGGAGGTAGTCATCATCAGACAAAGATTGATTTGTGGGTGATTTGAGGGCAGAAGGAGGCAGTCTGTGGAATAATGGCCTCAGAGGATCTCTGCTTTTTCATGTACTTTGATTTGATGACGTCTGTGATTTGGTTCAAAACAATACAGGAGGAGAGAAGTGGATATGGATGTGGACGGGGCAGGGTCGTCCATGGTTTGATGGTTGTTGGCTTGTGTGATGGATGCTAGGGTTTTATTCTATTTTTTGGTCTATTTTGGTGTATGTTCAAAATTCTCCATAATAGAATGCTTTTAAAATGTTCTTTAAAAGCACTGTTTTCATGATTTTGTAGTGGTTAGATTATGTATATGTCTTCTTATCCAAAACTGTCTCGAATGTTTTAGTCAAAAGAAGCGTTTTTTTTTTTTTCTAGCATTTGTTCTCTCTAAACACCTCCTTTATCTCTTTTCCTGATTATTTGTTAGAGAAAGAACTCTGCGTTCCCAGTGCTGAAGGTGAAGTTAACTGTCCGCTGCCTACATGGCTGCAGTATTGGGATAATTTATCTAATTTCTCTTATGAGTAACTTCTCTTTGACATTATTTTTGAACTCAAAGACTTGCTTGCATTGTTCTTGTTAGTAAAAAAATCGCTAAGATGTACTTAGTAATTGGAGTCAGCTGCACTTAAGACTGTTCCGCCAGACTGTTATTTTAGCCTTCACTAGTAGGGTTTTTAACACCAGTTTGACCTTACTTTGAAACATTCTCAAAATACCATACTTTAATATCGATTTATATACTTTCATATTAAAGTAGGGCAGGGTCCCTGGGGAAAAAAATAATGAAACTCTTACTTCCCACAAATATTGGAATAAAGGTAGATTTTCTGATTTTGCTTTTTTAGAGGAAAGTAGGGAAAGAGTTTGGGTTAAGTTTTCCTTTGGTCAGGTATAATGGTTGCAAACGTATTCTAAAGTATGCAAGTCACAGAAAGTTAGGATGCCTTCCAGTTGGGGGGGGAGGGGGAAGGGGGGGTAGGGGGGTGGCGGCTGATTCCCACGGCCTGCGGGCCTTACTGCTTCTTGCTCAGTGATAAAGACTGGTTCCTCAGTTCGTAGCACTGAGTAGATGCTCCATGAGTTTGTTTCTGACTGGTAAATACTAAATGCCCATTACATCATGCCAGTTGTATTTGAAACAAGTGAAGCTCAAAATTTATAAAATTTTTCTAAAAATAAGTTCTGAGTTTTTGTTCATTCCAGAGAGGTGTGCTCCCCGATTCCTTTCTTCACTCTGCTTTTTTGCCATTGTCCTTGTTTTTTGGCCACTGGTAAACTCCCGCATAGGAGAATGTCAGAGGCAGAGTAAAGCAAGAGGGTCACTATTTCTTTTTTTAAGTAGATTGAGAGAGAGGGTTGTAATATTCTCAGGACTTCACTTCTTTCTCCGAAGACACATCCATCAGCAACTCCATATAAGGCAACTGGGCTCCCTCCCTTCTCTTCTGAGCCTTCTGCGTGTATGTCTACATACCGTAATAGATCCACTGCCTGTGAAGACCTGGAACGCTGCAGACAATAACTCAGACTTGTTTTGTTATGCTGTAGTTAGGAATTGACCGAGTGTTTTATAATGAAATCTCTCTCCATGCATTCTACATTGTCCAGTGATATAAAACCCTTAGGCATCCAATAAGCAGGCCTTTTTAAGTTTAAAATGTTGGCTACTTTAGTTATTACCTTTGTGAAATGTTTGGCCCAGTATATTTCATGAAAATAATAGGATCTGTGAAAGATTAAAATTTTCTAATGGTTGATCCTCACTAGCTAAAAAACCAGCTCTTTAACAACAGCATTTCTCTGCACGTTCTTGGGGCTGTAAGTTCTTAAGCATTTAAGTTTGCCTTCATTAACCCTTTATTTTTCTTGACTTTTCCATGTCAGCTGTTGGGATTGTTTGTGAGTTGCTGAGGAAGCTAAAGGTTAAAGATAATTTCCTAGAAAGTTGATTTACATCAAAGAATTACTTCATGCAGATTAACTGAAATAATGATAGCGGTAAGATTTCCAGACCAGGATCATTACAGGATTTCGAGTAGGCCCACAGTGACAAATTGCCCTAAACCTGTTTGACTCACCACCATAAGGTTCAAAACGTAAAAATATAAAAGTGTTTAAATTTTTCTTTCTGTTTCCTTATCAGAAATATTCATTTAGACCATAACAACTGTTAGAACAAGATAACAACTCCAGGCCAGCTGTCAAATGTTTACCATTATCAAAACTCTCCCTGGAGGGAGATGCAACTTTGGCTCGCCTCACCGGCAGTAATTTAATTTTTCCTTCATTCTGACTCGGAAATGGCAGCATTTTTCAAAGCTTCCTCCCACTGATGGCTGAAATTTTCCTTGTGAAATGATTTCCACCAGTCTTGAATCTTTCTTGTTTCTGCCGTCTTCACCTTTGCTGATGGTTCTGCAACTCATCACCAGCTATGCAAACTGACAGTTCACATCCTGGGGCAGCAGCAGGGGCTGGCCTGCAGAAAGGAGCAGCCTGACCAAATTTACGCTCACAAGATCTCTTAATTCACAAAAGCATTTGCTCTAGTTCCTGTTCTCTGCTGCAGGGGCTATGCAGAGGGAGTGGGGGATGGGGCAGGGCCATTGGGAGACTGTTCTGAAGAGAAGAGAGGCTCTCTTCACACTCTACTGAGTACACAGACTTTGGAGATGAAAAACAGACGGAGAGAGGCATTTCCAACCATCTTGCTGATCTGTGCGGGAGTTCATTGAACTGTACAGCATAGCACCAGACCCTTGTGTCATTTAATGTTCCTTTTTAAAATTATTCTTAAATGTTCAGCGCAAACATCCCTCCCCTTTTACTCAGGTTGACAAAGAATATGAAAACAAAAAAAAAAAAAAAAAAAGAAAGAAAGAAAGAAGTGAAAAAGCCGACTATTGCAATGAGAATGACCAGAAATCACTTTCCTCTCTGGAGAGTTCTGTTTAATATGAAAGTCCTCTTAACAGGAGTGGACAGAGGAAGTTTTAGGTTTGATTTGAACTTCATGTACATGACATATTTCATTTTTTCTTTCCTTCTCTCACAAATTTCAGCCCAGGCACTTGTTTGGAAAAAACCACCAAACCTTCTCTGGCTGCTTCTAAGATACTCCTGGAATTTGAGGTTGCCTTTTATCTTCCTCTTGGTAGAGACTTTTTTTTTTCTTAAGAGAGAGCAGGGGAGGGGCAGAGACAGAGAGGGAGACAGAGAATCCCAAGCAGGCTGCACGCTGCCAGTGCAGAGCCCCAATGCGGGGTTCAAACCCATGAGCTGTGAGATCATGACCTGAACCAAAATCAAGAGTTGAAGGCTCAACCGATGGAGCCAGCCAGGTGCCCCTAGGGACATATTTTGTACCTTTCCCTGGAGCGCCTCAGCTCCTCTACAGAGGACTCTTCCCTCTGTGCCCAGTCTACCCTAGACGCGCAGTTGGTACGGAATGGTTACCATTCCGTATCATGAGGTCACTTATGCCCTTGTGTGCCAGTTTGGGTCAGTCTGAAAATTGCTTTCGAACACAGATTGTTTAAATGACTGACCTCTTCAGTGTATTTCTACCCACTCCCTCCCCCAGAGGTCTAAAACGACCTAATCAAATTGGTAGGTGGTTTTCATGGCTTTGAAAATAAAACTATAATTAAAGTAAAAACAACAGAATCCTGAGCTAGAGAGGCGGATTTGAACTCTAGGCTTTGCTCTTCCGCCGTCTCTGTTCTTCAAGGTTTCTTGCTTCTAACCCTCACAGCAAAAAGATGGGATTATGGCTGATAACAAAATCAACTCCCTAATTTGTAGCCCACTAATTCAGAGTGTATGATTATGCTCAATTGTAGCTGATCTTTGAACTACCTCTGAGTAAAGCCTATTATGCAAATGGTGTTTTAAACCATATTTCAGTGGAGAACATTCACTTATTGAAGAAAATGCAAACAGTTCAAACACTTGTATTTATGCAGTTAGTTGTATACAACATTCCCAATTGCGGGTGTTTCTTGTATCAAAGTAGCTCTAACAGACTTCTACCACTCAACGAGTATTCTTGTTAAGTATAAGTTGCCTGTTCCCTTGTTTGAGACTGGCCATTTCTCTAATTGCCTGAATTAGGGGTATTTTTATGTTCTGAACAATGCTTTGGGAATACACACTTAAGGAGCTTACAAGTTGGTTGGGGGTGCAGATACCAATACAAAGTTGTACTAAATTCCAGAAAAAGCACTATAAAAAGTAAGTGTTATAGGAATTTTAGATCAGTAGAGATATTTGGAAGGTTTTGAAAATAACACATATATTCACATTGGAGGGTTGGGTTTTTGTTTTTTGTTTTTTTTCATTTCCAGAGCTTGATATATCATTTGCCGCATAAAATGTTTACCTGATAAATCTCCGTTGATTTTGGTGTGGCAGTTCTTCTTATAATACCTGTCTTTTATTGAGTATTCATGTCCCAGACATTTTGTGCAGACACTATTCCAAACTCTGTTTTAAACTATTCAGGGACAGTTCAAGAGCTCCAATTCTCAGGCCAAGTTTAAGTGGTAGGGGCTATCGCAAATTGCCTGTGTTTCAGGTTGTGCTGCTGCCACATTCCATGTTGCTACTGCAAAAACGTGGACTTGGCATTGCCAGACCTTCCATTTAGTCATGAGAGACAGGAAATCCTACATTTTTGTGGATATTTCCCGATTTTAAAAACAGTATAGGTCAAGTAAAAGTTTGTGACTTTTACATTATAATCCTCAACCCCATTTTATCCTCACAACATCCCTACAAAATAGGGATAGTTTTTTTGTACGTGCCCACCTGCAACATGGCTATTAAGCAGCAAAAGTAGCAAAAGTGGAATTCTACCCCACGTCTGTCTCCAACAACTCCGGTGTTGCTCTGTGCTTTCCTTCCAATCTTCCCGTAGATTCATGGGAATGCTGGCGGTGATAGGTTTTGGCAGAAAAGTCGTCTTTGGTTAAAGCCCAGGCCCTTGAAAAGATTACCTCACCAGGTAGTGCTGTGCCAGAGTGTCATCTTCCCGGAGAACAGTTCTTTATGGCTTTGGGGGGAATTAATTATAACATGAAGCTGTTGGTGACTGTGGGTATCAAACAAAAGCTCTATCGCCTTTGCTGCAGATTTATAATTTCAAACTCATGGTACTTCTAGAAAAGCTACACAAATATTCTAAATCGTTGGTAGAGTTCTTCAAGTTTCACAGAGTGGCCAAAGTATTTGTGGCAATTTTACAAGGCTTGCCCTTGCCAGAGAGAGAGGAGAAATCATTAGTTCTCAGGATCTACTAAATATTTAAGCACTTTTGTTAAAATTCTAAATAAACTTTGTGGCCTGAAGGAGTTAACACACCTCCACAAACCTGCTTTCAGCTGGTAAGATCAGGCCCATTATTATTATTATATACAGCTGTAAAAAGCTGGTTACATAGCATAAATTGCATTGAGACACTTAGGCCACAAGATTACTCAGGAAGAATTGTATTGCTTGTTCAGTCGTATATTTTGATCTTTATTGCTAGTAGTTTATTCTCATGAGAGCTGGGGATTAGCCTTGCTTTTAATGTAAAAAGTGTATCTATGAGGGTAAAAATATAAAATGAAAATAGATTTTTAATGGCAACTTTGGTTCTTAGCATTAATTTTACATGCATTTTTCATTCTGAACTTTTAAACAGTTTTGAGAAACATATGAGAGATTTGTGAACAGGGGCAAGAGAGGGTCAAATGTATCAAATCCTTGGATTCCAGCAAATGTAGGATTTGTGGAAGAGCCGAGAAGCACACATGTGTTGGGAATGTAAATTAAAATAAAACCTCACTTGGTGGAGACTTTGAGGAGTGCACCACGCTATGGCAAATGTCGGCGGCGTTTATCTTCTTAATAAATTAACCAAATATTAAAATAAACATTAATTTTATCAGTCTGCATTTTTCTGTCTCTGGATGAAAGTGTTTCAGGAAAAATCATAAAAGAATCTATGGTAGCTCAGAGAGGTTAAACTCAACAGTTGTTTTCTTTGAAGTCCCTGGCCATGAGGTTAATTGCCAAAACTGCTTGTGGAAAAGGTGGTAACAATTTAACAAGACTGTACAACTGCAGAGACGTAGATGAATATCAGGTGTTTGCAGATGTTTTTTCCTAACAGGAAAGGGGGTGGGGAGGAGAGGAGGAAAAGAATGAGAAACAGGGGAAGAGAGAGGCCTGAGTAAAGTCCCAACTAAACAGCCAATAATTCTTTGTTT
The DNA here is from genome assembly GCF_003009895.1 of Hyaena hyaena. Classification (NCBI taxonomy): domain Eukaryota; kingdom Metazoa; phylum Chordata; class Mammalia; order Carnivora; family Hyaenidae; genus Hyaena; species Hyaena hyaena. The sequence goes on along the minus strand of NW_024081184.1, from coordinate 416,084 downwards.
GCTTAGCCAATCATCCTGTAATTGGCCAGGAGGTTAATAGGAGTCTATTGATTGGTCAGGAGGAGTGCTTAGGGTGGCTATTTTTACAGTACGCTCCCAGACAGAAGGCTGCAATTACTGGAGCTCTCATTCCCACTCTTTAGGGCCATTGCTGCTCTGATTTATGAAACCTGAGCAGGTTGCTGTTGGCAGTTTATGTTTTAAGTGTTGCCTTCTGGGCCCTTGCTGCTTATGGGTCAGTGTGCTATTTCTCATCATTTATTGTGGTCATTGGAATAGGTAAGCTTATTTATGGCTTATTGAAGTAGGAATACATTAAAAATAATAACCACCACCCACATGGTGGAAAGTGGGAACAATCACACTCGAAGTGTCATAGAGCCCTACCTGCTCTAGAAATAGAAACTCTGCTACTGGCATTGAGTTTACAGTAGTTCCAGAAATCAGTAGTCTTCTCATTATCTGCCTTCAACAGATGTGTTCCTCACCCAGTCGTAATTCACACTAGTTGATTACACTTGGATTTTGCTTTTGACTTCTAATAATCAAATTTGGTCCCTGATATTTTAGAGTTAAGGAAACTGAGGACTTGTTTAAAATGTCTTAAACCTTTGAGACGCCTTCTGGAGCTTGCAGCAGGGTTCTTCTGTCTTAACCCACCCTGACCTGGTCCTGACCTTAGCAGTACTAATAAGGTACTTACTTCATCATTTCATTTCTCACTTGCTCAAGCAGACTATAAATCCTTCCGTTACTCAAGATCTTGGTTTCCCACCCTTGCTCAAACCTTCTTTTGTCCTTCAGAGTTCCCTGGGAGCCCAGGTGAAGGGGAGTAAATCTCTACTGTTGATAAGGCCCCTGAGCCACAGAATTCTGTGAAGCCGCATCCAGACCACTGGATTTCACCTCCACTTCCAGCTTGTCACTTCGGGCTGTGGTGACCACAGCTGCCGTGGCTGCTGCTTTCTTCCTCCTGTTTCTTCTACTTTTTTAGATTTCACTGCTACTACTTAAAAATGTTAAAGTCTTCTGCAGATCCTCTCATTGCTTTGGAAGCCCTCCATCGTTCAGCATCCATGTCTGGAACGACTGCTTTATTGCAGACACCCCCTGCAAGTGCCATGGACGCAGTGGTGGTGACGACAGACCACAGCTGTGTGCACTGATCGTGCCCCCGCGAACATGGTGAACATTCCTTATCCCGCCCGACTTGCACTAAAAAGTATGGCAAGCACCAACCCCACAAAGCGACACAGTACAGGAAGGGCAAGGACCCTCCGTAGGCCCCCTGGACACAGTGTTAGGACAGGAAGCAGAGTGGTGATGGCGGGCAGCCGAAGTAAACTTCCCCAGAAGAGGGTAACTCAGCCAAGAAGATGGTGTTGAGGTTTGGTTGTGTTGAGCCCAACAGCAGCTCTCAGAGAATGTTGGCTAGGAAAAGATGCGAGCATTTTGAGCTGGGAGGAGATAAAAGGAAGGGCCAGACATCCAGTCCTGAGCTTCATGTTTCATTTTGTTAGGAAGAGTATAAAATCTTGAGGGTACGTTTAAAATTCTAAAAGACCACAACTGTCCCAGTACCGCAGATTCCTGGTCATTTTCCTTTGGGAAAGAAAGGCACCCTCTAGTTTGGTGAGAACACCTCCCTCTACAAAGCAGGGAAAGGTATGACTGTCCCACCCCAGGCAGTGGATCTACAGACAGCGTCCCAGGGATTTCTTTTCTGCACGGGAGCCACCTATTACCGAAGTGGTGTTATTTGTGCTGCCTGAACATTGCAAGAGAGATTTCCTTTCCTTCTTACTTCTTTTAAAAATGTGTTTCTATCATCGTATTCTGACTTGCAGTTTTTTCATCCTCCCGAGCTCACTAGTGCTCAAAAGAACCTTGATGGTTTTCTCTCCTCATGGTTGTACATGAAGCCCTCTTTCTCTTTCTTTTGCCTCTGCAAATATGAGTGGCTTTTGCCTTCCCTCCTCTTACCACCTCCCACTCATTACCTTACTTGAGAAATCTATTCTGATTGGGATTATGTCTTTTAGGAGAGTCTATTCAAGTATTCTGACCCATTGTTACCATAATGTTCTGATGTAGGAGAGTGTAGTCTCTCAGTGTGGTCAGTTATGGTTCAAGTAAAGCAAAATGTCAGTAGCTGAATCTCGTGTAGGGTAGTTTAGCACTGGTTCCACTAGGCTTTGAGAATATCACTCCTGCCTTTCTTCATTCGTATCCAGGCGTATTACCTTCTCTCTCAAGTCTGCTTGCTGTGTTACTGTTTTTACTATAAATATCAGAGGGAAAGAGATGACTCGGTGCCTTGAAGATCTGACTTCACCAGACTCTTAAAATAATGTGACCTCTCCTTTTTACTTAACTTGGAACTCATAAGAGAAAATAGCTTGGTACTTTCAGACAGACGGCATATTCTTTATCTTTTGCTTTTACCATAATCCAGAAATCTCAGAGACCCAGAGAAAGGTCCCTGAAATGCATCCTCTCTGTTGTATGCCTTTAGAATCCTTGTATTGTTTGTTTTCTTGTTTTTGCTAAACTTTACTGCTGACCTCATTATCAACTTTTATATCACAACTCAATAGCATTTATAAGATTCTTTGGTAGCACAGCAATGTTCAAACTTCTGTCTTCCCATTTGGGGGTAGAATCTGCTACTTCCAAAGGAATTAACAACCACCACCACCACCAACAAATTTGATCCATGTTCTGAAACAAGCCAGTTTAAAGGGCTCATCATTTTAGTGTCCTTTCCTTGTTGATAATGGAATTATGAGAAAGGAGAATAAACAGACAATTCATTCTTTTAGAGAAAGGAAGCAAGGACTGAGTAAGGAAGTGTGGGGTCATTCCCTAAGACCACTCTGTTCTCTTTAAGGACCCTTCCTTTAGATATTTGTCACACTGCCTTCCTTCAGTTTTGTTTTGTTTTGAGGTGGCCATGCCCTTTGCTGGATAAGCATGTGTAAAAACAGAAGGGGATAAACCATAAGAGACTCTTAATGATAGAGAACAAACTGAGGGCTGATGGAGGAAGGTGGGTGGGGGGATGGGTTAGATGGTGATCCTTATTAAGGAGGACCCTTGTGATGTGTTGTATGTATGTAAGTGATGAATCACTAAATTCTACTCCTGAAACCAGTATTGCACTGCATATTAACTAACTGGAATTTAAATAAAAATCTGAAAAAAAAAAGGGGGGGGTGGAAAGGAAGGGAAGGAGAGGAAGGAAGGAAGGAAAACTCATGTAATACAGCAAGCAGAGATTGTGAACTGAGAGTTGGAACAAATACAATATTTGGAGATATAACTATTTTAAAAACTTTGGGCTCTGACTCAGTCATGACACATTCACCTTTTTGGGAAAACTCGGGGAAATTTTTTGGCGAAATTCTGTGATTTTAGTTTTCATAGTTCCGGGCACAACTGCCCACCACAGACTCACATTGAGAACTAAAACATAACATTGGTTAATCACTTAATCACTAGAATATTTGTGAATGAAGGTACAGGCACTAAATATAATCTTATTTTTTTAATGTAAGTCTGAAGTGTTCCTTTGATTGAATGGGACCTTTTTTCTTTTTGGCTTGCAAAACACAAAAGAAGTCATTTCAGAGATGTGTTCGTGTCTACACATTTAATTGAAACGATCTTTTGAGTGTAGAAAAGTGGCCAATAAACAAAACAGAATTTTGAATGAGACTTTTCAGGCTTTGTGGAAGGTTTATGTGGTTCACTCGTGTGAGATGACCTCAGCAAACTCATTTTACTACACAATGGGAAAAAAAAAAAACCCTTTTCCCCATGATAAAAAGGTTTCTCCATTCTAGAGCATGGATTCAAGCAACTTTGACAAGAGTAAAAGAAACCAGTAAACATAGTTTGCTATGAATTTTGGTGAAAGTTATCAGAGACCCAAACAGTATTGGACCAACCAAACTGATATCTTTCTAGGGGGAAATAATGAATTGGGACAATAAATATGTCCTGAGCCTTTGATGGCATCAGGAAAGATTTGTGCTTTGTTCTTTGTGATTTTAGTACTTTATCGCCAGAAAGGAGCATTTGTGCTCAAAAATGGATAATTCACACTTAAATCTGTCTGTTTAATCAAGCTTAAATTACAGGTTAAACGTAGTGGCAAAAGAAAAAAAAAGAGCTATGGAAAAAGTGTAATAACTAACTTGAGTCTTAGTTTAAATTTGCCACCCAATGCTGAGTTTTCACATGTGTCTAGGGGCAGACTCCTCTGGTATTTGTCAATAAGCAAAAGAAAAATACTGGCTTCCAAATACCAGCCCTTTGGTGAACTGGCGACAGTCGTGCAAGCGAGAATGTTCGAATGACTTCAGCTCTTTCCAGCTTCATTATGTCAGGCGGGCAGATCGCATATGGCATTATGGAAATCAGCAAATGAAAACCATATTGATCAACATTGAGAACAAATGCAAAAAAGGTGGTCTCGAGGAGGAGCCGGGGAGAAGAATGCTTTCCTGGTCAACCTGATAGGCCCTTGTTAGGGCCTTTTAATCATTTATTAACGGAACCCTCCTTCTTCCCTTTCCACTCAGATTACCTCAGCCACAGAGCATCCTGCTCCATTTATCTTTTAATGTTTCCTTTATTTAATTTATTCTTAAGCTCTAAGTTATACTCTTATTTCAGAATTGAGTTTTACTTTTCATGGGATTGTTTTAAGTGACTGAAATGACTTTTCCCAACAAGCTCACCAGGCATTCAAAGGGAGAAACGCATTTGCTGAGATTCACCTATCAGCAAATAATTTACTTGGTATGCACCACAACCAGAAGCAGGGAGATGGAGAGAGACAGTCAGCCGGACATTAAAAAAAGAGAGAGAGAGAGAAGTCAAGGTCATTCCTAAACCTAATTCTCTAGTTAAGGTTTGGGTTGGTGTTTCAATTTTAAAGTCTCTTTCAGGGTTTGGAATTTAGCCTGGTAAAATTACTTTAGGTCTAAAACTGGGATCTGTCACCTTTCCTTTCCTTCTTCATTCTGTGATTTCAGTAGAAAGCTGCAGCTTTCCTTTCCTGTTGCTTTGGAAGGAAACTTAGAGCAGTATTCTGTCTGCCTGCATGAGGTAGAGAAAGGGAAGGCTGGGTTTGTGGAGTACTCGGTTTTCTGGGAGTTTCCTCACCTGAAATGCATCTTGGGTTTTGGAAAGTTTGCTGCTTTTCCTAAATCACATTCAGACCTGGGTTTGAACGGGGCTTGTCTCCCCGTCCCCTCCCTCCCCCAGCTGCTGCCTCCCCTTGCATTTTTATGCCCAGGTTCATCATTTGGAAAGAAATTTCCAAGATGTTTTCCTCATACAGAACCGTGTCCTATTCGTAGTTGATGAGTAACCTGTGAGTGCAATTCTTCAGAATGCCGATTGGCACATGACAATATTTGTTTCTTCCCTGCCTCAGAGCATAAATCACTCCTAACAAAGATTCGCACACACAGAAAAACCCAGAATATGGATATAAGTGGATGCCCTGAACTGCTGCATAGGAAACAGCTATATGATGGACTCCTCCACAAGTTAGTTAGCCAGTTGACAAAACTGAATATTTGCCTTTTTTTTTTTTTACCTTTTGAAATCACCTTAAAAAGAAACAAACCCACTTCAGCATTAAACAACTGAGGTTCACTTTCCTTCACTTCGGCATTGAATTCTGGAATAGGTATTCCTAAAAAACAAACAAACAAACAAAAACTACGGTTAACCTCTGGGTGCTACGGGTGATCAAATCATTGAACTTTCTTTTTGCTGTGGACTCCTTGTCTGTGGCCGCTTAGGCGTGATTATTTTTGTCTTCACTTTGCAATGTTTCCTTTGCTTCCTGGGCATTTTGAGGGAGCATCACTGATTTGGCTATCAAAAGATATACAACGTGTAGATCTCATTTATCTAAGTAGAATCGGGAATTTTATTTTGGTTCTCCCTTGGGACCCCAGAGATACATTCAATAATATATTTGAAAAATCCATGTCTAAAATCTGTTTTTTTCCTTCTTGCATACTCATTGATTTCTAAGTGCTTTTCTTCATAGACTCACATTACTATCCCCTTTTCCTTTCTGGGCTCTACATCAAACAGTGTAGGAATTACAGCAGGCGTGCTATCTGTGCAAGACTTGCCCTCCTTGTTTGTTGCAGAAGAGCAGAACATTAAACAGTGAGTGGACTATGCAGAAATGCTCTCTCTCCCCAGTTTTTTTTTTCCCCTCCCTTTCTCCCTCCCTCTTTTTTCCACTCTTCCCTCTCCTTCTCTTCCTCTCTTTCTCTCGCTCTCCCCATTCCCAATGGGAGTGTTGTTTATAGAGCATTATAATTTATAACTGAAGAGAGTGGATTTAATTTCAGTGGAGAGGCTCGCCAGCAGGGCGCCAGCCTGCAATCATATGAATCAGCAAGCTGCAAACTCTATTGAATGGAAAGTATTATCGCTGGCCACAAACGGACACTGTTTCTCCTAAACAACTCCCTTGGTGCAGGAAGACCTTGTCTTCATTCATCTATTTTACATATCTACTTCTGTTTTAATTTTGCCATTTCCTAAAAGTGTTTTCTCTTTAGATTGCAACTTTTCTCTAACTACCTTACTTCCTGACTCAACGTTGGAAACTGCCATTGTATATTTCTGGCTGATTTGATATTTCTTCTATCTCCATCCTTACCATATCTGACTTTAGTTTTCCCTTTGCTTCTCCTTCCTGCAAGTGCTGTTTTATTTTTTTAATGGGAGCTGTTAAACATACAAACAAGACTGTGATGAACCATTAGCGTTAATATTGTAAAAAGCTAGCTGGTTTTAATCACCTTATGTTTTGTTTAATCGTGGATATTTTCTTTATACTTGAATTTTTTACTATATTCACGGAAAGATTTATTTTCTTGTCCTTCAAATCTAGGAGATGATTTCTTATTCTTGACATGACCCACCAAATTTCTTGTAATGTCAGTACTCTACCTTATGCCAAGCTTTCCCAGTTCTTCAGTCATGTTTCAGAAAGTGCTAGAATACGTGCATGACTTTTTGTGGTTGGTATTTGTTTTAGTCCAACATTGGCCGCTTCCGCATAGTTAAGCTAACTCTCTAAATCATTTTAAAAATCAGGTTAGAACTACAAGGCTGGTACCTTTTTCAAAAGCATTTTACAGAATTCATGTAGCTATTGTAGTTGGTAACTTTGGGTAGTGAATCTTTAACTGAGATTAGACAGATTGCATTCATGTTGCATCAAATATCAGGCTGTCTTCATCTAGACTTTTGAATGATTTCCACACTCCTCTCTAACAATGAAATTCAAGTTGCACAAATAGCCAGTTGGCTGATACTGTTATTTGCTTAAGGGGAGAACGGGATAGTGCATAAGGCAGTAAGGAAGCTCCAGTAGAGGAATTCTATTTAGACATCAGTGGAAAAGCCAGACTAGTCTGACTATGTTTGTTTAAAATAAAGGTTTTATATATTTGAAAGATACTAACAAATAGAAGTTACCAAATAACCAAATGCTAAAAACTCAGAAATTTGATATGAAGTTCACATGTCAGATTGTCAGAAATGCATTTATTTTTTATGCATATATAAGGAGAAATTATTTATATATGAGCTTGCATAGTTTCTTGACACAATTCAACATCAACAAATCAAAATCTATGTAACCATAATTTTTCTCATTTAAAGCCCAAACTTATGAATCCATATGTATTCATAAATTTTTCTCCTTTAAAGCCTGAGAATAGAGTTATAGTCTCCACCGTTTCAGCTAGGGATTTTTTTTTTTTTTTTGGTCTTTGATTACTCAATAAGAATTACACATAGGAACAGAAAATCAATATGTTTACTTCTGCTTATTTTCAAAATTGAATGTTGCTATGGTTTAATATCAGAGAAGGCATACCCAGGGTCAGCCTAAAGAGGTTTCGTTTGGTTTAGTTTTAAATTGCTTGTGGTGGTAGGTGTTACCTCTAACAACAATTAATTATCAACAAAAGGAAAATTTCCTATCAGTCCGTTTTTATTCCAAGAAGCAGTGTGTGAAACGAGGAAGAAAATTGTGAGGCGGTTGCAGGTGAATGTGTTTCCATATCCTTTCACTCCTGACTTAAAACCAGTTGGTAAGCCGTCAGGACTCCGGGTATGTGGATTTTTATTGAATTAAGATTAGGAAAAATATCTTTACATAGAAATCCTGTGCATTTTTAACATCCTTGAGGATGCGGGGGATCTACCGCGGAGTGCAAACAGTTCAGTAAGGTTGCAGTGACTCAACAATAGTGAAAAGACCCTGGGCTTCCTCGTTCCTTTTCAGAGTCAGGGAAAGGGAGGGCCTTTGTCTTTTCACTTGAGTGCTATGGGCTTAGTTCTTGTGTTTCAGTTTTTTGGGGAGCGGGTATTTTTACCTAAAAGATGTCCCCTTCTTTACCTATAATATAATGTAAGATTCAAGACAATCATGGGGTTTTTGTGCCTTGTTCTGTTTAATTCCTGTTTTTAAAAATTCAACCATAAGTACTCTCAAACCCCAATCCCAGAACAGGTCAATTCTGTTTGCCTATTGTATGGAAAGGATTCCTTTCTCTAAATTAGCACCATTGGTAAATTAATTCCTTTGAGAATTTTCTGAAGTTGAAGTAGAAGAAAAAAAATTGATAGTTCTCTTTGGTGTAAATAAAAGTATATATTGAAAATAGAACCATCTGTGAATACATTTGTCCAAAATCATTATATGCTACTAGATTCAAAAATATAAAGTAAGTGCAGAAAAGTACAGTTCCCTGAAAAGTTGCTCTTTGGGTCGAAAGCAGGGTGGTGGTTGGTATTTTGTATTGTTCACTTGCACAATTGTTGCACGTTACGGTGACGTGACTTCTTAACATATCTGATTCCTTGATCAGAAAAACTTTATAGTCTGAGTGGATTTTGAAAATGTTCCTGGGTGACCTTGCAGAAGTCCCTACCCTGGTCTTAAAGAGAATGTGTTGCATTTACATAATTGCCATTGGCTTTCTTGACTGTCAGGGGTTACAAGTGTTGCTTTAATAAAACGCGTTTGGGCATGGAGGCCGACATTTACGTTTCCCCTCCCTGTAGCTCTGCTTCTGGACCGTGAGCTTGGCCGACTTAGCAAAGCTTAGAAGTCAGCTGCGTCTGTGTGAGCCAACTCTGCTTTGACTGGGAGCAATTGAGTACACCATTTGTTTTCTTTTCTAAATATCACCAAAGTCTTATTTCCTATTCACCAGGGCTTTTTAAAAAAAATTGCCTTGGGCCAAGGGTTTACCAATTTTTCTAACATCTATACTTCCAAAATATCAAAAAGGTCATGGCCTTGTTACTGATTGCAGTGGATAACACTGTGGTCGTGCTAGTTAAAACTGTGACCTGGGTGGGGGGATGGGGAAATGCCCTACTGGTGGCCGCTTTCCTCACATTTTGGAACTTTGATGTGATCCTGCAATCTGATATAAATGCAGGGGTGTTCAGGGAGAGGCAGCTGGCTGGCAGCGACAGATTAAAATATTTCTGACCCACAAAAGTAACCAAGTGCCCATATTTCTTCATTTAACATAATTAATACCTTGTATTTCCATTGACTTTGATAAAGTGGCCTTCCTCCTCCCACCCCGTCCCCCTTCCCTCTGTCAACTTTCGGAAGACTGCAAGAGATCTAGAGTTAAAATACTCTACAGATGATGAAGGATAGCATGTCTTAAAAAAGCTAACATCAAAAGTCTCAATTAGGTTGCTGCCTAGCAGGAAGCTTATAACCACATTAAAATGGAAAAGTTATTTCATTTTTAGTGTACTGTATTTCAGCAGCAAGGGTTGCAATCTAAGAGCAATATGAAACATTTTGGTCTGGCTGCCAAGTAAATCCACATTTTGTTATAAATGTGTAATTACAGGAAATACATGAAAAGTGTTAAACATCTCTTATCAAATTTTGTTAAAGAGGAATTTGGTGCATTTGGAGTTTAGAAAAAGCCTGGGATGGATTTTGCTCATGTTGCAGGGTCTACTTGTATTTAATTTAAAGCAGTTGTCCTTTCCTCATCATCACAAGGCACCCTGTTTTTCAGTTCATTCGTTAAATATAGTGCCGCAGAGACGGTGACACAAAATACGCCTGTAGGTTTAGGCAGTATTTGATCAATCATGTGACTCTATCAGTGTCTTTTTTTTCTTCATTTTTGTACCTCAGGGTACACACTTCAGAGTGAAAAGACAGACAATGCCTTCATCTTGAACAACCTAAGCAGTGGTTGAGCAAGCCATCTGGAAAGGTGATGTCAGCTGAGGGCAAGGGTAGTTCCTGGTTGAGGGTAGCACCCCACCCCTGCCCCCAGCCCACAGACCAGCCTCTGCAAACCCAGTTTCCTGGTGCCTGAGTTGCTGTCTGGCTGGTTGAACTCCTTCTCCTCAGCTGATATTTAACTAGTAGCTTGTGCTGGAAAAGTATCAGTACTGTGCCTTCCCTGGCCCTTTATAAACAAGATTGCTAGACAAAGACGAACAGCACGGATCTGCTGTGATGGACAGAATTCAATTATGTTACTCTCTCGGAGGGGAAAAAAGCCCACGTCTGATGCCATAACGAAATTGGATTCCTTCTAAGAAATCCTAAATTTGTGTATAATAGATAAATGTAGAGCTGATTTATATTTACATGCTGAATGTGGATTTGGTTAACAGAATATATAGTTTAGTCTGTAGGTCGATGGTTTTACTACCCCAAGTGATACGTGTGTTTCCTGGTCCCGTGCAGTTTTTTAAGTGAAAAGGAAAGATCTCCTATCAGAAAACATCCTGGATAAGGAGACAGGGACTGCAGTGTGTATGGAGCCGCCATTCTTACAGGTGTGTGTATGGCTCACATACCAAGGGAAGCCCCTGAAGACTGTGATTCTTAGTAGGATGGGGGTAGGTAAAGAATCATTTCATAAGGGAAGGCTCTCGGTGTAGATGCAGAAGTGCTCTTGGCAGCTGGGTTTCTTTTTATTTCCAGCAAACAGAGGTTTCCTATGTATTTGCTTCCACAGAAAGGGAATTTTCTCATATTATATGGCTACAGAAGAAGGACAGATACACACACCGCATTTTCTTTGGAGACATCCTGACAGAATTCCTCACTATCTTTTTCTGTGCTGCAGCAGCTAAGACCAAGATGATCCCAGTAATAAACCTTATTGGTATGGTTCACTGATTTTTTTGGACTCTGCATTTATTTCAGCACACTGATAGCTTTTTGCAGTTTTCAGCTGTTTGTTGTTGAAAACAAAAATAATAAGTAAACCAGTTCAGGGATATATTTCTCTTTCTGAAACCGATTCCGTGTCATAGTGCCCTCCTTGGGGAGGAGCTATATCTCCGGCCAAGGCTGGAACCCGAGGAACCGCTCCCGATGGAATATGAGAACGAACAAAGTATTGTTTACATTCTTAATGTTCCTGCCTTTTCTTAGTGTATGAGACATTCAAGAGGACCATCATAGTGTTAGAATTTGTTCCTGAAAAAAATTACATACATTTCTTGTTCAAGTTTTGTACATAGTTCTGGAGGTTTAGTCTCACTTTGTGAAAGATCAGGACAACATTCTATTCACATTCATGTAATCAACGAGCCTGTATTGTGTGATATAATAGTAAATACCTGGAATGAATTTGTCAGAGTAAATTTTGTCCCCATTATTTGAATGAAGCACTATAGCACACATGATAAATATTACTGAATAACATATTTCTTCTAAACTAAAAGTTAGGGGGTCAACTCTTCTTGTATCAAGACATAGGACAGTTTCTTTCTTTCTTTCTTTTTTTTTTTTAATACTTGACCAAGATAAGTTTGAAAGAGTAGCTATAATAAGTTATTCCAATGCAGAGCTGCCAAAATTTTTTATCTAGTTTAAAAGTTTTATTCCAGAGTCCCTCCTGGAGTATAGTTTAAGAAATGGTCATATACCATTTATCTAGGAGTCAAAGAAACAAAATCAATAAACTGAAGTTTTGACTGAAGTGACCATATCTTTAGGCACTGACATCAATAATAAGGACATGACTTTTTTTTTTTTTTTTTGGAGACCTTGATTTTGGAAAATTTATAAAACATTTAATGGAAGACAATAAAAGTACCGTGAAATCATATGTATAGTATAGTGATTCTGAAACAGTGACGTGATAACGAACTGTCTTCTAAATCATCAAAAACTAAATTACGGTCAGTATAGTTTTTGTATTAAGTATAGTTCATAATTTTCTAGTTCCTTATGATTTGTAGTCTCATATAATAGACATGATACCTCTTTGTTAGTAAGAACCCCAGTGTGTTATCTCCTTTTGGACTACTTCCATGATCTGTTTTGAGAATGCTGAACCTGAGGCACCCGGGTGGCTCAGTCGGGTAAGTGTCCGACTTTGGCTCAGGTCATGATCTCACGGTTCGTGGGTTCAAGCCCCGCATCGGGCTCTGTGCTGACAGCTAGCTCAGAGCCCGGAGCCTGTTTCAGATTCTGTGCCTCCCTCTCTCTCTGACCCTCCCCTGCTCGTGCTCTCTCTCTCTCTCTCTCAGAAATAATTTTAAAAAGAGAGAGAGAGAAGGCTGAACCAGATAAACTGTAGGATGGGCATTCACGTTGAAAGATGACGATCCCTAGTTGGTTCTGCATTGTGATATCTGTCGAAGAACGAGAGCTCAGCAGGCCCACCTGGGAGAAAGCATGCCATGACAGTTTCTGCCCACTACATTCTTACTCCTTGCAATGGCCTTTCTTCTCCCTATAGTTTCTGCAGTTATTTGATAGGGCCCAGAGTACTTAGAGACTTTTTCTCAAAGGAAGCCCTGGGATCTAACGGAATTAGTAAAAGCGCACCTAGTAACTCCGATGCCCTGCAGAAAATAACGTATCCTTACTGCCCACCATTACTTAGCTTAGCCTCACCTACTCCAATAGTGTCATGTACTCTGAGCATGATATGTGATTTTTTAAAAAATTATTCTAATTTATAGAGAACTCTTCACTTACATTCCCTCAGTTCATCCTTGAAGGAACCCAGGTAGGAATTGTTGCTTTATGTTGGATAGATGATTTTAAACTGAGGCTTAGTGTTGTTGAGTAACTTCAGCATGGTGACTAAGTGTCAGAGCTGGGAGTCAGATGGAGGTTCTGTAAATCCAAATACTGTCGTTCCACCGTGTGACACTGCCTGATTCTTTGTGATGGTAATGATCGTGGTGAAAGCAGGTAATTGCTACTTGGGCTTCTCAATGAACAAAGGAAACTTAGTCTCTGATAAGTTTTCCCCTATTATTGCTGGTTTAGGAGATGCCCCTGCTCAGCTCCTTTTCATCCTTGCAAAACAAGACACCCTTTCCCCCTCCCCACCCCAGCTCCTTTTGGCAGGTTATCAACAAGCAGAAGGCTTGAATTCCGTGGCATATTTTTGTCCTGCAAACTAGCTTATATAACTGACAGCTTCATCAGTCTTCCCTTCCAACTGCGTACTTCTAGTTAAAAGGCAATTTGCAGTGGGGCCTCAAAATGCAAAGTTCCAACCCAATGATCATTTTGTTTTGTGAACGAGGTAGATATTTATTGAAACCTTACTATGTTCTTAGCAGTGAGGGAGAGGAGAAAATTTGGTTGCCTTCTCCATTCAAGGTGCTTTAGTTGGGAAAGATGAAGCATAAATGAATTTGAATTACTTAAAAGATGAAGAAATACCACAAGGCATTTGTGATCAGTTGCCAAATTAATGGTACAGATAATAAATGCTTTGCATTCAGGGAAGGGGGAATCATAGTCTTAGAATTGTAGCACTGATAGAGTCCTTATCAAGTCCTACTGCCTTAAGAGAAGGTAAAATGCAACAAAATTGATGTACAGCCATAAATTTATATAACAGAATCTTGACAGATCTCGAATTCAACTCTCCCTGACCTGTAATCACTTAGATTTTTGAGAGAGAAAAATGACATCTCACCGTTAGTATTTTTTAAGCTTCTGACAGGTAGCTTTTAAGCCACTATCCATTGAGTACCTTGGTGTACCCTGGGCACAAGGTACTAGATACTGTACTAAAAAAAGGATCCCTGACATAAGTAGTTACAAATGGAGTAGAAATATTTACAATTAACTGGACTACAAGGTAAACTAACATAAATGCCACAAAAGAGCCATATATGTATATAGGCCTTATATATAATACATAGTTTGATGAGAGCCCCACGGTATGGGGAGAAATCCTATTTATGGGAACTAAGGCTTCTTGTAGGGGATACACTTGAATGGCTGGTAGTTTTTGGAAGGGCATCCTGTGCAAAGAGAAGTGCTGTGATTTACTGTCTGTTGTTTAGTGATTTCACAATTGGTTCCTATTTTCCTTTACTCTTTTTAATCTCACCTGTTCCCCATACCTATTTTTAACCATTGTAGCCACTTCTAATGGGGTTTTGCCTTGCTAAAACCTGGTTTTTAAAAAAAAAATTGAAGTGTAGTTGACACACAATGTTGTGTTAGGTTCAGGTGTACAAACATAGTGATTTGACCAATTCTATACATTACTCAGTGCTCCCCATGCTAAGTGTAGTTGTTTCCGTCTGTCACCAAACAACGTTATTATGGCATTGTCAACTACATTCCCTATGCTGTACTTTCCGTGACTTGTTTATCTCATAACTGGAAGTTTGTACCTCTTAGTCTCCTTCACTTGTTTCTCCCATTCCTTCACCCACCTCCCTTCTGGCAACCACCAGTTTGTCCTCTGTATTTAAGAGTTTGTCTGTAGGGGCGCCTGAGTGGCTCAGTCGGTTAAGTGTCTGACTTTGGCTCAGGTCGTGATCTCACTGCTTGTGACTTCAAGCCCCATGTCAGGCTTTGCTGAGAGCTCAGAACCTGGAGCCTGCTTCATGAAGATTCTGTGTGTCCCTCTCTCTCAGCTTCTCCCCTGCTCACAGTCTGTCTCTCTGTCTCTTTCTCACGCGCATGTTCTCTCAAAAATAAATAAACACACACACAAGAGAGAGTCTTTATAAAAACTACTTTTTGATATTTGCTGTAACTAAAGGTTTATTCCCTCTCCTCTTTGGTATAATATGGCACTGTCTCCTGATTATAGAAATAATTTGATTTCTCCATTGGCAGATAAAATATCATTCACAGGAAACAACTGAACTTTATGCCTCTTGACAAAATTCAGCATTAACTTGTTTCATTGGCTGCATCAACTTTGACTTTTCTTTTTTCTGATCTGTCTTCCTTTTTCTGTCTTTCATTTTTCTGACTCTTGGCTTTTTGGCTTTTTTTTTTTTTTTTTCCCTATCCCTCCACAGTTCTTCCCATGTAACTTCTATACACTGAAAGATCTTTTTGGTGATTCTTAGACACCAACTCCATATCTATTTACACCTGTTACATGGAGATTTCTTGTCCCTGGAGCCTTTTCTATTTCTCTCTTCTTACATTTTGTATTTAGCATTTAATTACCATGCTGCAAAATGGCTTGACAGCATTTTGTGTTTTTTTAAAAAAAGGCGATCAAATAAAAGTTAATTTATTTTGAACAGCAATTTTGAATCATTAATGACTACTTGGAGATTAGGTCATAATTTTCTCACCTTATTCAAATATTTATCTTTAAATTTTTCCTGCCAAAGTCTAGAATTCCAAAGTGTCTTTCTTCAGTAATTTAATTAGGCCACAAGTTTGAGGCTTAATGATGGATCAAAAAATGTATGATATGCTTGAGAGATCAAGACAGCAAATTGATTACTGTTGTAGCAAAGGTTGGCAAATGTGGGAGAGGGAGCAGGTACTGCCCTGTGCTGTAGGATCTGAGTCAATGATCAAGGTCAGCCTCGGTTCATTAACTTCCTCTGAGGGCTTATAGTCATTGTAAATATGACTCCTCATACCTTATATTCTAATTACAATATAGTACAGTTTTGAAATGACTTACGTTCACTCAGTAATGCCCTATGGTGATATAGGATGTTGAAAGATCTCCAGTAGCATAAGCTTATTTCTGGTCATTCTGCCTGCAAATAGAAAATCTCACCCCTCGAGATGTGTGTGAATAAACACGTTCCCATCTACGGGCACATCAGGCAGGGGTCTGCTCTTAACCCAGTTATCTAAAATGGTTATATGTTTTAAGGAACAGAATATAGGGATTCTCACTGTGCTCTCAGCTAACACATTATTAAAGTTGGAATGTATTTTATGTTAATTTTTAAGACTTCACAATCAAGAAATGTGTTCTTTCAATAATTCTAATAGCCATTTCATTCCTGTGTTTAGACAGTACCATAAGCTGGTTTGACCATAAATTGCTAGTAAGCTTACTTTTAGCTGATTTTTAAATATGTCACATGAAGCAAATGGTAAATCGCTTTAAAATGAACAGTTTTTATGAAATCTAGAATGAAGATAACATTTTGTGTGTACAGTTCTTTACACAGAAGTAGAGTAGCTTGATTTGGGATTCTGCACACAACTAAACTAACTGTGCTATGAGACAGGATTCTTTTGTTTAAGGACTTCTTAATGTGCTTTAGAAATTCTCAACACCAACCTTCGTAAATAAACAAAATCAGAAAAATCAATATACTTCTTTATTTGTTATACAGATGTTAAAGACCATTTGAGAAGTAGAGTGTGGTACTGGTGATAATAAGATAATGAACTGCCATTTTTTAAAGCTAAGAATATTTGAGGACATCCAACAATTTTTTACTAATCTCATTTAAAAGAGACTTAAGAGAAGACCATGGGGGATGGAAGGGGAAAAAATAGTTACAAACAGAGAGGGAGGGAGGCAAACCATAAGAGACTCTTAAAAACAGAGAACAAACTAAAGGTTGACGGGGGAGCAGGGAAGAGAGGAAATAGGTAATGGGCATGGAGGTGGGCACTTGTTGGTATGAGCACAGGGCATGAATCATGGGAATCGGCCCCCAAAACCAAGAGTACACTGTTTACACTGAATGTTAACCAACTTGACAATAAATTATAGTAAAAAAAAAAAAAGAGAGATTATGTTCCTATCAATTTCTGTAAATTGATTTTAATAAAGGTGAAATAATTGACATTCATTCTCTGAGTGTTAATTGGATGCTCCATACATAGAATTCTATAGGCCTTCAATGAACAGAGGTACCAGATAAATGAACGGAGGTACCAGACAGTATACAATGGCTCTCAAAGTATTGGGTACCAGGTAGTTAAGGACAGTGATCCCCAAGAGATGGGAAATAAACAAAGTGAGTCCTAGAATTGTACTGGCTCATTGCAAATACATATTCTGGGGAGGGGGAAATCCAGATGGAGCACAGCAGTCTGAGTAGAAGAGATGAAGCTAGGAGTTTGGGGAAGCCAAGAGTATACTATGCACAGGGCAGAGTACCAGAGAGGAGAAAGCTGCATGGGTAGAGAACTGTAGAGATCTGCAGAGATCTCTAGCCTTCAGCTGCGTACTATTTGGCATATGAGAAAGTACCCAGGGCCCAGGAAAGAATCATCTAAAAAGATTAGAAGGAATGATTCACTGGAGCTCACACAGGGCTGCAAGAAGTTTCTGTTCCCACCAGCCACAGTGGAAAATATTATTTACAGGCAAATGAGGAGAATACTCAGAAGCTTTTTGTCTCCACAGTGGGGCAGAATTTTCCTAGACTGTTGCCCTAGACTGTTCCAGGCCTGACTAACAAAGCTTATAAGCACATCATAATCAAATTGCTTAGAGCCAGTGATAAAGAGAAAACATTGTAAGCTTTTGACACTATATATGAAGTGTTATAATATTCCTTAAGGGTAAACTTTGATAAAATATATGATGTAAACCCTAAAGTAACCGTTAAAATACCAAAGATTTATATAGCTAATAAGCCAACAAATGAGATAAAAGGAATCATAAAAATACTCAATCCAGAAGAAATCAGAGAGGAAGAAAAAAGAGGGAACAAAAAATATGAACAAATGGAATACAGAAATATGGTCAGTTTAAAATAAACCATACCAAAAAACACATTAAATGTAAATGGCCTAATAGTCAATTAAAAGACAAATTATCAACTTGGATAAAAAAGGAAGATTCCACTATATGCTACCTGTAAGAAACTCACTTAAACATAAAGACATAAATAGGACAAAAGTATAAAGGTAGGGAAATAACAATATACTGTGTTAACATTAATCCAAAGAAAATAGCAATCGTTATTTTAAAAGACAAAATAGCCTTCAGAAGAAAGAATACTTTTACAGAATAAGGAAACAATCATAGTGTTAAGAGTGTTAATTCATGAAGAGAACCTATCAATTCTAAATCTTTATGTGCCTGATTACAGAGCTTCAAAATATGAAACAAAATGAACTGCAGGCAAAATCAGGCAAACACAAAATTATAGTTGGAAGTTTCAACATCCCTCTCTCAGTAATTGAAAGAAGAATAGAGAATCAGCAAGGACATGGAAGACTTGAATTACACTAATAACTAACTTAACCTAATTGATATATATCTATATCTATATCTATATCTATATCTATGTAGGTATATGTTTTTTCTACTACCACCAGTTGAACCACCTTCTTTTCAAGGCATACAAAATATTTACTATGATAAGCCATATCCTGGGCCATAAAGAAAGCCTTGATAAATTTAAGGAATTTAAATCATACAAAATATGTTCTCTGACCACAATGCAATTAAATTAGAAAACAATAACCACAATTATTCTATTTCAATTATTAGAAATTATTTTAACTGAGTGAAAATAAGACACAACCTATCAAAATTTGTGGGATGTACTAAAGCAGTACTTAGAGGAAAATTTATAGCACTAAAATGCTTATGTTAGAAAATAAGATCTAATATCAGCTGCTATCTTGATAAACTAGAATAAGGATCAAAGTGGAAATTAATTTAAAATAGAAAAACAATAGATAGGGGCGCCTGGGTGGCTTAGTCGATTAAGCGTCCGACTTTCGCTTAGGTCATGATCTCGCGGTCCGTGGGTTCGAGCCCCGCGTCGGGCTCTGTGCTGACTGCCAGCTCAGAGCCTGCAGCCTGTTTCAGAGTCTGTGATTCCCTCTCTCTCTGACCCTCCCCTGCTCACGCTGTCTCTCTCTATCCTAGAAATAAATAAAAATATTTAAAAAAAAAAAAAAAAAAAGAAGAGAAAAACAATAGATAAAATCAGTATAAGATCAGGTGTGGGTTTTTTTGTTTGTTTGTTTTTTGTTTTTTGTTGTTGTTTTTTTTTTTGTGAGAAAGGGAGACAGTGCGAGTGGAGAAGGGGCAGAGAGAGGGAGACACAGAATCCGACGCAGACTCCAGGCTCTCAGCTGTCAGCACAGAGCCCAATGCAGGACTCGAACCCACAAAATGTGAGATCATGACCTTAGCTGAAGTCAGACACTCAACCGACTGAGCCACCCAGGTGCCCCAAAATTAGTTTCTTAGTTTTGACACTAAAAGTATGGTCCAGGGGCACATGGGTGGCTCAGTGAGTTGAGCATCCAACTCTTGATCTTAACTCAGGTCGTGATCTCATGGTTTGTGAGTTTGAGCTCTGCCTTGGGCTCTGTGCTGACAGTGTAGACACTGCTGGGATTCTCTCTCCCCTCTCTCTCTGCCCCTTCCTTGTTCAAACTCTCTCTCTCAGAATAAATAAACTTTAAAAAAAAGTATGGTACACAAAAGAAAAAATTAATAAATTAGACTTCATCAAAATTAAGAACATGTGTTCTCATATGATACTATTAATGGAATGCCGCACACTAGGAGAAAATATTAATGGAAGCCATACATTGGGAGAAAATATTTTCAAATCACATATCTGATAAAAGACTATGTAAATATGTAAAAACCCAAACTCAGTAAGAAAACAGTGAAAGGAAGATTGGGCAAGTGATATGAACAGATTTCAGTGAAGAAGAAATACAGATGGCAAATAAGTACATGCAAAGAGATCAACATTAGTAGTCATTAGGGAATTGCAAATTAAAACCATAATGAGGTACCACTATATACTTAGTAGACTGTCTAATGTTAAAAACTACTGACCATACCAAGTTTTGGCAAGATCATAGAGCAACTGGAGCTCACATACACTATTGGAAATATAGAATCATAGAAACACTTTGGAATACAATTTGGCAATTTCTTAAAACAGTAAACATATACCTACCATATGCCCTAGCCATTCCACTTCTTAATATTTAACCAAGAGAAATGAAAGCATGTGTCCATACAAAGATTTATACATCAAAATGTAACAGAGGCTATGTCTGTAGTAGCCAAGAACTGCAGACAACTCAAATGTCCATCAAGTCTTTGGGTAAACAAATTGCTGTTCATCCATAAAATGGAATACTACTCAGCAATAAAAAGGAATGAATTTTTGATAAATGCAGTACCATGGATGGGTTTCAAAATAAGTAAAAGGAACCAGACCAAAGAAACCATACTATATGGCTTCATTTATATAAAATTCTAGAAAATGCTAACAAATTTATGATAATATAAAGCTAATGAATGGTTTCCTGGATACATATGTAGTGGGGCAGGGGAAAGAGGGATCACTAAGGGGCATTAAGGGAATCTTTGGTAATGATGGATATGTTCATTATCTTGATTGTGGTGGTGATTTCATAGGTGTATACATATGTCAGAACATCAAATTGTATACTTTAAATATGCACAGTTGATTACATGTCAGTTAAACTGTTAAGTTTTCAAGGATGGCATATAAGTAAGAACAACGTGTATACCCTCATTCTAAATTCTGTTCAACACTGCTGTTTTGAGAGTTTTGGTTTAGTGTTACAATTCATCTCTTAGGTCTTTCACCTGGAGGCTAAACATTATCTAGCCATTGTACTTGCTTTGTTTCCAAACCCATCACTATTTCGTGAGAAAACCAAATCCAGGGCATTTTGATTCTGTACTAAACCAATAAAATGGATATATTACTTAAGAACACATGTAGGAGCTACTAAATGGATAATCTTTTGTCTTACATTTCTTCATCTTATAATAAAATGAACATTAGATACTGTATCTTTGAATGTTTAGGTTACTGTTTTGCTTTTTGGACTCTAAAATACAGACTCAAATCCGAAACGTTAAAAAAAAATTACCTCCCAAATTCACAGATTCTGGCTCTTGTATGTTTGGTGAGCTATACACGCCTGTCTGCCATCTTATTCCTTGGAAGTCCTGCTTGGGCATTGTATTTTGAAATCTGTATTACAAAGTCTTTTATCCTTTTATTAGTTTAGTACTTTAAGCCTTAGACATAAGAAAGAAGACTATCAGTGAAAATCAATTGAAATGCAGTTAGATAAAGATCTGTTGTATGAGGCAGAAGGCTTAGTTGCAGCACAATATAATCAATTAGGACCCTCCAGCTGCATACAGAGTTTTACCCAGCCAATCACTTTTCACACGTTTCCTCCATTAGCTTGACTAGAGTTCTTTTTTTTTTTTTAATGTGAATTATGATGAATGAGATTGTTGTTATGAATAGAGAGATGGGTCATTACCCTACAGAAACCAGACTATGCTGGCGTTTAGTGATTAGGGCTTTCTGCTTCTGCTATCAATAAAGTATAAATTTATCTGTCTCAAACTGTAATTGGGAAGCTGTAGCCATTGTTATCTAATTCATTTAACAATGTTATAATCGTAAATTGTTTTTGTTCATCTGGATAATTTACATAACTTTTAAGTTAGTTGCGAGGGTGAAGGAATATAATTTATTAAATAGCAGTGGGAAATTTTTCATGGCTTAAAATCAAATAGCCCTCAGGAATTAGAACTCCCAAATTTAGCAACCTGGGTATAGCCCTTCAAGATGTCAAAAAGGGGAAATATTGAAGTTTACATACCATACAGGAAGATGCTAGAGGTTTGCTGAGTAATTAGCTTATTACAGAAGTCCTGTAGTTAGTAAATTCTAAAAATTAAGTGACTGCTTTTCCTGGGGTTGGATTGAGGAATTCAAGAGGGAGGAAAAGCATTACAATTTAATGAATGTGCTAAGTGCCTAAGATGGGTTACTGGTAAATTGGGCCAATCAGCCTAACATTAGCATGTTTTGTGAAAAGAAAAAATCAATCCTTAGAATACCTTTACCAGAGTAAACTGGTAGAAGAGGTCCTCCTATGAACTATTGAATATAAGCAAATATGGGTGGGTTTTTTTGCTTTTAAAATAGTTTTTGATTTTTGTTGTTATTTTAACTTTTTCCTATTCCTGTCTCTTGTTGTCACAGAAGAAGGTGTGTGTGTGTGTGTGTGTGTGTGTGTGTGTGTGTGTGTGTGTGTGTGTCTAGAATATTGGGTATACTCAACCCTCACAGATGTCAGCTGATGGATAAAATATTTCATTGTCTGCAGCCATGAATAACTTTAACGTTGTATGGAAAAGCAAGAATTGTTGCCTGCCTGTGGTGGATACCAAAGAAAACCCCAGTAGGGATGCTATTCTTGAAGTTTAATGTTCAAGCATACGAGCCTTTGAGGTCCATTGATGAAAAGACTTTTGTGCTTTGTGCCATGAGGGTGGGGGAGGAGTCCTCAGTACTAGAAGAGTTAATAAACACCAAGAGCTGTGCTCATCTTGTAGCTTTAGTAAGCTTTAATCTGTAAGCTTGATTACCTCCTAACCCTCTATCTCTTGCCTCCCCCTTCAAGCACTGCCGGAGCTTTACGGTGGTATTAGTGGCATTTTGCCCAACATTGGCTTTAGGGAAATCATTCTACAAGAAAGAAAAGCAGAAAGACTGGATCTGTCTGTTGTGTGAGGTCATTAACACAAGAATAACCTTATGAGTTCCAGAGGGCAGGAGGGATGTCTGTCCTTACTAGAAATTTGCAGGTGAAATATCACTATCCTTTTCTTGAAGCCCAACTTGTTCCAGGCCTGGTGGCGTACATTATCTGGAAGAGCCCTGTTCAGATACTTGCAGCCGAGTATTCAGTTGTATATCATGGAGAGGCCTTTGTATTTGCTGGGATATTTCACAAAAATATGTTTGCAAGCTGTAGCTATCTAGGATTCTTTTTTTAGAGACACTCTCACAGAGAAGCTATGGAATTAATTCTCAGTATTGAAAATATTCTAGTGTCTGAGACCAGATTCAGTGCTCCCTGTTTTGCGAAACGTCATTTAAGTCATTAGTGTAGTGGACTTGCTGTGAAGGTCCGATTAAAAGCTCAGAGAGGCCTTTGTACATTTTTATATTAATCCCTAGAGCTTTACAATATTTTCTCTTTTTTTTCTAATGAGTAGTCTGAGAAGATATATTATTTCATTTAAAATTTTTTGAAAGATAAACGAAGACAGAAAATGATTATAGCCACAGGTAAGAGATTAAACAATTCAGCCAACAAGCTGTAATAAATAAATACTGAGCCAATATACTGTTACACTGGAAGCCACTGGGTAGAAAGAACGTGGTTTGAATTTAAACCCTGTGTCATCAGAGGATGTAAGAGAAACAGTGAAAATTGTTACTTACCCCCAGGTGTCACCAAAGAACAGGTGTGCCTTACAAGTCTGAGGAAACAACTCAGAGGGACTCTTGCAGCAAGTGATGGGCAAGTGTTGGCTGACCCTTGCTACCTTTATCAGGAGCATTGGTCCCATGCTGTGTATCTGTGCAGTGGACCAAAAAGCAGCAGTCCAGCCTCACAGATGGCTTTGCCTACAACTGGCTTTGTTCTTTAGGCACAGAATAAAATCAAATTGAGGGGGAAGTAAGATGACCATATAGAGCCCAAGGATAAAATATAAGCTCTCTGGAGCCTTATCATTTGTCCTTGAATTCCCATTAGCTGCAACAGTCCATGGCAGATAATGGTGACTTGATATAAAATTTGAATTCGTTAGTTGCCATGACTGATAAGGGATGAGAGATGATCAGATCCGGACCTTAACCCATCCTTCTATAAGACCTAGAACAGGCCCACTGGTGGTGGTCAAAGGAAGGATTTTAAGCAGCTCAGAACAAAGTATGGAGTTACTAGGAGATGATGTCAACCACAGCTCAGAACTGGGAAGGCACTCACTGCAGGTTAATTTCTCTTTGAACCTTTGCTCAATCATTTATGGATCGGTATACCCGGAAATAATCTTTTATATACTGACAACCCAAAAGGTTATCTATTCCAATCATTTCCTTATGATCTGAAGTAATTTTTTTTTACTTTGGAAAAAAAAAATCTGCAAATTGGTGTTTCTGAGTAGCCGCCTGACAACAAAGCTGGGAGCTACAGTATAAATTGAGCGAAGGTCACCTTCTTACTACTGGTCTGAGATATTGGCTTCTCAACTCATGTTTGCTCAAAGAGAGGAATCCATTGTGGCAGTAGACCAGATGTCTATAAGCTTGAGAAGATAACTTGAGAGATGAATGAAATTTGAAAAATTTGAAAAAAAGTCTTCAGGGCATAATGGAGAGGGTGAAGGAAAGAAAAAAAGGGATAGGAAGAGTGAAATACGAAGTAGAAGATTGTTAAGAAGGACAGGACAGGTGCTCAGTTGATTTGCTTCCCTTAGAACCCCTAAGAATGAATCCTTACTCCCACCCCCAATTCTAGGCAGTTATTGGTTTGTTATTTTATCTTTTCTGGAGATTTCCTATAAATGGAGTCATGCAATCCATAAGTTTATGAGTCTGACTTATTAGCATGTCTTTGAGGTTGATCCATGTTGTTGAGTATAGAGTACTTTGTTCCTTTAACTTTTTAAAAATATTTAAGCATTTTATGAAGTTTTTTATTTTAATTCCAGTATAGTTAACATACAGTGTTGAATTAGTTCAGGTGTAGTGATTCCATAGGTCTGTACTCATTGCTTATCATGATCCCTTAACTTTTTAAAATATTCTTTTTATGGCTGTGGACCCCATTCATTTCAGGGTTCTTGCCCTAAACTTGGCTTGAATTTTCAGTGTCATTTTGGAGAAAAAGGAGATTGGGCTTTTTTTTTTTTTTTTAAATGAACTCACCTTTCCCACGTGTTCATTCTAATTGTGAGTTGTTGAAAGAATTGTTTCCTTAAATACAAGAACCTTCTTTTGAGGTCCTCCTCCTCTTAAAGTATTGAATGCCATTTAAATATTTTTGCTATTATGTTTTTCCATTAAGAAATTTCCTCAATTTTAAAATTTATAGTTTCTTGCTTTTAGAAAGCTTTACTCATTTGTATATTTACACATTTCATGTGTCAATGGCCAAGTTGTCCATGATAGGAAAATTCATTGGCAAAAGCCTCATAAGAACAAAGGCGTAAGCCTGGTCTTAAGTGTGGCTTTTAGAAAAATGTGTTTTCTTTTTTTTAAGTTTATTTATTTATTTTTAAAGTAATCTCTACGCCCGACATGGGGCTCGAAATCACAATCAAGAGTTGTGTGCTCGAGGCACCTGAGTGGCTGGGTCAGTTGAGCATCCAGCTTTGGCTCAGGTCATGATCTCATGGCCCGTGAGTTCGAGCCCCACATTGGGCTCTGTGCTGGTTCTATGGAGCCTGCTTGGGATTCTGTCTTTCCCCCTTTCTCTGCCCCTCCCCTGCTTGTGCTCTTTCTCTCTCCTAAAAAAAAAAAAAAAAAGCTGTGTGCTCTACCTACTGAGCCACCCTCGTGCCCCTAGACAAATGTGTTTTCAATATGTTGTTCCATATCAGTAAGAGATGTCTCCTTATCTTGGTAGTTCAAAATAAAAATATTATTTTAATTTAAATATCTTTCATTTTTTAATTCATATGAATTAAATATACTAAATATTGTATAACCAACTTATAAAAAATACCATAAACATATGTCATTTTTCAACATGAGGTTTGCAAAGATTAATGACAATTAAAAAGTAATTTACCCCAGGGAAATCACAGGTAAGGTAATATATAAATTTTAATTCTAAATGGGATCATAAATATAAAGAGGTAAAACTATAAAGCTTACTTTAAGAAGAAAACAATAGGAGCATATCTTTTTGTTCTTGAAGCAGATATTGTTAAATGGAATGCAAAACCTTGAACCTGAATAAGTAACCTACACGTTGGACTAAGTCAAAATTGTAAGTGCTTGCCTTTGGAAAACCACTGTTTAAAAAATGAAAAGGCAAGAAAAAATCTTTGCAGAACATATACATTTGATCCTCTTATTCACACATTCCATAGTTGTGAGTTTACCTCCTTACTAAAATTTATTTCTAACCCCAAACCAAAACCCGTTTGCTGTGCTTTCTTGGGCAGATGGGTAAAGCTGCAAAAAATTTCAGTTGCCTGACATGCACTTTCCCTACTGACTTCAAATATTGTGACACTTGGCTCTGCCTTATTTGAGCTCTGATGCTATGGTTAAGTGTGTTTTTTTCTGATCTATTTAGCGTTAGATTTTTTTGCAGTGTTGTGTTTCTGTTGGTGCTTTCACCATTTAAAACAGTCCACAAGCATAGAGCTGAAGTCCTCTCTAGTGTTCCTAAGTGCAAGAAGGCTGCGATGTGCCTTGCGAAACAAATAGGTGTGTTACCTAGACTTAGTTCAGGTATGAGTTAAAATCCTGTTGGCCACGAATACAATGTTAATGAATTAACAGTCCGATACACTATAGAACAAGGAAGAGGAATTCATTGGTCCATACACGAAGGTGCTGTAAAATGCTAGAGTAGCATCTATAGTGTGTGGTAAAGCTATGGGAAAGATGGGAAAGCAGCTAAATTTGTGGATTTAGGAGATGACAACTGATAAAAATTGTGGTGGACAAGTATTGTTAAAAAGGTAAAGTTATATAAAAATTAATTCTAAATGGTATCTTTCATCTAAAAAGCTAAACAGAAAAGAACTTTATAGTCACGTTACCCAGGGTCAGGAAAACCTTATACCCATTTTGACTAGTGCTGGCTGGCTTGCATATTTCAAAAGACAGTACAGCACAAAAATGCTAAATTTGTAATCAAGGCAGCTTCTGAAGATTGGGAGGTTGCAGAATTTTTTTTTTTAAATAACTGCTAAGTGTTAGGAAAAAAGGATAAATGGGTGAGCAATTATTTGATGCTTTATTATTATTACTATTATTATTTGAAGTGTAATTGACATACAATATCCTGTTAGTTTCAGATGTACATCATAGTAGTACAGTATTTTAATATACTGTTAAATGATCCCCATGATGAGTTTAGTTACCACCTGTCACATACAAAGTTATTACAGTATTTTTGCCTATATTCCCAATACTGTACTTTACATCCCCTTGACTTATTTATTTTATAACTATTTTGTACCTCTTAATTCCTTTCACCTATGTTACCCACCTTCCTCAACCTCTCTGGTAACCAACAGTTTGTTTATTGTATCTATGAGTTTGTTTTGGTTTGATTTGTATGTTTTGTTTTTCAGATTCCACATATAAGTGAAATCCTATGGTATTTGTCATTCTCTGTCTGACTTCTGCATAGTACCGTCTAGGTTCATCCATGTTGTTACAAATGGCATTCTTTTTTATGGCTGAGTCAAATTCACACACACACACACACACACACACACACACACCATCTTTTTTATCCATTCATCCATCAGTGGACACTTGAGTTGCCTTTATATCTTGGCTATTATAAGTAATGCTATCTGATCAAATTGGGGTTTTCACTCTTTGTGTAAATACCCAGAAGTGGAATTGGTATATTATATGGTACTTATATTTTTAATCCTTTTGAGGAACTTCTGTACTGTTTTCCACTGTGACTGCACCGATTTACATTGCCACCAACAGTATACAAGGGTTCACTTTTCTCCACATCCTCACCAACACTTGTTATTTTTTGTCTTTTTTATAATTGCTGACCTGACGGGTATGAGGTGATATCTCCTGATCTTGATTTGCATTTCCCTGATAATGATGTTGAGCATCTTTTTATTTGCCTGTTGGCCATTCAGTGCTTTGAGACTAGTTTTCAATGCTGATGAGACATTGGCAAATGAACCATATAATGTAAATGGCATTTCATTTGATAAATGTTGTAATCCCAAACTCACAGGAAACTTGCTCTAGTTTTCCCTTAGGAAATTTCATTATTCACTTATTCAGTGCTTATGCTGACTTTATAAAACCTAAGTCCCAAAATGACAAGCATTTACTCTATTTGATAAAAGAATCATGTGCAAAATACATAGAGAACTCTTATAACTCAATAATGAGAAGCATAACTCAAAATGTGGGCAAACAGACTTCACCAAAGAAGACTTTAAAAGTGACAAGTATATAAGAAGGTACTCTGACATTAGGGAATTGATACTGTACACTACAAGAATGACTAAAATTTAAAAGACTACTAATACCAAGTGTTGATGAGGATATAGAGAAACTGCAGAACCCTTACACATTATTGTTGGAAATGCAAAATGGTATAGCCACTCTGTAAAATAGTTTGGTAGTTTCTTATAAACATACATCTACCATATGATTGTACCATTGCACTCATAGGTATTTACCCAAGAGAAATGAAAACATATTTATTCAAAGACTTGTACTTAGATTGCAGCTTCATTCATAATAGCCAGAACCTTGAAACAAACTAGTCCATCAGCTTGTGAAGAGACGAAAAAAAAAAAAAAAGAAAAAAGAAAAAAAGGCTGTGTTCTATGTGTTCTGTCCCTGCTTAGCTTTAAAAGGACAGGGAGTACTGATAGATACACCCAACAAAGTGCATGAACTGGAAGAGCATTAGGTTAAGTTAAAAAAGACAGACATAAAACACATTACATGATTCCATTTATATGAAATTCTAGAAACGGCAAAACCGTAGAGATAGAATGCAGATCAGTGATTGTCAGGGGCCCGGAGTTGGGGGACAGGGACTGACTTATAAGGGACATGTGCAGACTTTTTGGAGTGGTGGAAATATTCTATATCTTGACTGTGGTGATTGATTACACATTATATACATTTTTTAAAAAGTCTCATCACACTCAACACTTAAAATAGGGTAAGTTTAATTGAAGGTAAATTAATGCCCCTCTCAAACTAATTAAAGCAACAGGAACAACAAAACTTACCACAGCCTTTAAGGCCCAGCCTAATAAAGCTGTGCCTATTTTTTCAACTACAAACAAATAAAAGTTTTATTGTATTTGAATTTATAGGTTTTCAGCGCAACAAGAGCTACTGGTCGTGTGGAGTTATCTTCATACAAGCCAGTAATAATTAAAATGTTTCTTTCTTTAATAGCTAATGGGCTAATGGAGAAGTTAAATACTTATCCATATTCTAGTATGTTCTTCTCTTCTATGACCATGCTGTGACCTCTGAAAACAAAAGTTAGAGATCGGAAGTAACTAACTGACAATTACAGTGGTTGATACACTCCAGTTTAAATAGAAGTGTCCTCGGTTAAAATATGGTTCATTCATCGGTCAAACTGTCCTTATTTCCTTTAATTGAATTAAGATGGACAAATGAGAGATGTGTGCAAGACAGAAAAAAAATCCTTTCACAAATCACTGTTATCCTCCCTTTGAGTGTAAAACGAATCAATTAAAAGCATGTCAAAGTATCTTTCACTCTTGAACAACTTTGAAGCAGAAAACATTTTACAAAAATAAAAATTTGAGTGAGAAATGGAGAGAAAGTGGTTAATTTTATAGTTAAACATAATTTAATTTTATCTCCAAGAACTGTGGATTATATTACTCTATATGCTCTCGACAAAGCCTTCATTTTTCATTTTATCTTCAACTTGGAAATAGTAAAGAGAAAACAGAAAATAGAAGAAAACAGCCAATTCATAGTTGTGTATACTCAATTTGGTTTCATTTGTACATTTACTACATAGTATTCCTGGAGGAGGGAAGGGGGAGGAGGATAGAAGGTAAAATGTAATTTTTATTTTTCCACCTAGTAGGCAGCTAGTGTGAAAAATGTAGTATCCCTACTCATTCTATTCCATTAAATTATTGTTGACTTGTACTATATCTTATGTGTGCATTCATACACATTCTCTAAAGTAATTTTTAACCTGTGCATTAAAGTGAATTTTATTAAAAATAGTTACCTGCCCCAGTATTTTACCTCTGTTTTCATTAGTCTACACATGCAAATCTATACCACTTAACTCAGAGTCTGCTTCCTGTTTGTAATTTGTATCTTTTCATACTTAAATACGCTCTTTCTTTTTTTGTTGTTTTTTTTTTTAAATTTTTTAAATGTTTTATTTATTTCTAGGAGAGAGAGAGAGAGAGACAGCGTGAGCAGGGGAGGGTCAGAGAGAGAGGGAGTCACAGACTGAAACAGGCTCCAGGCTCTGAGCTGGCAGTCAAGCACAGAGCCTGATGCGGGGCTCGAACCCACGAACCGAGAGATCATGACCCAAGCGAAAGTCGGACACTTAACCGACTAAGCCACCCAGGTGCCCCGCTCTTTCCAGCTCTCTAAATTTGGTTATAGATAGGCTCATAATTTGTGTTGTTTATTCATTTGAATTTTTTTATTTTTTAATGTTTTTAGTTTTAACGGGCTCAGAATTTAAACCATATAACGTAGTGAAAAACTCTTCTTCTACCTCAGTCCCCTAGCCATCGAGCATTCCACCCAATATTGCCAACAACATTGACAGCTTTTTTTGTCCTTCCAGAAATGTTGTATGCAATGTATATTTGAGTGAGAGCTAAAAAATAAGGCAAACTTTATAAATTGGGGGGGGA
Source organism: Hyaena hyaena (assembly GCF_003009895.1). Taxonomy (NCBI): domain Eukaryota; kingdom Metazoa; phylum Chordata; class Mammalia; order Carnivora; family Hyaenidae; genus Hyaena; species Hyaena hyaena. Next base: position 385,362 of record NW_024081184.1, on the reverse strand, counting down.
GGGGTTCAAAATTTCAAAAATATTACAGTGCTGACAGCTTCTAACTGTTGATTTGTAGAGAATCACCTTGGCAACATCAACCAGATCTAAGCTTTTAATCCTTATCAGTGACATCAAGATAGACTCTTCAATAGGAGATTTTAAGAACTTAAAATACTCTGAATATCTGGCTTTTGGAGTTTCATATCTCTGGACTTGATGTCTATGACATGTGTTCTAGGCTAGAATTCTGGTATGTCTGTGAAATTCCTCTCTTGTCATTTATCTTTTAGTAGGGACCATGCCAGTGAAAGACAGCATGGATATGAATTATTGAGTAGACTGATCCCAACACATCTAGCCAGGGGATTTTCCCTTACTTTTATAGTCTATACTTTAGAAACATGTCCTAAAATACCCAGGGCTAAGAATACTAATTTCCCCCTTCCACAACAAATAAATAAATAAAAATTTATAGACACAGGAGAGGAAACTAAAGTCCAGAAGGACATGGGCAAACGTGTTCAGGGTTATTTATTGATGGTTTTGCTCATTGGCAGTATAAAGTGTGTGTCACTTGTCATTAGCAGTAACAATTTCAGCACGTTATGTTCTCTTTTTATTTACTCTGGTGGCAACATGTTTCTGAACAGGGCCACTGGCTGTGGGTCAAGAGGTCAGTCTTTGAGGTTAAGAGTGGATGGGGTCATTTGCTATTAACCTAAGATTAGCAGCTAAGTTTTTTCTCTTTTTTTTCTTTTTAGCAGATTTCTCCTATTTGTGTAACATGCCAAATTAATGTTGCCCAATTTTAATAGACCTTCTCCTTTCTGATCTGAATTTTATTTATTTAAGTATTCATAAAGGTGTTTTTTCTATACAGATCTCTTTCCAACCCTCTTTTCTAGGCCATGTAGCAATGTGAACTTTATCTAAGATTTAAAAAATTTCTTGCCCTTAACATCCATTTCCCAATGTACAAATGCAGCTATTTTTTTCATACTTTTCAACTTTTACATTTTTCCTGTACATTTGCATACCAAAGTAACCAATGCACAGCAGAATTTTAGGATTTCAGAGATGCGTTCTCCCCTGAGATAGCCTTTCTCCTTGCTATTCTTGCTATTAAACAGTGTCCAACCTTTAAACTAGCAAGTTTTGTTGTTGTTATAGTTGTTTGATTTTAGAGATCTATTTAGATGGTGCCCAGATATCGGAAACCTTCTTGTTCTACGTTTTATAGGTAGAACAAGAATCACCTGTTATGATATGGTTTCATCAGCTGCCCTGTAACAAGTGTTCTCTGTGGAATTTCCCTATGAGAATTCCACACAATTCCTAGTTTACATCCTGATACAAACCACAAGCCTGTTCTAGTTGGTAAGTCAGTGTTAGGTCTCTTATACCAAAGTTGTTTCTCTTCTGTCTCAGTTTATTTGATTACTAGAAGGACATTTTACTTGCCTTTAAAAAACTTTATTGCTATTGGTGATTTGCTCTCTTTCTCTCTATAACCTTAGCAGTAGGGCTTAGCCTGTGAATAAGCGTATAACGAATACACTGTGGGTGGAAGGAACAACAAGCAGAGAAAGTTCTTTAATGCAGACTTCTCAGAGTGCAATGTTGAGCTTAATGGGTAAAAAGGAGAGGAAGTAACGTATGTACATAAAAATTGCAATTAAACCTACAGTGAGGGAGATTAAAATCTACTGGATTTCTAATAATATTATACAGTAAGGAACAGCAGACTTCAAAGAGTTCCTTTCTTTACATGTTTGGTGTTCAGGAAGGTAGAGAATATTTAAAGAAAGCTTTCTGGAGATAAATTATCCAGGATGAGGAGCAATTCAGGTAGACAATATAGCATAAGTGAAGGTTTGGAGACAAGAAAAGCCATTGTATATTCAAAGGGCTCATAAGGAGGTTGACATTTGGCATAATATAAAATCCTAGGCAGAGTGTTATAGGAGGTGAATCCAGAATAGTGTGTGGGAATGGAGAAGAGAAATGATAAAATCAGGCTTGTATTTTAATTTAGTTTAGTTTAATTTTCCTTTTTACCTAACTTCTTTGATTTTATTATTTATATATAATAGTTGACATATATTCATTTCAGGAGTACAACATAGTGATTCAGCAATTATATATGTTACAGAATGCTCCAGCTGGTAGCTGTAGAGACGGCAGATTTGAAGAAAGGTTAAAACGAGTCAGGGAGAACATGCATAGTATTGACCTGACCTAGGACAGTGGTAAACAGAAATGAAAGGAGAGTGGAGAAGAGTAGAAAGTTGAGAAGTGCTTAGCAGTAAAAATTGTCAGACATGGTGATTGGATATCAGGCATGGGGGAGGGGGAGGAGTTTAAATACGAATCTCAGGTTTCTGTCTATGCTAATTGAATGGAAGGGAAAATATAAGGGACAGGCAGATAAATGAGGAACTTAATACTTTAAATTTTAGGAATGTTGAAAGTGATGTGCCTATAAGAACCAAGGTAGAACACCTGGCCCTGAGTAAAAATTTGGGAGTTATCAGTGTAGATGAAAGAGAAAGTGTATGGAATGAGAAAAATAGTTGGTCAAGAGCAGACCCTGAAAATCGGCAAAATATTAGAGGCCTGCAAAAGATGATTCGTTCAGAAGGAGCTGTCAGAGAATCAAGACTAGAACCTAAAAGTGCATTGCCACCAGAAGTGATGGGGGTAGTGGGTGGGGAGGATTTCAAACAGCAGTGTCATTAAATGTAGGATGTGCAATGATCCTGTCTGATAAGGATAGATATATACATTGAATTTAGCAATTAGCAAGTTATTGGGGGCATTAGCAAGAATAGTTTTGACTATAGCAATCAAGATAAGAGGCGCAGTACCAAAAATTATGGAGGGAGGGAGAAAATATGACATGGGAACTCATTTTCAGGAGAGGGTTTTTTTTTTTCTTTAAAAAAATTTGAGCTTATTTATAGTCTGAGGGAAGGATGCAGGATCAAGGGGTGAATTAGAAATGCAAGAGAGATCAGATGCCTGACAGAGCAAGATTCTGAGGAAGCAGGAGGAGACTGGGGCAGAGTTCTTGAAAAGAAGGAAGGAGAGCTCAGATGTATGTAATAGGAAGAAATAGCTCTAGGTGGATGGGGATATATTTACATGTAAAGACAGGCAGGTAAGGGATTTAGTTGGTTGGCCTCAAACTCACATTATCTCCCTTCTCTTGCCTTCCCGTGCATTTAAGAGTAATTATTCTTCTCACCTCTGCTCAATTTTTACTTTTTATAGACATATACGTACATAATCCTATAACTATCGTAGCCATAGAAAAAGAAAATATAGGTTACCCATTAACATACTTCCAGAGTTAACATTTTGGTCTAACCTTTCACCCCTCTTCTGTGTATATGTGTGTATTTTTAAAGTGACTATGTAATATTCTGTAATTTATTTAACCAGTCTCATGTTAATAAATACTTTATTTGTTCCTTTGCTTTTGTTTGTTTCGCTATTGTTAGCTTTGTTTTTTTCTTTTATAAACAGTGAATTCCTTGTACACTTTGGTACATTTATGTTATTATTTTCTCAGGATAAATTTTCCAGCAGTAGAATGGCTGCTCCATCAAGTATGTGGTTTGTTAGGGTTTTTGATGTATGCTGGCGAAATCACTTCCCAAACAGATTGTCACATTTGCACTACCGTAGAAGTGTAAGAGAATGATTTCTCTTTACCCTCTTAACTGTTTGCCAACCCAGTGTGCAAAAGTGGTGTCTTTTACTTTAAGTTTGCATTTCTTCTTCTTTTTTTTTTTTAATGCTTATTTATTTTGAGAGAGAGAGAGAGACAGAGTGTGAGCAGGGGAGGGACAGAGAGAGAGGGAGACACAGAATCCAAGACAGGCTCTGGGCTCTGAGCTGTCAGCACAGAGCCCAACGTGGGACTTGAACTCACAAACCGTGAGCTCATGACTTGAGTCGAAATCGCTCAGCCACCCAGGTCCCTAACTTACTTAACTGACTGAGCAAAGTTTGCATTTCTTTGATGTTGGATACTTTTTATTTGTTTTGGTCGTTTAAGAGGATATATTTTAATTTGAGTAATTTTCACTCATTTCTTGAATAATCAAGAGTATAAGAAATTAATTACAATTATAATTATAAATTATAAGAGGTTTTTGGCATGACTTGCATTTATAAGTATCTGTGCAGTAATAAGGCCTTTTTGGCTTAGAAGAAAATCAAAAGGTTAATGACGTGGAGACTACTAAAAAGTTGGTTGGGGAAACTCTTTCAGTAAAAATGATGTCATAAGTCTATACCTTGATGATAAACTATTGGAAAAACAAAAGAGGAAAAAACAGAAAAAATTTAGAAGACATGACAAAGCTCAAAAATAAGACGAAGTTTTCCATGGACCCAAATTGGAACAGAAATGTAAGGGGCCAGGAGGTGGACAATATGGGTGTTAGTGTCTGAAAGATGGCTCAAGTGGCTGGGAGTTAGGCTTCTACAGAGTGTTCCATTTGGGGACTGCAGTCAAGAGCTGTGGCTTGTTTGAAACTGAACACCCAATGAGGTGGGAAGAGAAAGACCACCTTAGGAACTGACTCATTTTCTGATTTGGATTTTTCCCATTATTACCAAGGGGTCTGATCTCTAGTTGCTCAATATAAGACCAAATTCTGTCCTGGAGTCTTAGGGATTCCATAGAGGTAGCCATTAAACTGCAAGAAAGGAGTGGTATACTCCTAGAGAAAGTGGAAATAACTCACTGTAACTCAGACCTAAGGTGAGCCTACAAATCAAATGTCAAAATCCATAAAGTAATGCATTAATATGAAAAAAGACAATAAAGTCAGCAGATAGGAGATGAATTTACTCAGATGAAAGGAAAATAGTAGAAAATTTTGAAAAAAACTTTTATATTTCAAACTCTCAAAAGGATAAAGGAATAGCTTTATAAAACGAAGACAGCAGAAATTACATAAGACAAAAACAAGGGAATATGAAAAAAAATCACTTCACAGCATTAGTACTAAGATAATAAAGACATTGACATTTTAAAACCCAGTAACAATCTCTGGCTGTATTTTTGGATAGTAGTTCTCAGAAAGCAGCACAGAGATATAAACATGTGAAAGAGTTAAGAAACAAGGAGTTTAGAAACTTCAATATATATGTAATAAGAGTTCCAATGTAACAAGATAGAATGGCCAAGAAATGATGTTCACATGATAACTAAGAATTTTACAGAATTGGAGAGATTTAGTCCTCAGATTGAAAGTTTAACTTGAGCAGAATATATATAAATAAGCTCACATCGTATACTTTATAGTAAAATTAAAGACCACTGTTTTAAAAAGCTAATAGAAAAGACATATTACCTATGTAGGTATGAAAATTACATAGATCATAGACTTCTGTCCTATAGATCATAGACTTGGATGGCATTAGATGCCAGAAAATAATGTAGTAATATACCAAAGTGCTGAGCAAAAATAATTCTTAAATTACAATTCTATACCCAGCTAAAATTAGCACTCAGTAGTTTCATACTGCAGTAAATATTTACCACTGTCTTGCTCTTGCTGAAAAGAAAATCCTTTAAAGACATACTTTATCACAACAGTGTGAATGCAGAGGAAAAGAGTGACATGCATGATAGAAAATTATGTTGGTAATTAACTTCGGATGTTATAATGGTATTATAATAACAGTACCTTTCGTGTGATCATATATATTTGTACGAAACCAAAACCCCAGACAATAATGACAAGATATGGGGCTGTTCAGTGGCAGTTAAAGCATAGTTAGGACAAATACTGTGATACTGAGTAACTTGGGGAAAGAATTGTTGTGTAGAGTATGATAAAAAAAAATTAAGGATAAACCATTAATGAAAATATAATCTGTAGCTTTCAAACATAGAGAGAAAAAAATGATTATAGAAAAGCAATAGAAATAAATAAATTAGGGGCGCCTGGGTGGCTCAGCCGATTAAGCACTTGATCTCAGCTCAGGTCTTGATCCCAGGGTCTTGAGTTCAAGCCCCACACTGGGCTCCATTGCTGGGCCTGCTTAAAAAAGAAAAAGAAAAAGAAAAAGAGATTAAGTAAATAAAACTTCAATTGAAGGCACAGAAGAACCCAGCATACAAAATAAAATGGTAGAAGGGTGCCTGGGTGGCCCAATCAGCTGAGCATCCAGCTCTTGATCTTGGCTCAGGTTATGACCTCACAGTTATGGGATCGAGCCCTGCATCAGGTTCTGCACTGATGATGAGGAGCCTGCTTGGAATTCTCTCTCTCACTCTCACTCTCCCCTACTTATGCACACACATGCTCTAATGCTCGCTCGCTCTCTGTCTCTCTCTCTCTCTCCCTCAAAATAAATATTTAAAAAATAAGGTGGTAGAATTAAGTCCCAATATTTCAATAATTAAGATAAATATAAGAGGAGATACAATATTGAATTTTTAAAAATCTAATTATATTCTGCTTACAAATACAGTATACCTGGTGGTTGTACCATCAGCTTGTGCCAATGGTGTGGAATTTTCAGTCAGGATCTGCTGTAACCAACAAATGGCTTCATTTTTCTTTTCCTCATTATTCCAAATATGTTTGCGTCAGAGAAAGAAAATATTCCTTTGTGATTTCACAGATTTTGTCATTAGTTAATCAGAGTTCATAGAAGCTTCAATGATCCCATCAGTTAATTCCCCCAGCACTCAAAATTTTCATTGTGCTAAAGCTGATTGAAATTCTGATCTGCCTTTAAAGCAATTCCAGACCTCAAGCTTCTGAGGATTTTAAAAAGATACACTAAGTATGTGACTCTTAAATTCATAGGCTAAATTTCCTTTTGGATTGTTTTTCAAAGACTGAAAATGCCTGTCAGGAAATATTTTCTCTTTCCATCTCCCAGCTTCTCTATTTGTCAACTATTCTATCGTGACCTCTAAGATGGGGTTCACATTTTAATTACAGCTATGTATGGCAGTCTCCATCTGCCATAGCCAGCCTGTAGGCTTGACGGGACAGAAAGAGAAAACTAATACAGGACCTCTTTTTGACAAGCTCTCTTGCTACTTTCCCTTTACCATTAGACTCTCGGAATAATAATCTGTTGCAAAAACTGAACGACCCAGTAAATTATCAGATACTATAAATCTTCAGTTTTGGTAGGCATATTACTTTAAGCATCAACAATCAAGTTCTTTTTAATTATATTTCTTCGTTCTCCACTTATGCCATCGGTCCTTATGGCCAGAAGGACTTAATACAGTCTGTAAAAGTTGTAAAAATTTGCTGTGTACTCTTTTATTCCTATTTAACTGCAGATTAAATATTCGCTGTTTAGGATAAATTCCCTCCCATCCCTGTGGTCCCTGTCACCCAACTAACTGTTCTCTCCCTAAGAATATTCCTAAACTTTCTAGTTCACTGTGACTACAGTTATCCACAGATTAAACATACATTTATTCTGGTTGGTAATGAGCATAAGAAGTGATCTGATTGGATCCTCAGGAATGGTTATTGGTAGGCTGAAGTAATAAAACCCAAACTGATTTTTCTTTTTGTCCTGTTAGGGTACAGGAATCTAATTTTTTTTTTTTTTTTAATTTATGGGCATTAACATCAGAAGCATCTATATGAAGTCTTACAACTGAAAATATAACTTCTTTTTACCTCTCATATAACTACACAGGCATTGCCTCTGTAGATCTATCTGGAGAACTTCGGGGGTTCATACATCTACAAGGGAAAACTCATTTGTTGCTGCTGATAAGTTCTTGTTCTGACCCTCGCTGGAATCACTGCAGTCTGAATTACTGAAGAGAAGCTATTCCATAACACAGTGAATCTCAGAATTTATTTTTTCAACTGATACTTCCAGCTCTGGATTCTGTGACATTTGCCCAAAGGGAAACACCGGCCCCTTGGATTACACTGTGCATCCATTGTCTGAACTGTCACAGCAATAGCGCGTAAAGCTGTTTGCATAGCGTGCTAACTCTATCAGGGTCAGTTCCAGTCTGTGGCCGCTAAAAATGAAAACCATGCCCCAACCGGGACAAGAGCAGGGTCAACAGCTGGCAAAGGATATGGCAATCATTTATATAAATATGCTTTCTCAAGCCCACAAAAACAAAAAACCCCAACCCAACAGCTGGGAAGGGTTGGAAGTAGCCCCAAGGCTGGTTAGTCCCCTTCCAGATGGGGAGGTTAGACTGGGGCTAGCCAGACTGCTCCACATAGACTTCCGATTCGCATTAGAAATGAAAAGAGGAGAGGAAAGGGAAAAGGAAGAAAGGCTACAAGCATGACTGCTCTGTTTTTCACCTAACTTAATCAAATAAGTGAAGACTTTCCGAGACGGAAGGCTTGCATTTATCGGTATTCGTTTTTTCTGTTTATCATAGTGTCTAATACACGTCTTAACTGCTTAAACAGAAAGCATATATGCTCTAAAGTATAGTTTATATATAATGTCATGGTTATTTGTAGACAGATTGAAGAACCGATCTCAGATTTATATCCTGTTTACATCTTCCAAACACTTATGTAGAACATTCAATGCTAGAGAAGATAATAATTGTGGTGTTGGCTCATTCCCAGAACTTTATCCAAGGGATAGGGTTCATTTTTGTAATTTGATTTACTTTATAATTCATCGTTATTGCACATCTAATATATCCAACAGAATAACGAATACCATTTTCCTGAGTTCATCTTAAGGTTGCATACCATGAGACAAAGTATTATTTTTATAACCTGTTGTTGCTACAAGAGGCAAAGGTGGAGAGTATATGACTTTCAGACTCTTCCAGAGTGACATAGTGAAATAAAGACACCACAATGATGATGAAAAATTTCTTCTCATTATCTAGAAATGGGCAGCCTCCTCCCTAATAATGGAAAGTTCTGCTGAAGCCAAATTGAATGGCAGGCAGCACTTTCCTCTGCTCCAGCCTTATATTTGCTTAAGGGAAAGCTTACATAATGAATACTTTTTTTTAGGTGTAGGATGAGCTCATGCTATTGGAATACATAAAGTGACATAAATTAGGGTCTTTTGCCAAAATGGAGACGTTGTCTTAGAGGATGCTACTCTGACACAGAAGCTAAATAATGCATTTTCCTTCTTGTAACGGTCCGCCCGAAACAAACATTTTAGCTTTACTCATAGAATGTAACAACTAGAAGGAGCTTTTAGTGATCATCTGAGATACTTCCTCTCATCTTCCTGCCAGAGTAGTGGAGATCACAACGGTGGGGGGTGCAGCTGGCGGGTACAGTGGACCCCTAGTCAGGCATGCATACATACAGACCCGGTGCTTAGGAAGAACAGCGCTAGGCCAAGCGGGATAAAGAAAGCTGTAGAAACCTGAGATCATCAGTGGCGTCTGCTGATCCCAGATATGCCCAGATTTACTCTGTAACTGCGCTTGCTTTCCACTCTGGTCTGTAGCCCTAGAGGATCAAAGCAAGGGTTTCTCAAGCATCAACATTTTATTAGATATTCTGATGGTTTCTAGATGATGTTTTATCAGGATATTTCCATGGATAAGTAATAAGATAAGTGTGTTAAGAATGGGTTAGGAGTCTGTCCTCGCTGTGTATGTAGTAGTAGATGTTAAGCATGTGGAGGGCAAGGAAACTAGGTCTTACACGTATTTGTATCCACTGAGTCTTGCACATGCAAGCGTCTAGTTGATGTTTGCTGCTGGGAAATTTAAATAAGGTACAGGAAATGCTGATTTTGAAATGATTCTCTCAATCAAATGTTTTCTTCTAGAATAGCTACAGTTGCTTAATGCTAAATTTTTTTTGGGGGGGGGCTTTTTATTACCTTAATTTACATACAAGTTCAGTTATGTTTTATAGGAGAGGAAGAGTGTGGCAAAGGTATTCCTGACAAGCGGTCATTGCTGTCCCTGCTATTTTCTGTGCTGGGACCCAACCCTTTTTAAAAAGTTTCTGTGCACTTACTTCTGGTTAATCTATTTAACTTGAATACATTGTTCAGTTCATCTCAAACACTTTCCTAGCATTTATCTACAAACAGGAAGTACAAAAGCAAGACCAAGGCTTAGAGGTATGCTCAGAATTTAAGAACTAGGGGTTTAATTTCCTGACTCTGAGTATCTAAATGTTTCCTTAGATTGATGCAGATTAGTTTCACATAATTGGAAGTTTGAAAGGTGCATGCTTCTAAAGCTTTTAAGGTAATGATACTTAGAAATCACTGATTCTTCCCTGATGACTAAGGTCTTTAACATATGTTTACAAACTCCAAAGACTTTGAATATATTTTTATCATACTTTGATTATTAGTCATATATAATGGAACAAATATTTTTCTTCATTTTGTAATTCTTAGTGGAGAAAAAAGTTTTTGGTAGAGGCTTCTGAATTTACAGTAGCTCTGTATCTTCTTTTTATGTTTCTTAAAATTTTCCCAATCCATAGTACATTATGGTCTTGTTAGGATATATCAGGAAGATAGTTTTTTCCTTCCACTTCCTTTTCCTCTTTTAGCCGTTTGCGTACCATGTACAACCATAGAAGATATACATTTATGTCTGTTCTGTTGAACTGAATGCATATGACACCAGTCAGCCTTCCTTTTCCTCTCCATCCTGCTACAGCTACAGCTACTTCCCTGTCAAAAATTAGAAAAACAGAGGGAGGAGACCAGTATGTGGTGTTCATTAATGACATCTTGACACTATGCGACTGCAACTTTCCTCTCTTAAAGGCAAATAGCACCGATGACAAATTTAGGATATGATTGACACCATTGTTTAGATGTGCATGTGATTCAGTGAGGCTATCTAATTGTATCTATTCTTCTAATTTGTGGCCCAACTCTGCTTTGCCAAAGGTTTATTAGGACTAAAATAATAACTATGATGTGTCAAAAGAAATACTTTGAGGATGGATGAATGTTGATTTTAAACAGTGAAGGCAAGGGGTAATGAATCACTAATACCGTAGCCCCTTCGTCAGACAACAGTGACAGGTTAATTTTGATGCGATCTCTGTGATCTTTCTAAGTATGTCTATGCCAGTAATGTTGCTGTGAGCATAGAGATCCTATCTCTAGCCATTTGCTAAAAGTCCTGCAAAGTTAGTTGCTTAAAAGTACCTGAAAACATCTTTCTAGACTTCCACCTTACTTCAGGCCCTAGGGTCATAACCTCTTAACCTTACAGGTTATAGGTCTCTTGGTTTTTGATCTTTCTTGGTTCCTTAGTTTTTGCCTACTTCCTCCACAACATTCAAGCCTGTTATATAAGGAAATTGGAAACACCAATTTTGGATGAGATAAGAGTTACCCTCTCTTCCAGAATAATGCAAAAGGATGATTTTAAATAGAAACATGCTTGGGAAAAATTTAACAAAACTAACTACAGCATCCTGTCTAAGCCAGTTTAAAATAGAGGCCCTTCATTTCTTATACTCCCTTTCAAAAACAAAAAAAAAAAACTTAGAATTCACTGTTGACTTAGTGATAAAAGTTTTTTGTTTTGTTTTGTTTTGTTTTTTAGGTCCCCCTAGCTTGTTTGAGGTATCAGAGGGAATCATCAAAGTGAATGAGAATTGGATTAGTAAAATCAGTGGGTCAGCTTATTATTCCTGCCCTACTGGTCAGCATATTATTGGATAATAGTAACAGCTAACATCCTTTGGCACTTACTGTTGACAAAGCATCATCATCTTTATCGTTTTATAGCCATATCAGCTTTGTGTGAGAGAGACTATCTTCATTTCACAGCAGAGGAACCTGAGCTTCAGAAAAGGTCCTCAACTTGCCCAAGGCTAGATAGAAAATCAGTGACAGAGCTGATGTGGAATGTCAGCCTCCTGGGTCCTGATCCCTTGCAGCCAACCATTCCCAGCAGAGGGGCTTTAGAGTTAGAGCGAGTTTCTTTTCATCCTCAACTATGGTGGTGGTATGATATCTTCGTTGTTTGGCTGACTGACTGGCTCTCATGATGTTAATATCTTTTTGGTATTACCCTGCTTCTGTTTCAGCCAATATTTGGGTTTTGTTTCTTTGCCACACCTATGGGGCCAAGTACAGATAGACTGAATCAATAGTTCTTCGTATGAAGAAACTTCTTTGAGCTAATACTCAAGAGCTGAAATTCCAAATAGAATGGGAGAATATTCTGTTTTGAGGGGTTCCTCTCTCCACCCCAGCCACAATCCATGAATATCCCGATTAGAAAGTAAAAACAAAGACCACAAAAACCCCTCACATCGGATTTTACAGTCAAGGTAGAAATTCTGAGGACAAGTATTTGTCTTTGATCCCTACTCAGGAAGTACTGTTTACCCATCCACCAGGCAGAGCAAAAGAGGACAGATGGTAAAAAATTATAAGTCATTATTCAGTTGTCATTTAGCCCCATCAAAATTATGAGATCTTGCTTTTAAAAAACTAAGATGAAGTTTAACCTAAACCGAGATCAAACATGACAGCAGTATTTCTTCTGAAATGCAGACTGACACTTGCAGATATCTGCTAGTATCAAAGTCAGAGGGAGGGGGCTTATGAACAAAAATCATACTTCCATCCTGTATTAATCACATACTTGTCTGACCCACAATAGCACTGAAGTATGTGTGTGTGTGTGTGTGTGTGTGTATTTGTTCTGAATTTATTTTTATTTTATCTGACTTGCCAGCTGAACAAGGGGGCAAGGAATGTAATGTGCAAATCCTCCATTGCCACTGGAGAAGGATCCAAGAGGAATTCCTCAAGCTGAGAACATGAGCTGTGAGCGACATGTTTAAATAGCTAAATATCCAAAGTTTGAGTCAAGTCCATTTATTACTGGGGGGACACTCTCTTCCTTGAGGCTTGACTGAGTCCCTCTGACTTAGACTATAACAGATGCGGTGCCTGAGGAGGTGAGAGACTTGAGGTCCTGGAAACTTCGCCCAGGTTGTGGTTAATGGTGAGAGAGAATGGTGTGGACCCCTTCATGAAGTACATTCCATGTTCTGTGTGAAAAAGCCATGGACTTTTAAAGAAAGGCTTTTCTGTGTTCTTTGGTGAAACGAGGAAAGAGTTGGAAAAAGGAATCTAACATTTTTGAGTACTTTTTAATGTGACAGACACCGTTCCGGGAACTTTCAGAAGTATCACACTTTATTCTATCAGTTCCCCTAGTAGGTAGTGATTTCTTTTCTTTCCATTTTGCAGATGAGGAAACTGATGATGTCTGAGATAGCTTGCCCAGTCTAACACAGCTTAAAGATTGAAGTCCGGATTTGATCCCAGATCTGGCTCCAAAGCCCAGGCTTTCTCAAATGCCTGGAAGAATTACTCAAAGCATTAACTAGAGCTCTCAACAGAGTTTACTTTCCTTGATTTTTCTTGTTTTTCTGCTCTAGGCTATCTGGGTTAATTACTCCATTAGTTAGAATAAGAATGCATTGGGCCCAAAATTTTGTTTGATCTCTGGATGGACCAAGTTAATTTTTTATAAAGCAAAACTGAGAATTAGATGGCATCACCATTGGCCTGCCATTATGACAGAGTGTGAGAGATGAGCTAAGAGTGTGTCTGACTCAATGCCAGACCAGAAGAACAACTCAACAGCACATGCCCTGTTGCTCTTACATGGTCTGAGTACCCAAAGGGAGGAAAGTAATGTGTCCATAGTAGAAATAAACAGCCTGAATAACTTACATGAATCCATAGCTTTTCAACAGGGAAGCTGACTCTTACGTATCTGTCCTGTTTCAATTTAGGTGATCAAGGTACTGAATTTTCTCTAAGCAGGTTTATATTTATAATATCAGCATTGAGACTAGGGTGGTCTGCATCCTCTGTTGTGAATCAGGGCTCATATTAAATTATACATGATTGCTGGAGAAGTTCACTAATGCCTGTGTTTATCACCTCTGTCTTCAAAAAAAAAAAAACCCGTATTTTTGTACCTTTTAGATCTAAAAGGGAAGAGTTTTTCATATAATTTCAAAACTTCTTTTTCTTTTTCTTTTTCAACAGAAGCACCTTACTGTGCCTGCCTTTAGTCTCTGTTGGTTGTAATCAACAGGTATATGCCTTTGTCGTTTCCACTTCTTTTCATTCAATATTTGAAAAATAAAGTTTTATTTATCACCATACTTCTCATTTTTAAGAATAATTTTAAACCATTAATAATTATCCTTCATTCATACCATAGCAATGTTCTCTGTGTGAGCGGATTGAGTTTGGTGTAGAGAAAGAGTATGAAGTCTTTAAAAAATCATGTTTGAAGAGTAAAGATTAATGAAGAGAACTAAGTGTAAATCCAGTCAGGAAGAAACTTCATGCATAGTAGTAAAGAAGACGCTTCTAGAATACATCCTCCCTTCTCTCTTCCTTAGCAGTTCTTCATTCCTACTTAAATTATTTTATTTTTGTCTTCCTGACTTCTGGGGGACAGTGGGGGCACAAAAGAGGCAGTTTATGAAGTACTTAACAGTTTCCACATTGTCATCTGTGTAAAATCAGGAAAAGAATAATTAACAGATGTATCATAGAATAGTTAGGGAGAACAGTGATCAAAAAGGGCTTGAAAAGATAGTTCAAAATTCATGGAAACTTCCAGCTACATATTTTGTCTTCTCTTTATCTTTGTAAATGTTTTTTTTCCCCCAGGTTGAGTGTGATTCTTTCTTCCCAGCTGGAACTTTCAGCTTTGTCCCTAGGACCAAAGGTTCAATCAGCATCACTTTGCAGAGAACATTTCAGTGCCCTGGTATCCTCACCTTGTCAGTCGGTAGAGGGACAGATAGCACTGCCTGTGGCCCTGGGCTAATTAAATGAGTGGCCATCGGAGCCCTGAAATGACAGAGGGGAAAGGGCAGAGAATGGAACCAAGAGATCGTTCAAAATGGGGTTCAAGCTGTGAACGGGGCCTGGCCCCCTTCTTTCACAGCTGGGGTTTTGGCTGTGTGTCCTTCGAGTTGTTCAGCATGGTGACCCTGGCCGCCTGTGATTTACTAACTGTTTTACAAACATTTCCTCACTCTGGGAGGTTTGATATACTCTTCATCCTCCTCAGCTCACCAGAGTCACTCAGTCTCTGAGCCAAACCTGCATTTGTTTACAACTTTTCCGGAAATTTTCACAGAGGGGGAAGAAAAAACCTTCCCTCCTCTTCCAGTGTTTTATTTTTAAGTCAACACTTTCCCCAAGTTTATTTGTGCTAAACCAAATTCTCCTACAAGGTATTGCTCTATATTCAAATGGGAATTGCTGCATTTCTATAAATAGAATGAAGGTCATGTGAACGAGTTCAGAAAAATCTAGATATCACATTTTACTGGACCTTTACATTTAGTTCACTATTTTTTGAAAATAATATTCTATGTTTGGATTTGTCTTTTTTTCCCACATTCATATTAAGACTGACCATTATGTGAAACATTGAATTTGGGAAACATTGAGTGGAATCTTTCTAAAACTAAAATACCCATGTTAAAAATAACAAAATATCTTTTTGTTTCATCGTTGTAACTTTCTTTAAAGCAACGAGTTCAAAGCCCTTACATTAAATATATCCAGAACATAATCACCTTTGAAAACATAGTGCCAGGATTTTTTTCTTTAAATCTAATTCCCATTGTATCATTCGTTCAGTCTTTACATTGGCTGAAAAGGAAAGGATGCCTTGGAACTTAATAAACCCCAAGAATAATGTGAAGAAAAGCTAAAGAACGAGAGGATAAAAGATTAGGAAGTCCAATTCCATCAGAAATCAAAGGCTAACTCCTGGTTCACACCAAGAAGAAATTAAGTAGCAAGTTCTGACAAATACACAGTGGATTTCCCCTATCTGTTCCTTTTCCTAGCCCAATATTAAAATAGAGGCAAAGTTATAACACTCTCTTATTAAAAAGTGACTTTCTTTGGAACTTACCTGCCTGGGAAATGTAAGAAGTATTATTTTTTCTTTTCTACCTGTCAAAAAAAGGTTGAAACGGAAAGAAAAAAACCAAATAGGTGTTCTTTCTTTCCCCCTTGTCTGTCTTCTAGAGCCAGAACAGAGCATATCCTAGGCTGGATACAGCTAACAACCAGTTTCCTGAGAAAATGTGTTTTAGGAAGGAAAAATTGTTTTATTTCAACAAATCCATCTGGACTTCCTGGTGGGCCTCCCACATTGTCAACATCAATAACGTTTATTTGTTGACCAACAGAAGACCACCAGAATGAGGCGTTTGCATTTCTGCTTATTTCTAAGTGGACAGGAAAGATAGCTGGTAAGAGAACTAGTAAGAAGGAAATGGCAAACAAACACCATAGGTGATCCTGTGTGACATTCAGGAACTATTGCAGACTTCCAGTGCTCAAGACCGTCTCCTCAGCCATAATGTCATTGACCTTGACATGCTCAGAACAAATTGGTCTTTGTGATTGCTACCACATGCTGTAGTGCCTGCTAACCCTCCTGTTGGTCTAGAGTGAAGGGGGCAGGAGAAAGAGCTACTCATCAGAGAATATGTTTCTTGCATATTCTATAGACCCTTGCCCAGCATGCTTTTCCCACTCTGGTTAGTCTTAAAATGGCTAATTTAAAGTTGCCTAAGCATTGTAGGATCTGTGGAGCATACCTCATTTTACCCAAGTACTTCATAGATGAATAGTCCCTGTATTCTTAGGGTATGAACTGTGTCAGGAGTGGAGTTTAAGGCCAACACAGTCAGAAGGGCAGCTTTGGTGCTCAGCTAGAAAGCAAATTTTTGCCCCAAAGCACTTTACACTGTCTGTACCCATCAGATAAGTAGATCTATGCTTTTAAGGGAAAAACAGTATCTCTTTCTCACCTGAAGAGTCAACTTATTTCTGAATTTTACTTCTCTTTTACTTTTGTAGGTTTTTCATTTACCTGAAGAACATAGGTTTTAGCCAGTAAAAGTTTGTATAGGCTCTTCGATTTCTAGTGCTCTAGTTATAGGTACTTAACAAATGAGTGAATGAATGAGTGAAGGCTGCACAATTCAAGATGTGTGGGGTAAGCGGTGATCTCGACAAAAGCCGTGCTTACAACCAAATCATCACCTTTGAAATATGACCTTAAGTCTATCTTGCCTTTGATTTCTAGGCTAAAACTGATACATTAGCTTTTGTGATGTTGTACAGCATGATGTGCAGTGGGGTGTGACTACATGTTGAAACAGCTGACGCTCAGGGCATACTGGGTGTTCTTTGTTCATGTCTACAGTGTTCCCCATATTCTGTGTCAGAGCTGCAGATGATTCTGGGGCGCTGGGAATAACTTTCTTTATGTTTTATAATAAGTAAGTCCATATTTTATCTTAGTTTGTGCACACACATATCTGTAAATTATTCCAGTTCTTTTGTAGCGCTATGAATAACTATAATATTAACTAAAACCACTTTTCTATATTCAAAAACTGTGGGGAGATTTTCCCCTGTGAATGTATGAGTTTTTACTTTGATTCTAGCTAGGTCCTTTTTTTTTTAAATCTAGTTCTTTTTTTTTAACTTGAAGAACTCTGTATAGATCCAAAATAGTTTTGTTTTGAAAGGACAGATTTATTAGGGGAACAACTGACGTGGAAGCTACCAAAGGAGTGTGTTTTTTGAGTATCTCATTATTGGAAGATACAGTATTCATATTTGTTTTCACCACCTTTTCCAAGTGTTCTGTACATCAGCTCTTGCAGTGTGCCCAGAAAGCAGAGGTGTTCTTTAACCTCTTGTCTGCCACATGCATGAGATTTCCTTCCCTGCCTTCATACTGCTGCACCTGCTGCCCTCCAGCCCATGTTTTTCTCACTAATTGGTAGGATAGACATCGTCTCCTTGTCAGTACATATTGTACGTACATACCTACCTTATTCTTTTTACTGTCTGCATAGTAATAATGATAATATTTCCAGAGGCAGGTGCGTATTATTTCATCTAGTCTTCACCAGGATATAGGTATTGATGGGTGAGGAAGCTGAGTTAAAGAAAAGTTACAACCACTTCCAAGGTTATAAAACCAGTGAAAACCAAGGCTGGATCCAAACCAAGATGCCCTGGCTCCTCAGCCTGTGCTCCCAATCACCCAGCTCTTTTCAACAGTATTCTAGTGTATGCAGATTCTACATACAATAGATGTTTAAAATAGATGTTTAAACATCTTTGCTTTGCAGTGAACATCTTTTTACGTATTTCCTGTGCACTAAGTAGCATCTGAAGTATGGATATAACTGCCCTCTCTGTCCACTCTTACCCCAGGCAATCCATGGATTGCTCCAGAACCTAGAAATGGAGAAAATCTGCCCTCTCCCGTGGCTCAAGAAATTCAGCTGGCAGAGGATCCATTTTTCAAAGTTTTCTTGGAGCTGGAGATTTAAACTAAGACCAACTCATGTATATATACATATTTGTGTCTTGTTTGTCTGAAAACATTGGCTTTGTAAAATTCTCTGTAAGATCCTTGCACTTAAGCAGGATCAGAAAAAGAAGAGTATTATTAGTATTATTAATCTTATTTCCGTAGGAACCTCGATAGAAAACAGAAACAAACAGGAGGTAATCTTGATTACCTCTTTAAGTTATCTTTTAAAGTGTATTGTAAGGATACTAAGTAGGGCTCTTTTTAAAATCCTTTCAAAGGGGTGCCTGGGTGGCTCAGTTGGTTAAGCATCTGACTCTTGATTTCTGCTCAGGTCATGATCTCACAGTTTGTGACTTGAGCCCTGTGTCGGGCTCTGCATTGACAGTGTGGAGCCTGCTTGCGATTCTCTCTCTCTGCCTCTCTCTCCACCCCTCCCCTGCTTGCACATGCTCTCTCTCTCAAAATAAATAAGTAAACTTTAAAAAAAAAAAAAAAAGTACATCCAGCCACCGGTGCAAGATCTTGTAGACAGGTGTATTAGGAACTCAAAAACAAGTTCAAAGAAATGCCTCTGTGAATCTAGGGTGGAAGTAACCTGTTTTTACCTATAATTTTACCTCTTACCTGTTAGATCTGAATAAACAACTCTCATTTAATATTTTAGAAAATTATCTATAAAAAAAATTGTTGACTTCAACTTAGTATTTCAAGTCTAACTTCCAAATGGAGAGAGAGGTTTCATGGACTCCCAGACTTTCCAGAGGCAGGTGGCTTCCTATTCCACTTCCCTGTGCTTGGTATTTCAGTGACTGTATTGCCTACTTACATATATTATTTGACTTTTCACTGTATTTCTTTTTTTTTCTAAAGGCAAGCTCTCTTCTCCTTCCAGGAACAAGAGAAGTTTCTTCCCGATGCTCTGCTAATGCCTTGCTGATGCTCTGACTCAGCCTGACTTAAAATCCATAGTTTTGGTTTTTAACACTAGTAATGATTAATATTGAACCCCCAAAGAAAGGAAGTGCTATAGTTTCATTAGAGAGCCAAGATAGCAAGTTTTCATGAGAAGTGTATTTGGGACGTTGCTTATCTTCAGCTTGAGTTCAGCTTGAATCTCATTAGCCCAGCTTAACTTGAGGATGTTCTTGGAAAAGGAAGAGGGAGAAAGAAGATGCATGGTTGTCCTAAATGCTAATGTCAGAGACTCTTTTTTATAAACCTATTAGGCCCGTGCTTCTATGAGGAAAGCAGGTATCCATGTTGTTGACCCTCCCCAGAGAGGACCTCAGACACATTTTGTTCCCAAACAGAATTAGAAGGAAAAAGTCTGCTTAGCTGTCTTTTCCTGTTTAAAATACAGCTGCCCCTGCACCCGAGCCCTCGTCAGCTCACCAGGGCTCTCTGCAGACTTGGGGTAAGTCCCTGAGAGAAGTGGTGTGCAGTGGTTTTTTGGCTAAAGGAAAAGTGCTCTAAGGGGGGGGTAAGGGAAGATGTATCTCTTGTATCGTCAGATCCTTTGGGTATTTAATGTACAGTTTCAACAAAGGATATTCAGAATTATACCTCTGGTTCAAAATTGCTTAAATGTTGAAACATATGGTCTCATGTTCCATTCGTTAGGAAACAACCAGCTGTTCTCAGCCTGCCAAATCCAAGTAAACATCCACTGTGTGGAAGAGTGAATCTGAAGTGGTTCAGTAAAAACATAAAAGCTGTTTTTGCTGAAGAAGAGGGAACCAAAAAAAAAAAAAGAAAGAAAGAAAGAAAAAGAAAAAGGCCACCCCGAAACAACAGCTAGTGTAAAGTAAAAAAGAAATCCTGTTCTGATAACATATTTTCCCTGGCTTGCTCATAGTGGACTGTGGAGCAGGAATGGCTCGGGAGGGGTTTCAATTAAAAAAGATTTGTGGGCATCCTTGTTGTCTTCTGTTGGTGAAAATCATGTGATTGTCTCGGTTACAGTGATTACTTTAATAAAATGCAATTATCTGAATAATTAATTTATTTGGCTACTCTACTGTGTCCTCCATTCACAGAGGCCAAAATGTCAAAGATCAAGTAGATTAGGAGAATAGGAAAATTCTCATTATAAAGGCAGAGGGAGGAGGGGAAGGATGGAATATTTGGAATTTCAGTGCAGTGGTTTCTATTTATCTGAAATGTCAAGGGCAGTGTAAAATGTATTTTTAAAATGTGTTTCTGTATGGTTTGTGCCCATTCTTGGCGTGGCTGTGCCTCTACAGAGGCCATTGTTCTTTGAAGAGTATGAGGGGGTGTCTTTGTCCAAAGTGACAAAAAGAAGACTTGGAAGACTGGGCTTCCTTTGTTCCTGTGCGGTGCTGTAAAATTTGGTTTGAAATTAGGACCTCAGGGAAGGACCTTCAATAGAGAGCTTTCATTTCCTGCCAGCATTTTAATCACTCCGGGGTTTAAAGTGGATGGCCGGCCAGCATAATGGCCCTATGTTTAATAGAACAGCTCGTATCTTGAAGGCCAGTTAAGGGATCTGTCATCCGCCCAATATTCGTCTTTTCTGTTTCCTGTCCATTTATGAAGATCACCCACCCTTTTAGGTGGCTTCCCTATGCTCCTTTGTAGGAGAGCTGCTGCCACTGCTTCTTAAGGAGGCTGAACAGAAACCCAGTTGAATGTGGTCCAGTCTTCAGCCTATGCGGAAGGTCTGGAGAGTGCTTTCATTAGAAGCAAAATTCATCCGGTTTGGGAATTGATTCCGTCAGATGCAAAGAGGAAGTGTCACATTTCTCAAAAGTACAGAATGTGAGGGAGGTTCAAAAGGATCAAATCGATCATCAGAAATATTGGCACCTACCGACCCGATACATGTTTACAACATCATTGCTGTGACAGTTAATGTCATCCCGTCGGGAAAAAGAGTAATTTATACCCTGGAAGGTGCAGTCACCTAGTGGGTTTGATCTTGTATAACAAAGAAGTTTGTAATTTTTGTGAAAGAGTGGCTTTTTTTTTTTTTTTTTTTAACTCTGAGGACTCCTTTTGGAACCATTCAGAAATTGACCTTTACAGTTTATGAAATGATATCCAGCACCCATAAGGGAGTTGGAGTAAAGTCTTGAAAGATAGGGTCAGCATTAACAAGTAGGGGTTCTGAATTTCTTCCAATTCATACCTTGTGGCCAGGAGTCATGTAGTATCAGTGAAAGCCTCAGATTCACTAAATCCTAATGTAGGACCTGTCACTGCAAATGCTCTGTGACCAGGTGCTAAGCATGGAATTCTCCTTGTGGTGGCAGTAATCGTGAACTAGATGGCAGCAGCAATTTCAGAGGCAGCTATTAAATCAGATTATAAAGTGTTTCCCTAACTCTGAGCTGTACGATACATGAACAAAAAGTGAAAGAGAAGGGACTTTTTCAGCTACTAACACACGATCCCATTTTGCAGCCAGGGGTACCACAAAAGAAACAGGGAATTCACTTTTCATGGGCATTTTCTTCTTTGTAGGTAGATGTAGGTTAGCATGGGGAAACGAAGGAATGTGGAAGGGTTTTCTTTCCAGTCCATCTCAGCCAAGCTTGACCCACGCCCACAGAGGCGATGGAAATGAGAGTCTTCGCTGCCCACAGCCTTCTCAGAGCCAGGGTTCCGGCCCTGAGTGCAGGAAAAGAGAGAAGGGTGGGGTGACTGAAGTATTCTCACTTCACTGCTTTGGAAGAAACAGAATGACATTAAAGTCTTTACCAAAAAAAATGCTGGAGCCAGCTCCTCTTCACCTTTCCCATCTGTAATCCATAATCACTGCCTGGTTAGTTCATGTGAGAGCCCAGTTGGCCACCAAGTGGTGGTGCCTCCGTACTGACTGTACTTGCGCCCTGGAAGACTCCTCAGATGAGAATTTAAACATCCAGACACTTACCTGCCTCTTGGAGAGCCACCCTCCCACTGGGTCCCTTCTGACCTCTTTCATCACGTCCCTGGCCGCACATTTCTTAGCTGCCCAATTTGAGCCCTTTGGAAGTTGGCCTCCCTTGGATGAATAGCTGTTTGAAAGCTGATTTAAAGTGAGTGTTGCTCCACGTAAGAGCTATCGGCTGAAAAGAGCACTACCCAGAGCAGCAGAGGTGGCCGCAGAAGGTAGATAGGCTCTCCTGAGGCTGGCTTTGCAGCTGTGCATTGGTCTAGTAGGAATTGTGCATCATTTAGACTCAGGATCTCTTTGTATCCAGGCCGTTTCTCCATCAAAAGGGCCTCCGACATTTCAGCCGGGGAACCGTCATTGAACTTAACACCAGTCTGTTCCCACACATGAAATGTTATGACTCACGTCACCACTCAGCAGCTCCTCTGAAGGAAGGTCTCGGGTGTATGTTCTGGGTAAAATTTTTCAGGCATAGATTTGGAGGGAAAGCTGCCCACCAGAGCAGGGCCTTAGCATAAAGTTAATATTGTCAAAGATCTGACTATAATCCGTTTCATTCACTGTTGCAGTTCGCTGTGTGGGTGTACCCACAATGTGGGAACCTCATTTCATTGAAGAATATGAATATTTTGTAAGGATGTGAAGAGTTGCAAATAATCTTTTCTATAAGGCTGTGAGGAGGAACAAAGCAGCTAATGTTAGAAAGAACTGGTGCACTACTGTTTTCTGTCATTTGTAAAACTCAATAGGAATATTCTAGACTTGACAGATTTATATCCTCAATTTGTTGTTTCTTAAAGACAATCCATATCCTGCCTACAAAAAGCATACCTGTGAAAAGATCTGTTCCATTGTAAGGATATCTCTTTTGAAGCACCACTAGTTTTAAAATAAGATGATATGTGTAATAAACCCCTGAATTCTTTGTCTTTAGCAAAGAATTTGTCTACCCCTTTAAAGAGCTATCTGAAGCCTGCTGTATTAGCAAAAGACAAAGCATAGAATAAAGTTTTGATATACACACACACACACACATTTTATTTTTACTTTTTTAGTGAAATATAAATATAAAATATTATATTAGTTTTAGGTGTACAACATAGTCCTTCAACATTTATGTACATTACAAAGTGATCACCATAAGTCTAGTTACTATCTGTCACCGTACAGAGGTATACATTATTGTGTGCATTATTGTGTGCATGCTGTATATGACATCCCCATGATTTATTTATAACTGGAAATTTATACCTCTTGATGTCCTTCAACATTCCTCTCCTCTGGCAACCGTCAGTCTGTTCTCTTTATCTTAAGTCTGGTTTTATTTTGTTTTGTTTGATTGTTTGATTTTTTTTTTTTTTTTGGTAGATTCCACACGTAAGTAAAATCACATGGTATTGCTTTTCTCTTGTCAAACGTATTTCACTTAGCATAATACTCACAGGTCCCTTTACATTGTTCCAAATGGCAAGATTTTATTCTTTTTCATGACTGAGTAATAGTCCATTGTGTGTGTGTGTTTTTTTAATGTTTATTTGTTTATTTATTTTTGAGAGAGAGACAGAGCATGAGTGGGGGAAAGGCAGAGATTGAGGGAGACACAGAATCCGAAGCAGGCTCCAGGCTCTGAACTGTCAGCACAGAGCCTGATGCGGGGCTCGAACCCACGAACCATGAGATTGTGACCTGAGCCTAAGTCAGACGCTTAATTGACTGAGCCACTCAGGCACCCCTGGTTTTAATTTTCTGAGGAAGCTCCGTACTATTTTCCAGGGTAGGTGCACCAGTTTACATTCTTACCAACAGTGCATGAGAGTTCCCCATTGCCACATCCTCACAACACTTACTATTTACCATTTTGTGATAATAACCATTCTGATAGGTGTGAGGTGGTATCTCATTGTGGCTTTCCTGTGCATTTCCCTGATAATCAATCATGTTGAGCATCGTTTCATGTCTTCTTTGGTAAAATATCTATTGAGATCTTCTGCTCATGTTTTAATTGGATAGTTTGATTTTTGCTGTGGGATTGTAGGAATTCCTAACATATTTTGGATATTAGCCCCTTATCAGATCTACAATTTGCAAATAATTTACTTTCATTCAGTAGATTGCCTTTCATTTTCCTTATATTTATTTCTCCGCACAAAAACTTGTTAGTTTGATGTAGTCCTAGTTGTTTATTTTTGCTTTTCTTGCCCTTGGCTGTGGAATCAGGTCCAAAAAAAAATCACAAAAACTGATGTCAAGGAGCTTACCACCTATGTTTTCTTCTAGGAGTTGTATGGTTTTAGGTCTTACATTCAAGTCTTTAATCCATTTCGAGTTAATTTTTTAAAATATTTTTTTCATGTTTTATTTCTTTATTTTGAGAGAGAAAGAGCAAAAGCAGGGGAGGGGCAGGCAGAGAGGGAGAGAGAGAATCCCAAGGAGGCTCTGCACTGTCAGCGCAGAGCCCAGTGTGGGCTCAAACCCACAAACCATGAAATCATGGCCTGAACCAAAATCAAGAGTCAAAACCAAAACCAACTAAGCCACCAGGTGCCCCTTTATTGAGTTAATTTTTCATATGGTGTAAGAAAGTGGTCCAGTGTCATTCTTTTGCAATGTAGCTGCCCAGTTTTCCCGGCACCATAGATTGAAGAGACTGTCTTTTCTCCATTGTGTATTCTTGTTTCCTTTGTTGTAGATTAATTGATCATGTATGTGTGGGTTTATTTCTGGGCTCTGTGTTCTATTCCACTAATCCACGTGTCTATTGTTGTGCCTGTTTTGATTACTGTAACTTCGTAGTATAGCTGGAAATCAGGGAGTGTGATACCTTCAGGTTTGTTCCTCTTTCCAAGATTGCTTTGGCTATTTAAGGTCTTTCATGGTTCCATACAAATTTTAGGATTATTTGTTCTACTTCTTTGAAAAATGCTGTTGGTATTTTAGTAGGGATTGCATTGAGTCTGTAGATTGCTTTGAATAGTATGGACCTTTCAACAGTATTAATTGTTCCCGTTCATATACTTCATTTTTACGTATACACTTGAATACATTAAAATTATGTATAATAATACAGTGAAATAATGTACATATAAATATATAAAGATAATTGATATAAGTATATAAAATATAAGTATATATGTATATTCAATTTAGTGGAGTTAGCGAAGTGCCTTCACTTTTGCCTTGTTTTAGGCAGTGAGATTGTACCAGCCTTGACTGTAATCAAGACAATTATGGGACTCATTGGTGCTAGTTTCTAGCTTCCATTTCTCAGCAATTCTTTGAAATTACACTAGAAAATGAAGTGACCTTTGTGGATGTCCCATTTTTAGCCAATAAGCATTTGGTTAGCATTGTTTTCATGAGCTCCCTTGGGAAATTTTGCTTGTATCTTTAGATAATTCTGATCCTTCCTTCCAAAACCGTTTCCTGAGAGTTCATTGCTTATTTAATTAATACCTATTGTATTATATTGTGTGCTGATGTGTTTCTGTTTTAGAATTGAATCCCAACCAGGTAATTAGCTTCTCTGAGGCAGGACCCATGTCATACTTTTCTGTGTTCCCTAAAACCTAACCAACTGTTCCGGGCATAAATAGGTGTTAATCTCCTTTATGTTTATTGTTATCCATAAATTTCCCATATGAGTAAAGTAAGGCAGGAAGAGAATTTTATTATTTGCTTAGATGACAAGATTTTTGAAGCAACAATAGTACAGTAACCACCTTAGGTCAGGAAGAATGATCTCCTTGCCACTCTTCTACGTTGTTGCTCATCTGTCTTCCAGACCTTTAAATGTCTTATATTTGAATGTTTTTTTTTTTTAAATCACAATTGTTTTTGAAAGTGGTGGAAGAAAAGTGGAGAATGAGTGAGCAGACAGATGAATGGCCCGAGGATGAATTTGGAGCAGAACTGGATTAGAACTCAACAAGTCTTGAATTTTTTGGATGTGCTTTAATATATCATGAATACAAAACTATGACAGCTCCCAGTGTGTGATTGTAAAGGAAGCAGGCAGACAAGAAGGGAATGAGATATCAAATTCTGCCCTCGGTCTTTTTGTAATTGTCACAGAATAGCATAGAAAGATTCTAATAATGTAGTGCAAAGGGATGAGTAAGGAGTCCTGGCAGCCACGTGACTCCTAGAGGGAAAGGCAAGAGAATGGTGGCCATGAGTGACTGCTCAATGTAATCGTGGGCAAGGAGACCCCAACTCACCACACAGGATGCCCGGTTTCAAAGCTCATTCCAGATACAGGACTGTTTTGATAGAAATACTCCTTGGCTTTTCTGGAAAATATGAAAGCTGACTATTAAAAAGGATACGCTCTGGCTGTGAATGCACTCTACCAATACTAAGCGGTGTCTAGCACTAACCAGTTTTTGTTGGTGTCATCTCAGAAAACTTACCACTTGCATATATTTAATGCACAGGCTTGCCCTCTAAGAAGAAGACTTACCACCTGCAGGTCTCCTTCACTCACTAGATAAAATTTAAGAAACTCATCAGGATCTCTTTTGATAGCTGGAGCAGATGGGCAGGACATATGACTAACCAGGGTTAATTTCACATATTGTCTATTACTATAGTTTTTCTTAATCTACTCCTTGGCTTGATGGAATTTTTTTCAGTTCAGAGAGCTGACTTCTTAAGAGTGGGGGATAGGGGACAAGTGTCCTTTTGACACTTTGCTTCTCTATGCTTCAGTTTCATATTTTATGGAGCCTCTACACTAGTTGATTCCTGACCTCTCCTGTAGATCTGTAGTATTGACATATCACTTGAGAAATGCAGATAACATTTGAATGTAAGTCTCCAAACACTCGCATGCAGTATTTTGACGGCAGGGACGGGGAGGAGAGAATTCCAAGCAGGCTCCACACTGTCAGCACAGGGCCTGATGTGGGGCTCAAACTCACAAACTGTGAGATCATGACCCATCCAAACTCAAGAGTTGGATGGTCAGCTGACTGAGCCACCCACGCACCACACAGCATGAATTTTCTATTCCCATTTCCTTTGATTAAGCCAAGAAGAAGGTTCCCTAGTGCTTCATGGGATGTCCAGAAATTGTGTAGCCTGAGACACATAAGTTAGGATTAAGGTGATGTTAATATATTTGTTTACAACAGAGGATGCTGCTATTGGAACTTATGTTACTGTTTTGTCAGATTTGCCTTAACTCAAGTATACAAGGTTTTGAAGCTCTTTTCTTCCAGAATTGGCTTTACCTAAAGTGAAATTTAAAGTGAAAAAACAGGGGCACGGCACTGACTCAGTTGGTGGAACGTGTGACTCTTGATCTTGGGGTTGTGAGTTTGAGCCCCACTTTAGGTGTAGAGATTACTTAAAAAAGTAAAATCTGTAAAAAAAATTTTTTAAGTGAAAAAAAAAAGTTCAGAAAGGAAATACTAAATTAAAATTCACGTAGGTTTATACCATATGTCATTGCACCTATGAATTCAGGAATTCACTAAATACTTGTTGATTTTATATGAAGTAAGATGACTTTCAAGTACACTGCTCCACCAAGATACAGAATTTCAGTGTGCATTTGCTGACATTGAATCTGAGTGGTCTCATGTAGGTTTTCCTCTATGTAAGTTTCAGGCCTTTATTCTGCAAAGTTGTTTGCCTACCATGTGTAGTTTAAAGTTGACGCTGATTTTAAAGTGTCCTCTGCTTTTTGTGTTAGTGAAAAATCTGGATTCCTGAAAAGAATAGATTCTTTTCCCACCTGGATGATTTCCAGTCCTTACAATGGTTTGGAAGCACTTGGTAAGCCTGTTGTGGCCCAGAAGTCATTGTGGTTTAGCTTGGTTTGCTCTAGTAATGTAAATTATAGGAAACCTTTCATGAAAAAGATAAACAGGAACTAAGGGCAGAAATGCTTTTTCCCTTGTCATCATTATTTGGAGCTAGTGAATGGACAGATAAAGTAAGGGCCTATTTCCAGGACTTAGGCTCACTCCGGAATTCCTCCTTTTTACCCCAAGTTGGGTTTTATCATCAGGCAGATTATTAATAACGTGTTAATTTGCTAGAGAAATATGGTTTCCAATCAGGTAGCATCCCATACTGCTTTGCTTCTATTCCTCTAAGCCTTTTTTTCCTCCCTTTTTCAAAATTAAAAAAATTCCTACTTCCAGGCACAGAATAAACTATATGAGAAAAGTGTCACGCTCTTTCTAAAAACGTCTTGGTGATTGAGTCTTCTTGTTCCTCTGAAAGGCCTACATGCTTTTGGAGATGCATTTGTCTTTTTTTCCCCCAAATTTATTTATTTATTTTTGAGAGGGAGAGAGCACCAGCAGGGGAGGGGCAGAGAGAGAGGGGGAGACACAGATTGGAAGCAGGCTCCAGGCTCTGAGCTGTCAGCACAGAACCTGACGCAGGGCTCAAATTCACAAACCGTGAGATCATGACATGAGCCAAAGTTGAATGCTTAACCAACTTGAGCCACCCAGGCGCCCCAAGGCCTTCATGCTTTTGAATGAACACTGCTATACTTGACCCCTGATAATTCAAGTGGTCTAGTTACTGCCAGAATCCTTGGGATTTATCCCATCTTCTCCAGGTGGCTCTCCATTTAATATTGCTATGCTTACAATCTAGTTATGCTGTCATGATCTGGATCTGACCGGAACCAAGAACTGAGGTGTTTAAAGAAAGAAATGCTAAATGTTGGATCATGAGAAACTAAATCGAGCACTTCATTTCTTGTTCATTTCTTGGAGCCGACTACACGAGCTTTCTTGGTCTGAAGTCCCCTCCCTATTGCCGCATCCCTGAGCTGCTGTGAGCCTGTTAATCACAGTCATTAGAAGCACACAGAAGGTTAGAGAATACTCTTTTCCCTAGCTGAAGACTGTAGCCTGAATTTGAGGGACTGATTGTTGGGATAATCTTAAATTCTTCTCTTCTATAAAGTGGCAACTGCCCAGCATGGTCTTGGCTTCAGGTGAATTTCACGGAAGTGTGTTGCTAGCTGTTCTAGGACCGGCGCCACAGTTGCAGTGGGCAATCACAACTGTGCGGTCAGGGTGGTGGCCTCGCCTCCTTCCTCTCACTAAGGAGTCAGGGCCCTGTCGGCACAGTTGTCTGCGAAAGAACACCACGGATCCAACTGTCTGATGTTTGTTGTTAAGCAAGCAAGACATCCAGCTGGTGGCCTGAGCATCTCCATTCCATCCTGCCTGTTAGTTCTCTGAGGAAATAGCCTCTTATTCATGTCCTGTTTCATCACACAACTTTTCAGGCCTCAGTTTGCTGTGAGGACAGGGACTTAGCTAGAGTAGCCGATAGGCCTCGATTTACCCAAGTCCTGTTTTCACTTGTGCCAGTTTAATATCAGTGGCGCTCATTTTGCATCAAGCGTGGACTGGTATGGATGAGGGTCACCCTAGTTCTCACCCAAGCATAGACTTTGGAGCCGAGAGAAAGAGCCACTAACTCGAATGATACCAGGATATGTGCTTATTAAACATTAGAATTAGCCCGTATAACCTGTTGCTTTTGACGTGAATCCAAAGAACACGTCTTCTTAGGAAGGAGCTCTAGAATTAGGATTCTGATCTCTGACTAATATTTTCATAGGAAATCAGAAAGCAGTGAAGTACAAAATCAGGCAGGTTCTGTAGCCTTTTCAATAAAATTTGACTCTTCTCATGAGGACAAAAGTGGATAGATGATGGGGAACCAAGTTGTCTTCTGGACATACAACCTCTCAGAAGGGAAGCTTATCCAGAATTCCCATGCCTCCTGTGGTGCCCATCGCTGCCCCAGAGAGGAGCATTCCAGTAATGCCTTTCTGGGCAAATTTCCTAGGGAGTATTGAGAGTTGAGCAGTGTGTATATGTTCAGGACTCTTGAGGCCAGATCTCAATGTAAACATTTCTCTCTCCCCAAAGTGGTCCTTTGGTTTGGTCTCCGTGTGCCCACATCACTAGTGTTGCCAGCTTAGGGAGTTTATGAAATTTTGATTTAGAAATTAGGTTGTTGCTTATCTTGTACCTTCTTGCTCATAGTATTGACAGTACCACCGAATTGCTTGAGGCAGATAGCATCTCAGTGGTCACTGTGCTGTTTCAGCTCTCTGCTGCTGACAACATCAGAAGTGTTTTAACAGGGTTTTAATGGGCAGCCTCTGTAGCTCCTTGGAGGGTTGCAAATAGCTGCCGTGAGAAACCCTCTCTGCTGCTCTGGGCTGACATGCCCTCTTTTCTCATCCAGCTGCTGCTTGTTTAGATGGCCGCCTTCCTGGTGACAAGCACTTCTTATTTGGGCTGAACAGAACTAGGACTTGAATTCCAGAGATGAGATTGTGTAATATAAAAAAGGAAAGGTCTCCTAAGGACATTTGCTTCCCATCCTGTTGGGGGCAGGAAAAATAAGGCGGGTTATGGTGGGGTAGGGCAAGAGAGAGGGTCTAACCAGGAATAAGTCTGCCATTCCCAGAACCTTTCAGAGAAAATTCCTGGTATGTCGTTAAAACTAAAGTGTTCTCATTTGGTGGAGTCACAAGAATCTATTTGGAGAAAGCCATGCCCAGAGCCCCTGTTTTCTAGCTTTCCCACATTTTAGAGTTTTGTTTAGTGGCTGACAGGCACACAAATGAGGAAGGCACCTTTCCACACATGAAGACAGTTTCTCACTGTTTCGTGATACCCTGAGATTTTCACCACTATTAGGAAATACATCTCAAGAGTTAACGCACCGGGAATTAATGCTACTTCGTTTACTTTGGTTCCATTACTTGATCATCTGTTGCAAAAAAGTGACGGAATTCCCAACTAGTAACTTAAAACCTCAAATCCTAGGATAAAAGGGGGTGGATATCAACTCTTCCTAGAAGTCTCTTTTACTGAGACAATGAGATAGTAAAATGAGGCGGGGGGGGGGGGGGGAATGACATTACATTGACCTCCCAGCTGTGGTGCCAAAGGCAGTTCATGATCTCGGTGCCCAGGGTCAACAGGGTATCCAAAAGGAAACTGGTGATGAAAATGGAAGGGGAAAAAAATGATGGCCAAAATAATAAAGTTTTTAGTGTGATACAAGAACTTAGTCTAATCAGGAGGGCATCCCCTCTACTCTCCCCCCAAGGAGAATATGTCTGCATTCCATTTAGGAAGTTGAGTTCTTAATAGAATCCCTGTGTTTGGAAGTATCCGTGTAGAGAGCAGCCACTGTAATTGTTTCTCTCTGTCAACTTCCTTTCTCAGGGACATAGAAACAGCAGTTTGCCTGACTGTTTGAAGGAGATCTAAGAATACTTCCTTCTAGTGTGAGAAAGAGGCTGCTTTCACCTCAAGCTCTACCTGCTTATAATTGGTTTTTATCATTATCACCCTCCACAGTTTTTTCAGGCTGCCTGAGAACAGTCTCCTATCAGACACTTAAGACCATTTCACAGCCTTCTCTCTTTCCAAACCAGACTGATAGTACTGGGTTATCATCTGCCCTTCAGAGATTTAAGATTCTTAACTTCTTGTCACCAGCAGAGGCATGACTTTAGCTATTAAGGGATAAATCTGATTATCAAGGTTCCAAGGGAGAAAAAACCAGTACACTTCTGGGACACATTTGGAAATGGATTCTTGGCAAGACCCAAGCCCTCCTCCCCTTTGCATTCCCACTCCTAAAGCTGCTGCCGCTACCCTACCCGAACCAGCATCAGAAAAAAGCCTTTTTAGATGCACCTGTGTTTGGGATCTTCGGTAAGGCACTGCGTGAAGAACACTGCACGAGGTTACAGAATATAAAGGGAAGACCATGAGAATGTGGCCTAAGGGAGAGTGTAACGATGGAGTATAAACCCTAGTGTTCGAGAGAAAGCTAACAGCGTCATTCACTAGCTAGTAGATTTATGTCCCTCCACCTCAGCTTCCTGATTTCTAAAGTGAAAATTATAATAAGAGTTATACCTACTGACAAGATTGTTGGGAATTAAATGAGATATTGCATTACAGCACAGTGCCCGGCACATAGTTGAGGTTGGTTAACAAAAGCCAATACTACTATTTCTGTAAGAATACTCATGCCTGGTGCTCAGTAAAGGTATATGTAATGCCTCCATGGGTTCAAAGTGTCCAATTTTGGGGATCTGTTAGTAGTCACACAGACACAGATACAAGTATAGAGGACATACAGTGGCAGAATGAAAACAGTAAACTAAGACATGAAGAAACTGTGGGAAGCTATAAATAAATGATCAAAATAAAGACTTCGCATAAGCCTCTGGCGGAAAGAGCATCCCTAGGCTTGTCAATTCACACATTTCAATTTTGAGACTCAGTATTTTCTTTTATGGTCTAGAACCAAGAAACCTAAGCTTGATACCTTCTTGTGGTCTTGGGATGGTCCTTCCTTTCTCTAGGTCTGTGTCCCTGTCATATGGGAATAGATGGCCCCCAGGGTATCTTCCGTTCTAAATCGTGTAAGTCTGTTGAAAGAGAAACAGAGGTAGTAGTATTCCTCTTTTCACCATTGTTCAGCTGTATTTTACCTGAGGTGAAGACGTTTTGTACATCTGCCTTCATATGTCTTTCTGTGAAATTTCAGACTCCTGCCTTGTGTCTCTGTATCTTACCAATTAGGTATGGTTCTGTGGTTAATTTATTCTGTTTTGTGGCAGATTGGGTGAGTTACATCATGTGGCGAGTGGGGATTTTTTTTTTTTTTTTTTTTTTTTTTGGTAAGTAAATCTCTAGGCCCAATGTGGGGCTTGAACTCATGACCCTGATCAAGAGTCGCATGTTCTACCTACTGATCCAGCCGGATGCCCTGGGAATTTTTTATTTTCATGGTCTTTGGTTGTTTTCAGTGACCAGTAGCCTTGGTCAGGATGGCCCATGGCTGCTCTGCAACTTCAGGTTGATTCCTGTGCCTGTGGCCTTCAGCCTTGCTTGGCTGCCTTGAGTACAATCATTCACTACTCATTTGTGCTTGTGATCTCGTCCACTTTCGTGTGCTATTGCTCTGAATGACAGGGATGTAGCTTGCAGGTGGCAGAGGAGCCAGCCCTCCTGGCTTCCCGCAATGACAGCACTCCTCCACACTGGACTTTCCTCACTTCCCAGTTTGTCATTCCCAAGTTCAGTAGTTTAATTCTCCAAATCTGAAGAGTGCCAGTGCTGTATCTCCCTTTCTGTAATCATAACTGTAGGTGGTAATTGTGGAACATTTTCCTTACAAATACTCATTTTTGCTTTCAGTGTGTGACACAGGATTCAGAGCTGGTTTTTAGAAATATTCAAAACAATTTAAAAGTTAGTAGAGATACTTGTAAGCAGATTCTGAAGGGCTCGCAGGCTGCCTGACCCAGTCATTGTCCTATCTGCCCTGGGGCCTGTCTTCCTTAAGGACTGAGTGTTTTCTTATTTTATCTATCAACTGCCAATGGCTAGCTGCTAGATGTCTTTGACCCTGAGTCTTATAAAGGGCTGCACAAGTACCTTTTCATGATGTAAAGTTTTTAAAAATTTAAAACTAGCAATTGGGATACACTTAAAAGGAAGAATATCTTGATTTCTCAGAATACCGCACAGAGCAAGTTATATTTGCATCTCTGAGCGCCGTTGGTGAGGTGGGCCATGTAATGAAAGACTCAGGTTAAGTATTTTCAGAACAACTGATTTCCTAACCTGGGTTCCTTGTGACGTGTAAAGTTGTTGCTACAGATATCAACTGGGCAGCATGGCTAAAACTCACTTACAGCCTGATTGCACCCTGAAGGTGTTTGCTAAGTACACCGTCATGTGCTGGGATTTGAACAGAGGGAGGAAACTGCCATCCTTCAGTTCCCTTCAGCCACCTCTGGTTGAGGGCAGAGAAGCATTTGCTTTATAGCAATTTCATAGTCCATCTTTCCTCCTGTTCTTGATGATAAGCCTGCTGAGGATAGAAAGCAGTTTTTAATTTTAATATATCTTTATTACTTTTCGTTCATTTAAAAGAGAAACTTTTGAGCACTACTTATGTGCTTCTCTCTGCTAGGAACCGTAGGTGATCTAAAGATGCACAAAACAAAGTTCTCATTAGCGGGAAAATGGGCTAAGTATACCTCTGACTATAAAATAATACAGTAATACAGGTGAAGCAGTGGGGACGTTCAGAGGAAAGGGAAATCTGTTTCCACTTGAAATTCAGGAAAGGCTCCATGGAAGGTTTGTTATATGGAAATAGGAATGGAAAGTCATTCCAGGCAAGGAGAGGAGCCCTCAGAAAACATGGTGTACATATGGGGAAAACAGATGATTTGGTTTGCCTGTAGGACAGGGTGTGACCAAGAGAGGAGAAGAGAATGTTTGAAAAGTAAGACTGGAAAGTATAGGGCTTTGAATACTTTGCAGTGTTTTCTGCATCTCTAGAGTCGGTTGATATGTCAGGATTTGAATCTTGCTTCCACCACCTCTTACCACTGAGACCTTGGGCCTAGTCCAATGCATCTCTTCACTTCAATTTCATGGTCTATAAAACCTAACAGGTGAAATGAATTTTAATCCTAAATTTTATTTAACCTAGTATATGTAAAATACCATTTCACGATTTACTCAATATAAAAATTAACGGAAGGATACCTGGGTGGCTCAGTCAGTTGGGTGTCCAACTTCTGCTCAGGTCATGATCTCACAGCTTGTGAGTTGAGCCCCACATCAGGCTCTGTGTGGATAGCTCAGAGCCTGGAGCCTGTTTCGGATTCTGTGTTTCCCTTTCTCTCTCCCCTTCCCCCGCTCGTGCTCTGTCTCTCTCTCAAAAACAAACAGTAAAAAAGGGAAAAAAAATGTAATTAATGGAATATTTTACATCCTTTTTTCCATGCTAAGTCTTTGAAATCTGCTGCATATTTTATACTTAACCAGTACATCTCAATGCAGACTACCCATATTTCAGATGCTCAACAGCCACACATTGGCAGCACGGATCTACAACCTTTAGAACATTCTTTTACTCTATTGCCTTTGGTTTTATGAACACAAAGAGTGAAACATTCAAACTGAACTCAAAAGTCATTCCATGCTGATATCCATAGCTACCACTTACATTTTGACATGATGGAAGAAATTAATCCAAGTAAATTTTGTTCTCAGTTGGCCAGTCACAAGAGATTTCCCAGCAATTGTCCAGAATGAAAGCAATCGCTGGTACACGTCCATCCTGGTGGACATGTGAGTTTTGCTCTGGCATGAGGAGTAAGACTCATCTCTCCTTTTGTTCTTTCCTGACCAAGCCTGCCTTTGTATTCAGATTTAACAACCTTGGAGGAACACAGATTATATGCTCAGTATAATAGTTAGCATTTTTTCAGTTAATACATGGCCACCTGAATTCCCTGTACTGATCTAATTCCAGTTGCTTCTGAAGTTTACCTTTTATGCTTGTGTTGGTTTTAGCCAGTGACCACTGTGTCAGAGGTCATGACCTCGTACACTTCCTCCCCATAGATTCACTGTATTAGTGCTCAGTTTGTTAGGATCCCTCTAGATCAGTTTATTTAATTTCGCTGCCATTGGCTAATTCATAAAATCATGAGGCCGTTTCTTCTTCTTTCAGTTGGATGGCAAGTGGATGATAAAGAAGGAGAAGGAAAAGGAATGGAATACATCAGTTTCCTCAACATCTTAATTATCTTAGTTTTAAGTTCTTCTGTAAGTGTGTCTTTGTGGATGTAGTTTTACGAGCTTAAAGCATCTAATTGAAACCAGATCCTTAAATCTCTTTGGATGAAGGAATAGCCCTAAGTCCAGAGCATCTTATCCCTACAATCCAGAAACACGTCTGTGTGCTTGTACTTGGTGCATGTGTAATCAGTTTACTCTCTCAGCTTCTTTTTCCACCTAAGACCATAGCAGGACCTAGTATGATGATGAAGGGGACATTTATTCCTGTTTTAAATGGGTACAATTAAGGAAGGGAAGGTGGGTGCTTAATTATTAGTGATTGTTCAAAGAATCTGTTTCCTTTACTTATGGTATTATGGAGGCTACCCATCTATATTCAGCTAAGAATATATGAGTCTCCCTTTGCCAATTAAGGTTCACTTGTTTCTCTATCACATGCTAATTCTGATTTGATACTTGCTGTGCGTTCAAAATACACAGCATGGTTTTTTATATGCCTGCTGATCCCAAATGGTGTCTATTGCATACATTTTTAACATTCTTACTGTCACGTTCAAATCCTTTCTGTAGAACATTTGGGAAATATTTGTCCTGCAATACCCACCTACCAGGTAACTCCAGCTTGTCAGAAAAAAGGACTGACGACATTTAATGCATTTAAATTATACTGATACCTTGGGTTTTTGTGCACAGTGGGAGAAAAAAGTGATCCGATAATTTTTAAAATGTTTTAAACCTTTGTATGGAGATCTTTCTCAAGCAGATTTTATGCTTTCTTACTTCTTGAATACACTTTGATCTAGGACAAGGCCTAGCCATAAAAGACAACGCAGTTCTCAGTTGCTGAATCGTGTTGACTCATTGTTATAAACATACAATATTGTACTGGCACTTAGATCTTAAATGTTGAGGTTTTTTTAAATGTATTTTTCCTCAGATGCAAAATACTTTCAGTGCTCATTTGTATTTCCTGTAACTCTTCTCTGTCTCTCCGCCATCACAACTGATAACCTTATCTCTTAGAGAGAGCCAGACAGAAATTTTTTCAATGTTTATTTATTTATTTTGAGAGAGAGAGAAAGAACATGAGCAGGGGAGGGGCAGAGAGAGCAGAGAGAGAATCCCAGGCAGGTTCCACACTATCAGCGCAGAAGCCCAACACGAGGCTTGATCTCATGAACTGTGAGATCATGACCTGAGCGGAAATCAAGAGTCAGACGCTTAACTGACTGAGCTGCCCAGGCATCCCACAGAAATTTTTTATCAGCTACATAATATGTGCCCGATGCACATGGCTTCACATGCACATTTAATCCTTATAGCAACCCCATGAGCTAGCTGTTCCTGTACCCTCTATACATGGGAGGGAATTGGGGCTTAGAGAGAAGAAACTCTTTTCTTACTGCTCTCAGTGTACCTGCCCATATCATTTGTCTCCTTTTTAATTGGTTGCTTCCAGTTCTGAAGGCCAGAAATCCAGGTAACTGGATCATGCATACAATAAAATATGCTCTGGTGAGTCCTTGTGATGTGAGCCTCTGGGTAAAGAATGATGAAGACAGGGAGGGGTTCCGGGTCGGGCATTCATGAGATATGTTAGCTTAGGTAGGCTCATGCCCCTTTTTATAGGTAATAGTTACTCGACAGTTAAGCTAATATTATACTATTAGCCAGGATGGGTGGATGTGGGCTAGACCGGTTTTTTGCCTAGGGATAGAGGAATTACTGGAAGGAGACCTCCTCACACACTGTT
This sequence comes from Hyaena hyaena, assembly GCF_003009895.1. Taxonomy (NCBI): domain Eukaryota; kingdom Metazoa; phylum Chordata; class Mammalia; order Carnivora; family Hyaenidae; genus Hyaena; species Hyaena hyaena. The sequence continues at coordinate 347,758 of NW_024081184.1, read as the reverse complement.
CTACAAGGGTGCGTCTTCCACAGCCTAACTTGGAAAGGCTAAGCCATCGTCATTAGTAGTTTGGGGTCATAGACTGCTCTGAGAAGCCAGTGATGTTTAGGAGTCCCCTCCAGGAAAAATATGTACAGACACTCACACACGATGAAAGCACATACTTTCAGGGATTCCAGGACCCCCTTAAAACCTATCCCTGACCCTCAGATTAAGAGAATTCATTTGGCCTCTGGGGGTAGGTGTTAGTCACTAATGCTGTTATCACTGAAACATGTCCCTCAGACCAGAAATTATAATTGAGGACAGAGGAACTGTAGGGACTGTGGGAGATTTGAAACAGGAAAGGGCGTTAGCTGTGGGGCAGAGGGCAGGGAGGCGGCAGATTCCTATTTGCCCTTGAATCGGGTGAGATGAACAAGGGGACAGTAGAGCCAGTCCCGGATGCCGGGGAGACTTTATGCGCCTGGAGGTCACCTGCCTGAGAGAAAGGCTGAAGCCAAGAGAGCAGAGCCAAGGCAGAGGTCCTGTAGAGGTCTGCCAGTCCGGCAGGTTGGAGCACACTGGCCTCAACTCAGGCCAGTTCTTGCTACTCTGAGGAGAGACTTTCAGAATCAGAGACCTGTAGTTGGAAAACAGGACTTTTGATGCTGTTTATATTTTCTATAATTTGGTTTTGCTTTCTCCTTGGTTTTGTGTAAAATTTGCACTAAGGTCAGCGTAGAAAGGGAGTTTTGCAAATGAGTCCTTGAGCCTTTCTAAAGAGAAGAACAGCTTCTGCAGTGGTATTCGCAGCACTTTTCCTCTTACTTGTGAGTGAACAAACCCCCTTCCCCCCAAAATAAAGTGCAAAGGTCAGCCTCTGGTGTAGACTTCTTTCTTACCTGGAGACTCTCCTTTCAGATTTTCAAAGCTGAATGGTTTTACATCTTGTTTTCATAAGAATGCCTCTTCCTTTACATACGCTCGTTCCTGCACAGTCTTGCTTCACCCCACAGGCCCAGTAGACACTCCAGTAGGACCTTTCTCCTTCTGGCAAGTGTGACTCCTGTTGGTGGGTCCAGTCACCTGGCTCTTAACTGAAGCCTTAAAGAGTTTCAGGAGGCCTTTCTTATTTTGCTTTGAGATTTTAAGTCCCAGTGGTGTTGAGAAATTATGAAGGAGACTGTAGACACATTGAAGTCTTTAACCAGAGTAGCTGCCTTCACAGGAAACCATAATTTATAGCATGTTTTAGAAGGATTTGAAAGCACTAAAGTTATAGGTCCAATAAGTACAGTAGTCTCAAATCATTGGATGTTACCCTAAAGAATGAAAAGTGTCGCCTTTGAAGTCACAGATCTATTTTCTGTGTCTAAATGCAATAACCTTCTTCTAGGCAGCCCCAGTCTAAGTTGGTGAACCCCATTCTTGTGTTTCTAAAGGCTCACCAGTAAAGTACCTTGTGTTACAGAGGAGGGGGACTTATGTGTCCTCTTTACCCAGTCCCCAAGTCTGAAGCCACAGCCTTGTCTGTCATCAGCAGAAATTTTTCTCGAAGGTAGGGTTTTAGCTTAAAATTAGTGTTGGTAATATATTCTCTTCCACAGTGTGTATGTTTTGATATATAAAATATTTGTCAAATTATTGTTTTCCCTAAAATTTTCAAGTAAATCATCTTTCCATGGCCCACCACTACATACCCCTAGAAATAGTGTAATAACACAAACATTGGTAAAGGTTTTTTTTTTTTTTTTAATTGCTTTCTTTTGTTCCCATTTTACAGAAGAGAAACATGATTGTAAAGTTCAGGCACTTGCTCAATTTCATAAGCTATGCAGCAGCAAAGTATTTTTAAACCATGTGTTTCTTGAGTTCCAAATCTATAGTACAAAACCAAGCTGGATATTAAGATATCCTGTCTTCAAAAGAAGTAAGAAGGTGGGTTTGAAAAATATTCCACAAAGTTAGAGATTACGAGTTATTCATGGGCAGTGTGCTTAGTTTCCCAGATAGCTTGGAAACAATTTTGGATAAGCATGTATGTTTTATGTAATTGTAGATACTGGCAGTAATGCTTCATAACCAGGTACATCATGGCAAACAGGAGTCAGAGGCTAATTTCTTTCAAAGCCATTATCTATCAAAGTAGGAAGGGAGTGTTTTTCTTTTATGGACAGAGAAACAGAGTCTTAAATTGAAATCTTCATTCCATTTATGGTAGTTTGGCAGACCCTTGAACATAACCAATCCATGACCCATACATTGGTTCTGCCCTGAAAATCTTATTACTTGCGAAAGTAATTAAAATTGCCATTTTATTTATTTATTACTTTAAAAACCTTGAGTTCCTGAGTTTCATCCTGAGGATCCAGGACCAATTTTCTCTTTCTTAAAAGGAAAAAGAACTAAAATGGGAAATTCTTTGCAAGTCCTATTTTATTCTCCATTGTTCTCTCTCACCTCCATTGCTACTTTATTGGCACCTTCAGCCCTTGTGATTATGCATAATGGAAATAATAATAATTATTATTAAAGTAACTCTTTTCCTTATTATCATTTCGGAGTTGTATATCCATTTAGCAGACCACAGCAGCTAGCCTGAACTAGGATTGTAAGATACAAAATTATGTTGCCTGCATCAGTGGGGAATTTCATGGAATTTGCTTCTCTTTGACTGTATTTCCAGATGGAACCATGTGCCTAAGTGTTTGTTTTAGGCCTCCAAGAAGTCATTCCTTTGCAATGATCTGTAGCCAGACTGCCCTCCCCTGGGACTAACCTGTGTGACTAATTTGAGTAGGAGTGTGATAAACTTTGTCACCGCTTAAGAAGAGGCTAAAAATACTTCTTTTTTGTGTGTTTTTTTTCCCCTCCATATTATCTAACAACACTCTTTGAGGGATAATGGAGAGGACGTGGTGAAGATTAGAACTGGATGGGAAAGTTCTGAACGCCCAAGCCTCATTTCGGAAGCTTCACACCTTTGAGCCCAGGGAAGAGCTTTGACCCCAGGCTTTTACAGGTTTTGTTGTAAAATCCAAGCTGCCCAGAACACTTTGTGGCTAATGGCTTTAGCAGAAGTGATTTTACAACTAAAGATGGCCATCAACCAGGCTTTTCTTAGTTCATTGTCCAGATCTAAAAATGATTGTTAACGTGACTTATTGCACCAGTAAAATATTTCTAAGAAGTGTTTCTTTTTGGGTTGCGGTCTTGTGATCAAAACACACTAAATGGAGGGCTTCCCTACAAGGTGAAGTAGACAGACATGATTTGAAGATGAAGCATATGGTGTCCCCCCCTTATCTGGAGGAATATGTTCCATGCCCCCCAGTGGATGCCTAAAACCATGGGTAGTACTGAACCCTTTATTTACCATGTTTTTTTCTATACGTACGTACCCATGATAAAGTATAATTTATAAATGAGGCACAATAAGAGATTAACAAGAACTAATAATAAACTAGAATAATTATAACAATATACTGTAAAGTTATGTGAATGTGGTCTTTCTCTCTCTCAAAATATCTTATACTGCATTCGCTCTTCTTGTGATGATGTGAGATGATAAAATGCTACATGATGAGATGAAGTGAGGTGAATGACACAGGCATGTGGCATAGAGTTAGGCTGGGGTTCCAGGGGATCAACTGCTTCCCAACTGTGGTTGACCGTGGAAACTGAAGACTAGAGAGGGATTCTTATCTTAGCCTTGCCCTTGACTGACTGAGAGACCTTGGACAAGTCATATCCTCCCTTGTCCTATGTTTCTTTAACTGTAAAATAAAAGGATTGGACCAGCTCTTTTATTTTCAGACCTCCATCTCAAGCCTTCCTCCCCAATGACAGAGCCTTTTTTCCAGTGAAATTGTATGCAGGATCCCAGTATATAAAGCATACACAAGTGGAGATGTTTCCTTCATGGACGATTCAGGGAAAAGCCTTCTCTGGCCTCAGTTCTGGCCCCCGAGGCATCTCTACTTTATTTGAAAAGAGCTCTTCCAGCTATGGCATTCTATACTTCTAATTAATATGAACTAAGCATTATTAATATCAGTGGGTCTGGTTTTTTTCCTCAGTACCCACAGCAGGGAGAGAAAAACAATCATCTTAAATTTCAGTATGATTTAAGTGAATAGAAGATATAATTCATTGATAGTAAAGACGAATACAAGTCTAAACATATGACTATTACAAGTGGTAGAAATTCACAATAGAAACCCTCTCTTCCTTTGCCCCAGAATGCTTGCAGCAAGAAAGAAGAGGTTGAAATGATAAACCTTCAACCATTAGACCTCACTTCTCTATGTTTCCCATGGAGCACTAGCATACAGCTCCCCCTTTTTCCTTCCTCTCTTCTTTCCAGTCCTAGATTGCTGCATGGTTTGGAATTTGGGTCCCAGGAAGCTTTCCTTGGTTGCTGATGTCTCTCTAACTGGAGCCTTGTCTGAAGCGCTCCGATTTCTACCTGTCATCTCCACCGAGACCTTGCAGATTCAATACCAAACTGTTGTGTAGGATTAAACTCTGAGCCTTCCAGGAAAAACTTCAGAAAGGGCTCCCTTGCTGTTGTTAATTGCAAAATAAACAGATATCCCTCCCAGGGAGTGGAGTTTCCTTCTCCTTTGGTGGGCTTCCCTCTAGCAATGTGGGAGCTGCTGGGGCCGGATTTACACGGACAATTCCAGACCAGGTTAGAACTCCCCCCTCACCTTCCCAGTCTGCAGAATTTCGCCAACCTGTGCACCAGCTGCTAATCATGCCAGCCTTTTCTGAGTGTTGGCCTTCTCCAGCCAGCAGTTTTTCCACCGATTGCTAGATCTATAGCTCTGACTTGGGATTTCTCCTCCCAAATAATAACAGCAATACTGTTTAGCATTTTCTGTCAGCCAGATGCTGTCCTGAGCACTTTAAATGTGTTAACTCATGGGGGCTCTCCGAGAATGGCCGGACCAAGGCCCAAGTAACAAGATAGGTGCAGAGTTTCCAGAATCCTTCGTGGCTAGTTATTGCCAAATGACTTCTAGACAGGCAGGCTGGGCAGCTCCCAAATGAGTGCCCTTCAGTGAAAATGTACAGTTTTTGAGAATTTGGATTTTTTTTTTTTTTAACAAATGAGCCACTTGAGTTGTTTACATATGAAATGATTGCTTGGCAGGTAGAGTTCTTATTATGCCATTATGTTAAAAATTATTAACAAGGGCTTAATTTCATTCCAAACAGATTGTGTCAAGGCGACTGGGCGCTGCAGAAATACAGTGAAATATGAGATTCTTGAGCCTTTAGTAGAGGCTGAGCAAGAGACCCCAGTTAGTCCTACCCTTTTCTAAACAGCCGCAGCCATGAAACTTTCTTGACCTTTTCACCTTTAAACTTTGTTTGAACTTGGAAAGAAGACTTTTGAATTATTAAAAAAAAAAAAAATGAAAGAAAGAAAAAAAAGAGAGAGACAGAGAGAAGAAAGACAGGAGAATAAAAGGCCGGGGGAGGCTGTGGAAGACTGGGGTAGAAGGACTGATTATATGTTAGAGTAACAGCAATACTAGGAAAATAACCCTCCTCTTGTGTATGAGTTTCTGCTACTGGGAGCCACGGGGTAATCGGCTCACATGACATACCCAGAGGCTAATGCTAGCCTGTGCTGTTTTTGAACATATTCAAACAAAGGCTGATTATCCAAACAAGAATTTGGACTGCAGCAGTCGGACCAGTTAAATTATAGTTAGTAAAACTTGGCGCCTTAGGAGCTTGGAATGTTACAATTGCAGCTGGATCTTCGTTTGTCAGGCAGGCCCCACGAAACAATCAGACCAGAGATTTTTATCTTCCCGGGGCTCAGTTTAACTCCTTGGATGCAAAGACTAAGTGCCAACTGTCCCGGCTTGGACTCCTGGCCACTTCTGTCTCCCGTCCTGCCAGAGTTAATAGGCACAGACAGCTTTGTGGTGTTGGCAAGTCGCTCATTTTCTTAGATTTTGTGTTGGAGAGATGATAATTGTGATCTGTTTATTTCTTTAGCCAACATCTGCCAAGTAGCCAAGTACTACCATGGACAAAGGCCTCTGCTGGACAGTCTGTTTATACGGGCACATCTCATTCTGTTGTGCTTTGCTTTATTGCGCTTCGCAGATACTGCGTTTTTTACAACTTGAAGGTTTGTAGCAACCCTGAATTGAACAAGATGATTGGCGCCAGTTTTCCAACAGCATTTGCTCACTTTGTGTCTCTGTGTCACGTTTTGGTAATTCTTGCAATATTTCCAACTTTCATTATTATTATTACATTTGTTAAGGTGCTCTGTGATCAGTGATTATGACTCACTGAAGGTTCTGATGATGGTTAGCATTTTTTAGCAATAAAATATTTTGAAATTAAGTAACACATAATTTAATTATGTTTTTTTTAGACAAAATGTTATTACACACTTCATAGACAACAGTATGGTGTAAACGTAACTTTTACATGCACTGGGAAACCAAAAAAACTCATTTGATTTGACTCCCCTTCATTATGGTAGTCTGGAACCGAACCTGCAGTGTCTCTGAGGTATGCCCGTGTACAGATGGCTATAATAGATGGCATAAAGCAATAAGATGTCAAAAGGTTATAAAATACTATGAGTAATTTAGCTACAGGGGACATGGAAGATAAAGGCTTTTTGAAGAAGGTGTCGTTTGAACTAACTTTAAGGAAAGGCAGGCTTGAATGATTTTTTTTTTTTTTTTTATTTTTTAGAGAGAGAGAAAGAGAGTACCCACAAGCAGGGGCAAAGGGTGGGGAGCAGGGAGAGAAAGGAGAGAGAGAGAGTGAGAGAGAGAGAGAGAGAGAGAGAGAGAGAGTCAGAGTCCCAAGCAGGCTCCACACTCAGAGCAGAGCCTGACATGGGGTTCAGTTCCACGACCCCAGGATCATGATCTGAACAAAAATCAAGAGTGGGACACTCAACTGACTGAGCCACCTAGGCACCCCCCAGATCTTTAAAAATGTGATTGTATGCAGAGGGAACCGCACAAATAAAAGAATCAAGTCAGGAGAGTTGAGAGTGGATGTGAAGGGTAGTAGGCAGAGAAGACTAAAGAAGTAGATGAGGACTAGAAGTAGATTGAGAATGGCAGGGGTAAGAGAGTGGCCTTTATTTGGTAATCAAGATGCCAATAAAAGTTATCTTTCATTTTTACATAGCTATCTTTAATAAGTTAACATGTATTGAAAATCTACCATCTGTCAGGACACTGATGATTATTATGAGTCCTCATCATAATTCTCCTCAAACCTGAGGTTCAGAGGAACTATGTAACTTTCCCAAGATCACAGCCCATAAATGGCAATTAAGATTCAAACCTAGACTGACTATAGACCCCCCCCCCCAGCTTTTAACCACTATTCTGTTCTATGCCTTTTTAATTTGCTGACTTTATGGTCATAATGCAGAATAGATTAGGCATATTTTTATATGGAAGCAAGAAGCTTGATTCCAGTGGATTATCATTATTCTTTACTTGGATGGCTAGACTGAAGAGAATTACTTTACATGGATGAATTTTTTTTTTTTTCTTTTTGAGAAAGAGGCCACAAGAATCAGTATGCGGGAGGGGCAGAGAGAGGAGAGAGAATCCTAAGCAGGCTCCACACCCAGTGCAGAACCCAGTGTGGGGTTCCAACCCATGAGCATGAGATCATGATACATGGATGATTTTTTTAAATTTTTAAAATGTTTTGTTTATTTTTCAGAGAGAGAAAGAGACAGAGACAGTGCGAGCAGGAGAGGGTCAGAGAGAAAGGGAGACACCGAATCCAAAGCAGCCTCCAGGATCTGAGCTGTCAGCCAGAGCCAGATGTGAGGCTTGAACTCACAAACTGTGAGATCATGACCTGAGCTGAAGTCAGAGGCTTAACTGACTCAGCCACCCCGGCGCCCCTACATGGATGATTTTTATAACAGAGTTCAGTTATACAGTTACAAGGAACACTTGGAGTCGGTTTAAGCATATGGGTTGTAATAGGTTCGTGTGAAGAATATTTCTTCTTGACCAGTTCTATCAAATGACAGTCTGCTTTCCTAGGTACTTCTGACAGCGATTTTACAGCAGTACAGAGCTGACTTTGGCTGTGAAGGTCTTATGTATTTATGATGTTGCCTTTTCTGAGAAACACATTTGATGCTACTAGAATATGGCTCTCCACTTCCCAGTTTCCACAGGGCATCTTCACCATATTCTTATCCTCTGCTCACCCTGCCACTGTCTTGTTTTCTTTCCTGTTCTCTTTGATATACTCTGTTATTGTAAGCCAGGCTTGTGGCTTCTGGGAGGGGTGATTGGCAGGGTCAGTCAGACATAAGCACTGAAACGTGTGTCCCAGAGGTGGAAGCCAGATTTCCTCTCAGGGCCCTGAGGCCAACTCCTGTGATGGCTTCGTGGCTAGAAATAGCAGAAATCAAAATGGATATTGCAGATAGTCCAGGCAAACAAATAAGAAATCCAAATGCTTGGATACTTCAGATTTTTAAATTTATTAGTGGGTATTTTTAACAATAAAAGCAATATAACATTTTTTTTGGTCATTTTTTCCAACGTATGGCAGATAGGTTGGGTTTACAGTTCTTATGGGAAGATCAGGTGCTGCTTTAGTGAGCTTAGTTTTGAAAAGCCAAAGCAAGAGTGAATAAAATAGCAGGTTACCATAGTATAGATAGAGGAAGTTAATTACATCCTGATTTAGCTTGGCTTTAAACAAATTCTCCGCATAGGACATGCTAACTTGAGTAGCATCACCATGAAGGATAGTTACAAACGCAAGAAGAAAGCCATGCAGATGGGGGTATGGAAGGGGGAAGCGGGTAATTTGTTTGCTTTGTTTTGTTTTTTAATTCAGTGTGTCAGGCCTCTAGCAGATAGCTCCTGAAACCTTTGAGAAAACTGTTGAGATTCTAGGGACAAGCTTTCTTCGGCTTATGATGCTTTTGGAAATGAGGGTAGCCTAATGATGAGCAGTTCTTGCTTTATAATGTTAATCATTTGCATTTTATCAGTGGCTCTAAAATTCATATAAAAAGGGAACTTCATTTACTTTGGGTGATCATGTTTCAATGTGTTAATGTTTCAGGAGTAGCAGAGGATAACTTGCGACTGTTAAGATCTAGATCATGCTAAAAGTATTAAACTTGGCTTTTGGAGATTAGGTTTTCCCTACTTAAAATTAAGGGCTTCAAGATTTTAATCAAGATAATCTTAAAATGTCTTAAGGTGCAACTTATTCTGGAGGTGGTACCACTTGCAACAGTAAAGACCAAAGGAGAAATTGTGAGTTAATGTTTACTCTTTCGTTACTGTTTTAATCAAATGGCTTTACAACTTGACCTTTTAGATGTGAATATGTTTTTTTTTAAAAGAACACTCAGGTTTGTGAAGCCATAACTGTCGTGTTGGAAGTTCACAGGACTAAAATCTTATCCTTTGAGTTTTAAATATGTATATGATAACAATATTTTGATTGGCGTTTTCTGGGGAAACCAGAAATACTGGGAACGACCAATATTGGTATATAGGTAGAGAACCGACACCTTTGGATGCTTGGGAACTGTAACCATGTCATCTCAAAAAACTATATAATAATTAAAAAATAATAATAACAGCAGGAGCTATCATTTACTGAATACCTGCTCCATGATAGGTATATATCTTATCCTCACATAATATCTTATCCTCACAACTATCCTGCCAGGTAGAATATTTTCATTTTACAGGTAAGAGACCTGAGCCTAAGAGAAGTTAAGTGAAAGGGACAGGATTTGAACCCAGGTTTCTTTGACTCCAAAGTCTGTGTTCTTCCCACTGTACCATGATATTAAAAAGGAATGAGTTGTAGGTGATGCTCATTAAAACTTAGCTCACATAACCCTAAGAAGTTCAAAACCAACCTTATCTAATTGAGCAGACCAATTTCATTTACCTGGGCCACGGAGCCTGTGACTAAAGGGCTCATTTTAAATCAGCCTTAAACACACTGAAGTATAACTTCACTAAAACCTTCCCCCCCCAAAAAAAGCATTCTTAAGAGGTACCAAGGGTTGTTGTTCTTGATTTTGATGAATTCAAGGGCAAAAATAGGTTAGACATCTGACTAGATTTCAATATGCCACTCTTACTTGGGAATTTTCCTTTGGGCATGAGAGAATTCTTGCCATGAGAAACCATCTGCTCCCTTCCCTCCACTCTCACTCCCCATCTCTCGCTCTTTAAAAGAATCCATCCCCAGATCACCATCCAGTTAGGCTTTCTTTGGGGGATCCTCAAAATAGAAGACACACTGAATCAGTAGATTTGACATTAGAGGCTTGACTATTTAAAAGGGATTCCACAAATCAGTGAGGAATTTGCTGTGGCTACTGATTTGTAGGAGCAAGTGGCAAAGCCAGTGAGGCGGCCTGTTTGACCACGCAGCGCCGGCATCTCCCTTTGGCTCTTTTGGTCCCTACTTGTCATCTTGTGCCATGATTTAAAACACACAACAACATAACCATCTCTTTACACTAATAATGGAAGAGAAGAGAAAGTAAGCCTCATGAAACAATAGTTCTCAGGCAAAATAATTTTAAAATCATACTTCCCCCCCCTACTAATGGCATTTAGGACATTAGGTATTTTTAAAAGTTTGTTGAATAGATGTTTACATTCTCTAAGAAATCTAAGAGCTTTCATGATAATGGAATAAGTTCAGTCTGTGTGTGTGTGTGTGTGTGTGTGTGTGTGTGTGTGTGTGTGTTTTAATTAATGGGGAATGGTTTCCCAGTGATACGTATATCAAGGACCAGAGTGGCTCTTGTTATCCCAGAAGAAGAAGCCAAGAAGATGAGGAAGATAGTATAAAGAATATGACCCAGAATCTGACCCAGTAGTGACCCTTCACTATGTCCCAGTTAGCCCTTTGACAGATCACTATACCTTAAAACACAGAAGGATGTTCATAGTGGCGTTTTAATAACTAACAAGTCTATTTTAGTCCCCATCCATATTTGGTTACTGTGGCTAGGCCCAGACTCCAACCTTTCTCTCTTTATATTTGATACTTTAGACAGGACAAGAACTTCCTCACTGACTAACCTGTGAGGCCTAGGCTCTTCCTCCAATTAGAGCAACATCACTGAATGCAAATTATTGCAAAGAGCTGTGGCGGAACCTATACTTACAATATCATAAGATGCAAAGAGCATGGAATTCAGGAAGAGCTAAAGGGAAAATTCGCATTCAGAGTGTCTCTTCTCGCAGCCAACCTGCTTTTTTGCAAAGACGTTTATCCCACTTTTTCTGAGCCAGTGTTGAGTGCAAGGAATAGCGTTAACCACAGTTCTCTATAGATTGTTGAGTCCCTCACTGCTTTTACAAACTAATCCCTGTTTCTTCCAATAGATGCGTGAGAAATTCACTTATAATCTCATATAATGGGAGCATACTATTCCATTGTTTGTCAGGATTTTTTTTTTTTTTTTTTGCCAGTTCTTTAGAAGTTGTGTCTTTAGAAGACAAAACAGTAGGGGCACCTGGGTGGCTCAGTTGGTTAAGCGTCTGACTTTGGCTCAGGTCATAATCTCACAGTTTATGAGTTCAAGCCCCGCGTTGGGCTCTATGCTGACAGCTCAGAGCCTGGAGCCTGCTTCATATTCTGTGGCTCCCTCTCTCTGTCCCTCCCCTGCTTACACTCTGTCTCTCTCTCTCTCTCTCTCTCAAAAATAAGTAAACATTAAAAAAAAGGCTTAAAATGGGGCGCCTGGGTGGCTTAGTCGGTTAAGCGTCCGACTTTCGCTTAGGTCATGATCTCGCTGTTTGTGGGTTTGAGCCCCGCGTCTGGCTCTGTGCTGACTGCCAGCTCAGAGCCTGGAGCCTGTTTCAGTCTGTGACTCCCTCTCTCTCTGACCCTCCCCTGCTCACGCTGTCTCTCTCTCTCCCAGAAATAAATAAAAAATAAAAAAAAAATAAAAAAAAGGCTTAAAAAAAAGAAGCATTAAAAAAATAAGGAAAATCTATTCCATCAATGGAAGTAACATGGGCAAAGACATGAATTTGGAAGCAGGGTTACTAGAAGTTAGCAAAAATACATGTCATAAAAGAATAACAATAGGTAGAATTCAGAAGATCATCTCATTTTCACATTAAAAGTGACTAATGTTCATAGACTTTATTTATTCTATGTTTTTACGAATTGGGACATACAGGGAAGAAGTAATACTTTTAAAGACTTAACTATAATTGCATAGTAGTTTGTGATTTCACTATTCACCTTCCCAAATGCAATGTAATAGACTATAATTTGAGGCAGTACTTAAGCAAATATTAATTGATCTGCATAAAAGTGTTTATTTTTCAAGTGGAAAAGTTGTTTCTAAACAATCTAATGTCAATCAGTTTTTCTCTCTGGTAGAAAATTGTATATGTACAAATCAAAATTATAGAAAGTACTTCTCTGACTGCTGTTCAGTGGTTTCAGATGGCAGGCCCTAACATAACAATAGGAGATGTCAGACTGTCATAAAATGCAGTTCCTACGGGAACACCTAAATTTAGTACTTCTTTTTAATGGTAGTGAAGGTTTCATTGAAACAAAAAACAACAGGAGATTGTTAGGGACCTCTTACTGCCTAGTACAAAGTCGTGAGTGTTCGGGAGCTGATGAGCCAGCTCTTTAGGGTCTAGAGACCTGTTCTTTGTAGTCTCAGTGTAATGTTGACACTGGAAGGCCTCCTTCTCTCACCTGTGGAAAAAAAACTGAAGTTCTGAGGGTTCAGGTGAGCTCCCCAAGGTTCCACAGTGACTGAGAGAGCTGATGCTCAGAATGGCGGCCTTCTTACACCCCTATTTGGCCCGGGTCACATACTGACCAGGGATTCTTTTCTGCCATGGGAGAACCCTATATGTACCATAACCCCAGGCTTGAATCTAAAGGTAGCATTCAGGATATGCTAAAAGTAAGTAGCAGTCAGTCCCTGGGTCTCTCCCTCCACTTCCAGAACTATCCTAAAGATGTTCTAGGAGCCCCAGTGGCCAGGGGACAGACTAGGGCTAGCATATCCAGTAACATTTGGGACGTGGCTCACCTGGCACGGTCTCCCTGGAGCTTGTGTCTGTGAATTACGCCAGTTGTTGCAGGTCAGCTCTCTTGGTTGGTAAGAGAATTTCCTGTTCCTCTTTGAAATGCAAGTCATGCTTTCATTTTAATATAATATCAACCATTCAGCCTTGACGTGATTTAAAATGAATGCGGCTAGTTTTGCTTTTGAGTGTGTATGTGTAGAATAACCTAATTGACAAGCAATCATGAAGTTCTCTTTGAGCCTGATGTTATCCCATCATTCGGAGACCCATTTTGGTTAATTTGTTTTTTCATATAGTTTCTGGTGGGAAAAATGCATTACTTTGGTACTGAAATTAACTTGATTGAAATATCTTAGACTTTGTCATTTTCCAGTGGCTCAAAAGGTTATTTCCCAAGTGTTTAATTTTTTAAGTACAGTGTATATTAATTTAACTGCTACTTTCTGACATTCATCATTCCGTGAAAAATTATCACAGCTGCATGCATTGAACAGATTTTTATTTACACTCCAAGTCCTCATTCAATGTAGAGTTATTTAACTTTGAAGGTATCATGCAGATTTGATAAAGATGAGGGTTTTAAAAACTTGCGCCGTTTATTGATTTGCTAAATATAATTTTCACATTTTCTTTATAGTAGTCTATAATATATCTTTCAGAAGGAAACACTTAAAGACTAATGCAATCTACAGGAACTGTTCAATCAGAAATAATGAGTGGAGAGGTCACTTGTCAAGAACATATTGTTTGAAATACTCACATTTAAGGGTTTCCAGTCTTTGAGGTAAAAAGTTCTGCCATGAAAAATATGGATTGCGTTGGGCTTCTGAATTCTGTACAACATGTCACGATTTTTGCTCCTGGGCCAAAGATAGAAAGTAAAATAAAATGTTCTTTGTCCATTTAGTTATCCTTGACTCCATGAAATTCTCCAAAGTAATTACTGGTGACCACAATACCACCTACTAGCAAGAGCAGCATTGACCCTGTGCCAGCTGCCTTATTGCTGACCACAGCCGCTCTTGACTAGAGCAGATGTTTCTCCTTTTGCCTTGCCAGTAAAATTTTATTGAACAGTTTTGCAAATATGGAGCAGTATACTCTGCCTGAGATCTTCGCCACTTCGGGCAATAAGGCTGGAGCTCTCCTCCCCATCACGAGGCCCCCCTTCCAGGTTCCATGTATCTTACCTTCCAGGCCTCTTATAACCTGCAGTCCTCTTGAGTTTGCTTCCCTACCGACCCATGTAATTTAAAAATGTGTGTGTGTGTGTGTGTGTGTGCGCGCGCGTGTGTATGTGTGTAATGTTGAAAGAGCAACCACAACTTGCTGCTTTAAAAGGCTCTCACATCGGAACTTTGCTCCTACCCGTTGTGGGTTTGCAAAAAGGAGTTAGGGTACTTTGTTGGGATGTTTTGTTAGGATATGCTCTTCTGAAATTTTCCACATCTTTTTGGTTTGGATGTTGACTTGGAAATCTCTTTTGAATTAGCTTCTTTTGGAGAGCTTTCTGCCTTCCTGAGCACTTCTTGACTCTTTCCCCATGAAGACGGCCAAGGGAACGTCTTCTGATCCCATCTTTTTGTACCTATCGTGGATGGTACCTATTTGAGCCTCAAAATTGAAGCACTTCAAAGGCCTGGTTTTGCTTTTGAGTTGGATTGGATGATTTAATACAGTTTCTCCCTGTGTTCTTTGTACAGAGGTAAAGGAATAGATTTTCAAGCTGTGGCTTATAATATTTTTAATGGAAATTTAAGGACCACTCCGTTCAGTGATTGCACCCTGGGACCTTCCAAAGAAACCCAACTCATAAAGATAAGGACAGTTAAGGGTCTAAGCCCCCATCTGGGATGAATTCCCACAGAGCCTTGGGCCTGGGGAGGACAGGTAAGATGTAGGTCAGAGAGCAAAGGCCATGTGGTGAGAATTTGCCTGCTTTGTGCTTCCTCAGCCAGGAAGAAGTAGCAGTGACATGAGTCCCTCAACATCGTACCAGGAACATGTCATTGTGGGAATTTCTGTAGCCAATTTTGTGGCAGATGATCTATTTTGGTAGCCTAATTTTAAGGCTTCTAATGCATGTGATACCAAGGCGTCATTGAATATTCTAATAGTCCATATTAGGATACATAGGACAAAGTGAATGACTACTTTAGATCTATAGGTCAAGAAGTTTGAAGCAGTATATTCATTTTTACTATTTCAAACCACTTGGACTCGTTTAAAGTAGTAGTATACTCTCTGATGCCTGTAACATAAAACTTCATTCCTCTTTGATCTTGAGAAGAATTTGAATAAATTAATGTATATTCTTTCCCTATATCCTAGACTACTCCTGCAAACTTTTATTTTTAAAATAAGAACCTTGAAAGCACTATCAAGTACTGCTAGACTGGGTATTTGGCTCAAAACCAGGGCTTTAATTTTTTTCTTTTTTTTTTCTTTTAATGTTCCCAGGGCAGAGCACTCCTTAAACTAGGATGAGAAAAGCTAATTTTAATCCTCCAAAGGCTTAATTGCTAGCACAAAAGGTCATGAAACACACCCAAAAACTGTATTGCTGAAATCTGAAGGACATCTGAGTAGCAGAGATGGAGCCTCCTATCCCAACATAGAATCATGTCCCTGGCTGCAGAAACGGTGTGTTTTAGAAGCACCAATTAATACAAAAGCTACCGAATGAAAAGGCTTTTTTCCCTTAACTTAAGGGAAAACTTTTTCATGTTATTTCTGGTATTTCAGAAGAGAATTAAATGGTAACTGTAAAATGGTAATAGAAGGAGCTATTTTCAAGGATATTCAGGTAGCTGTTCTCTGCCCAATAGTTTTATAATTACCACTCCTTAATCTGTGATCCGTCAGAAGGGAGACAGACTTGCTATATTTAGCTTACAGACCCACGGAAGACAAAAATGTCGTGACCCAATTGTTTAAAGCTTTCTCTTCAGCTGATTTCTTAAGATATTCAAGAGTCACCTGCCCCCAAATATGAAGACCCGGAAATTGAATTGAATCAGCAATTTGAAGAGGATCCAAAAACAAGATACTGAATAACAGCAGCCATTGTAGATCTAGGGAAGACTATAAATTGCCTTGCTTTTCTATAGCAAAGGTCTTTCCCATGAGTTTGGGGAGTTTTTGAAAAGTTCGGAACCTGAGTCTGTAGAGAGCTTTTGCCTTATAGTTGTCTGTATACAGTAAGACTTCAATGTCCCTAGTTTCTTTCTCCTCCTCAGCACATATATGAAGTAAAAGCTTACCAAAGGGAGGAAAACCTAATTTAAAATACAAGTTTTGATCATTTAAAGTTAAGAAGATTGATAGACGGTTGCTTTTTCACACAGTGTGACTTCAGATGCACTGTGAAATTAGGGCCTGCTGAGCTGCTGGAAGAATTCTCAGTATATTGTGTGAGTTTTGATGAGAAGGGGACGGAGAAAAAGGCTTATTTTTCATAAAAACATTGTTTTAGAAACCAAGGTTGTAGCCGAGTGCTGCTCTGTGCTGTATCAGGCCGTAATATCCAGTGAGTCATGAAGGCATTAGGGGAACGCTGGAGACACTGCATGAAACATTGGAGTTAACGTTCGAGATAAGGAAGATGACTGTCTCTGAAAAGAAACTGTAATTAAAGGGCACAAGCTCTAATTTTCAGACAACTAAAGGCAATTGCTTCTAGTGATGCTTCCCTTACTTTCTGAGGGGCATCCTGTAGATGGTCCATCGCCAGGACCAAGAGCTGAGACCTGAGCCCGGAGACCTCGGGCAAGTTACTGCCCATCTCAACTTCATTTCCTCCCCTGAAAATGAGTGATGGACCGCAACATCTCTGTGGGCCCTTCTGGTCCAAGGAGTCTTGGACCTGGGTTTTTGAACATCATCTTACATTGGATAATTTGCTCGAAAAGGTTTTATCATCTGTGGCTACTTCCTGTCCCTGGGGGCACATGCCGCTGGGACCACCAAGGATGCCAGCACCCAATGCTGCTGTTTCTTCCTAGCCAATAACTCAGATGGCCAGACACCCTCGTCCTCTCCCCCTGCCCCAACAGACTCTTAGCTCGAAAGGTCACTTCATTTCCTGTAAGTCTGTGATTCAGTCTTACATCACTGCGGCTGGGTACTGTTTGCCCCACTGGAAGGTGAGCAATGGAGGCCTCAGCCCCTGCAGACTCTGTTAGTGACCTGGCCTTCCAGGGGGTTGACAGCCTGGTGACAAGCTATAGGAGAGGCCAGTCCCTCAGTTACCTTCGGCCTGATTCTAATGGATTTGGGATTCCTTGCTGAAAAGAAGACTGGACCCTGATGTGTCCAAGAGTCTGCCCCTGAAACCTTTGGGTCGATGACTGATATGTTGGTCTCTCGGGACAAAGCTATACAGCTGAGAGAAGTAGCGGGAGCATCCGATCTGTGTGGGTCATCTGGCCCCTATAAAAAAGCCATAGCAAGTGGGAAAAGGCTAGACTGCTAGGTTCCCAGCTATACTGGATTATTACACAAAGCCACCCACTCCATCTTTGTTTATAGAACTCATTTTCAGGAATAAGTGTTTTATAGTGAGGTGGAGGTTGTTAAAAGCTATTTATAATGAAGATCTCAAATATGTGAGCCCTATATCAAGCTTGATCTAAAGGAACTTTGCATGGGTGGCAGTTTAGGAGAAAAAGAGAGAAAAGGATAAGGAAAAAACCTAATAAAAATAGCTGAGATCACTCAACAGTTATCAAGAAACAGATACTACAGTTTTATAACACTAAGTACTAAAAGTATATGCACTCTTAAAAGGCAATTAAAACGTATGCTCTGAAACTATAAAACATTTTCTTTTCATCTGCAACATAGAGGGCAGATTACAACGCATTAATAACGTTTTGTTTAGAGTTCAGTTTCTGATGGTTTCCAAATGTAGTCTGTGTAGATTAACCAGAAGGAGTCCAGTCCCTTTTTTAAGAGCGCTTGTAAAGGAAAGCAATGTGGTAAGATTGTTATGAAAAGAGAGTGTATTTAGGAAATAGCACTTAGCAGGGTCTCTCTGAATGGCTGCCAGGTCAGGAAGCTGAAGTGCAAGGCTTGGCCCTCGTTCAGCCCCCCCAGTCCCAGCTCCTTGACCACACAGTACGTCAGGAACATGTCACAAGCCAGCCAGGAAGACTCAGCCCCGCCCATGGGCCAGCTTGGCACGGCTGCTTTCACATAACCCAGGGCTCCAGAGGGGCCGGAGGCAGGCATTCCAGGGCCACGGGAACATGCAATTTTTTAAAATAGAAATGAAGAACTGAAAAAAAAAAAAAAAAGCCTGGGAATCCAACAGTTGCTGAGTCCTTATGAACATGGTCCCTCATGGAGAATGTCAGAGCTGAAAAGGGCCTAAGGGTTATCTCATCTCCTGCCCTTGTCTGATAGACGAGGAAATTGACCTGCCTCAGCAGTCGTGGCAGAGCCAAGGGTGGAATCCGTATCTCTCCGCTCTCAGTCAGCTAAGCCTTCCACTTCACTGGCTTCCACTTTCCTGGGCTAAACCCTCCGTCCCAGGAACTCGGGCCTGTCCTTAGTGTCCTGCTGTACTGTTTTGGAGCCCTGTGGACACCCTCCTCGTTGGATGTTAGCTATCCAATGATTCGCTGCTCTACCATTTGCCTTTACTACTTGCCTAGCTGCTCTGTGTCTCAGCCTCAGTGTTTTCATCTGCAAAATGGAGATAACATTGGTGTTAAATCCTCATAGTGTTGTTAGAAGGATCGACTGAATAAATGCACGTCACCTTGATAAAGGCTCCATAATGTTAGCTATTATTATCTTTAATGATAGCACCTGTTGGCATTGTTGCTGTCATTTATATTTTCATTCTTATGGCTACTGTTGTGTCAACAGTTGCTACGTCAGTAGTCACCCTCCGGAATTGGGGCTTGGGGGGAAGGGGCATCTGATACACTGTCACTCGTAGACTGTTCATCCAGGATGGAAGGGAAAGGTAAAGGGGACGATGAGTCATGAATACCTCTGGGCTGGCGCTTCATAAAGTCCTGTCGTCACATTCCAGCTGAGGAGCGGAAGTTTAGAAGGGTTTTTGTTGCTGTTGTTTGTTTTTGTTCTGGGGGGTGGCTTGCTTTCCAACTTTGTTACATAATTTTAGTTGCAAGGGACTTTAGAGGTGACTGAGTAATTATGTATGTAACATATATTATTATTATTATAGTTCAGTGTCCTCAGTTTTCCCAGGTAAACTGGGAAAGATAAAGGGATTTGCCTTGTGCCTTGGTATCCTCACGTCACAACTGACCAGGGCTCTTGTCTTATCTGTGGATAAAAGGAAAACTGGAGGCGAAGAACCTTAGGACAGTCCCCACAAGACCTAAATCCTTTGGCCTTTCTTCTGCATCAGGCCCACTGCTACCTTATTTAAAACCCCAGTTGTGACCTTATCCCTTCATCAGCATGGAGACAACCCCAAGAAAAGATGCAAGAGACCCAGCCCCTTCCTTAGGTGTTATTAGAGAACAACCCCCTGCACAAGTTAAGTGGATGTTCGTTTTCCATTTAAAACCCTGAAGAGAGTTAGCCCTGCTGGGCCCTGACTGCCTCACTCACAGCAGTGTCCTCTGTGAGCAGCACGGACCTCACACAGTACTACTCAAAAGACTTACTTTCGGGTTGCTTTAAAAACTATGACAAGCACGTTTCTTCGCTCTCTACAAGGCTCACCGGTTTAGAAAGTAAAATTATTTTCCCAGTTTATGCCTCAATTGTCTTTTCCTTGAGCTTTTAGCTCTCCCTTGCCCTAGTGTCAAATTGGTTTTCCTGTTTTTCTAAAATGTTTCAAGTACTTGGGAAGATCAGAAAATAAGTACAGTATTAGGTTGCTGGAAAGGCCTGCATAACCCACAACAGTACACAAGACCAACGATTATTTACCTAGAAACATCAGCCATAAATTCATCCCGGTCTTCAGTTAGAACATTGTGGCTTTTCTTTTTGAGACCTGAAGTTCTGGTGCTGCCTGCTTACGTTGAGACAGCCCCGTGTGTCATCCCACTTTCTTTTTCCTGGTACCTTCCTCTTTGGGACGCTGTTTGGCTTCATTCATCCAAATTTGCTCTGAAGGCACTAATGCAGATTTTCAAAGAGCTATAGTTGTCACAGAAAGAGCACAATGACTTATTGAAGTTTCAAATTTTGCTCTGTTTGAAGCCATCGGAGATTGGAACAGATTCTCCATCCTCCTCTCTACCCCAGAGTAGGATGAAAATATCAAAGTTTTCCTTTCTCTGGTGCTTGTCAGCAATACCCTCCCCAGCTGATCACACTCCTAATTTTCCAAAGAATAAAAACAAAGCTCAAGAGGTGACCTTCATCTCAAGTCACCTAACAAGGTAAGAAGAGAGCGTGGGTGTGTGCGCACAAGCTTCTTTCCCTTACAGCCTCCGAAACACCTCCAGAGCATTCTTTCTTTAGTGTCCACATCTCACTTTGCTAAATTTCTACTTAGTTTGACAATATCTAGAAAGCGTCATGGGAAACTGATGGTGACAACCAATGGGCAGAAACTTGTGAATGTTGTTAGTACCCACAAATCTTTCCATCCTTCTCTGGAACCACAATGGGCACCTGGTTGCATCCTGTGGTGTTAGTGTGAGCCCTGAAATCAGAGTAGACTTGGCTTTGCATATCTATATCAGTAGTTGGGTTAAGTGTATTGGGTGAAGTTTTTTCCATCAGAATGTTCATTTTTTGGAAGACATTTATAAACAATTTTTGCTTGGCTATGCTGTGTACAGGGTCTTGGAACTAAAGGTTTCCGGATAGAGCTGCTCATGTGGAGAACCTTACCACAGCTTTGTTTTCCCTGAGCTATTTTTTGTAGGAAGGTCCTGGCAATTGTTTAGATGTTCAGTGAGTAACACCTAATAAAATACTAAGTGGATGGGGTTTGACTCTAAGGGAATTTGAGGCGTTGATGGTTTTCTTGCCAACTGTATGCAACTTTGCTCCTGGACTCTGGGGATAGGAGATGCCACACCATCCTTTTTCCCCTAAATAGTGAGTCATCCAATGGAGAGATTATTTTCTAAAACTCTAAAGTCACACTGTATCATATTTATTTTCTGGCCTTGATCTTTACTTTTACAGTTAGTAAATGTTTCCTACCCACTGCCAACCTCTACTGGTAGTCATAGGACAAGTTGGCCAGTAGGTCGTTGTGCAGTGGAGGCTTCCTTTTTAACATGAAAATACTATGTTTCAAAGTGCCTTCCAAGTGACCCTGAACTGGACCAGACTCTGTAGAGTCATCAGTCATCATTTTCAAGTGAAGAAGTGGTTTCTTTTTGGTTGATTTAAAAAATTTTTAATGTCTTTGCCTATGGAGTGCTACGCATTCAAGGTTGATGCCCACTTTTTGCCTTCAAAACCATTGAGTCTTGGGGCTGAAGAGGGATGAGTAGGATATACAGGTGAGCCAGAGGTGGAACTACACAAAAATAACCATTTCAAAAGGGACCTGGAGGATTTAAGCTGGTTTGTACCCCAAGGCATAAGAACCAAAGTAATTCATTCAGCCTCAACCCCAAACCCTGCAGATAGACTTCGAGCAACCTACAAGTAAGGGATGGACCTTATTTTTGCAGATGAGTATGTCTCTGAGCAATTCCTGGGGGGTAAACTGGGGTTCTGCTTAAAATATTTTCTCTACCAAATCAAGAATTTTGGATTTTTTAAAAATTAAATTATGCTTTATAGTTGTAGAGCACTTCTACCCACATTATGTCCTTTCAAATCCAAACCTGTGAGTGGGATGTTGTCATCCCCATCTTACCAATGAAGCTTAGCAAAAGAAACTCCTCGAAGATCACATTGCTAATAAAGGGCAAGACTCTGGCATTCAACCCGTGCCCTCAGTCTTCCCTTCAAGAATACTTTTTACCAAGTTACCTTCCTTTGAATGGAATGCCTCAGTGGCCCCAGGAGAGTCTTTATCCCCAAATAACAAATATTTTGATTATGTCAAAGTATTTTCCTCCTCAAAAACTTAAACAATGTGTTGCCACCTTCAAATAATAGAAATCTAGATTCATTAATTTCTTGTTTAAGGCGACATTGTACTGTGGGAGGAACGTGTAATTTAGGAACAATCAAATAATTCGGAACATGATTCCGTTGTGTAATAAACGTAGGACCTTCACTTAGCATCTTCCTTCTGATCAGTCTGAATGAACTGACAAAGCACAGTTTGGTTCAAACCGACCTTTCTACCTTACCTCCCACTCCTTCCCTAGAGGAACCCTCTGTTCATGCCAGATTTAATTATTTATTGTCTCTTGAGCATGCCTTCTGTCTTCCCACCTACATATTTTTGTACACAGTGTCCCCTTCCTCTAAATAGCCCTCTGTCCTCAGTGTCCTTTCATACAGTCCTCTTAGCCACCTAGACCTTCTTTCTGCTCATCCTTCAAGGTTTAGATCAAATATCAGTCTTCCTTGTAGCCTTTCCTGATCATTTCGGTCTGAAATTGTCTTTCTGTGAATATCCATGTCTCTAATAATCACTGCCCACATGTGGCACTTATCACGTTGTGTCTTATGTTCTTTGTTTATATACCTTGATTATCGTTCACTCAGATTTTAAACTCATTGCCTCCAGATTGGATATCTAATCTGGATTAGATCATGCTAATACATAGCATGATTCCTGAGAGGTTGTATGGTGTGGTCAAAAGAATACAAATTTTAGAGGAAGGCTTATCTGGGTTTGAATCCTGAGTCCGCCATTTCCTTACTTGCCATTGACCTTAGACAAGTTACTTTACCCACTGAACTTCTATAAAATGTAGGTAATCATACTGAGTTCATGGAATCATTATGGATTAAAGGAAGTAACATTTAGAGTGCCTGCCACCAAATAGACACTTAAAAATGTTAGATTCTTTCCCCTGATCACGATAAACAATGGATTAAGTAAGTAGGATGATGCCCACTCATGCCATGACTTTCTAAGCAAGGAATTTACTGGTAATAATTTTAGTAGATTCATCTAATATAATGGAGACTGATATACACTCTCTATAGTTTATATGGGAAGGCAGGTGTTAAGAATCACAGAACAGTAGCTAAATATTGACAACTGACTGTTCTGTTCCATCCCATTCCAGCATATGGATTTGTATTTGTAATTCTCCCTAGATAAGATTTTACCGTACCTCTTAATTTTATTAATCCATCCTAAACTGACAGATGTTGTGGTGAGCCTTGAGCTCTTGAGGATTCTTATTTTGTTTCTGATTAAAAGATGAGTTTCCTTCTTAAACCCAAGGGTCTAAGTATACACTGCCCTTCTCTCTAAACAGCTTATTTGAATGTCAAAAGTAAACTTGCTATTTTTCTATTGAATACTAAAGAAGTTTTCTAGTATCTGAGCACCTTCTAAAATGTTTCCTTCTAGTGGACAGAAGAGTGATATTAGTAGTACCACTACTTTGTAGTTGCTTATTAAATAGCAGTATGATCTTTACTTTTTATTTGCTTTTTTTTTATTTTGGAAGAGGCTTGGAATAGTGAGCATAACTAATCTGTGTTGATTTCTCTTCTCAAGGGCACAAAGAATTTGAGAACACTGAAATGCAGCCAGTTAATGACCCAGAGTTATGGTCAATGTTCCAGTATGGTTTGTGCTTTGTTCTTATTAGAGTCCAGCTCTGACTTTAAGAGCACAGCAGCAATTGTCAGCTCCTATCCATAGGGGTCAGGAGCAACAGATCACCTGTTTAACACTGGAGAAGCTGAGGGTGCCTAAGTCTGGTCCATTCTTAGGTTACTGGCTATTATGTGAACTGCTAATCCAGAAAGCAAGGTGGTCAGCATAAGAATTTTAATGAAGCCATTTAAGTTTTCCACCCACGGGAGCTGGTTCTCTTGTTTTATGTTCTGTGTTTTT
The DNA here is from genome assembly GCF_003009895.1 of Hyaena hyaena. Classification (NCBI taxonomy): domain Eukaryota; kingdom Metazoa; phylum Chordata; class Mammalia; order Carnivora; family Hyaenidae; genus Hyaena; species Hyaena hyaena. The sequence goes on along the minus strand of NW_024081184.1, from coordinate 323,767 downwards.
GTTTGTTTTTCCCCTCTTTCATCAGCCTACCTCCAAGAAGAGGCTCATATTCTTTCTGAGGGAAACAGCCCTAGAATGGGCAGTTGTCCATCCTTATTGGCCTAGGACAATCATCTTGGAAATCTCCCTAGACACTAGACACTTGCTATCACTCCTGCTCTCTTGTTGGCTGAGGCTTCTAGTGCTTTTAAGGGCACCTGAGGTCATCCTTTTCCCTAGGGCGTGTCCTCTGTGGCAATTTTACTGAATAGAACTGTGGGTTTGCCTTCTCTCACTTTGGACTGGCCATAGCTGCTATTGAGCGGCTGTGTGAGTTTGCACCGTGCAAGTCATTTAACACAGGTTGTCTCTGTTCCTCCCGACCACCCTTGTCTTATGACACCCATTTTACAGATAAGCATGGGAGAAGTTAAGCAACTTGCCCAAGTTACTATATGTCAAAGCAAGGCCTAACTTCAAAGCCCTGTTTTTTCCCACTTTGTTTACAGTAAGCTCAAAATGCCCCTGAAACTCTCAAATCCCTGTGGTATTTCACACTAACATTACCAGAAATTCCCAGGACATTAATGAAGTGATCGACGTTGAATGTGTAGAGGCATTAGCCAATTTGAAAACAGTAGATTTCCACAGTTTTACAAGACAACCCAGAGAACCCCAAGTACGTTAGACAAATTGGACTCGAAAAGCTCAAGTAAAAAATATTCATTTTAAGGTCATCTGTTTATACTGACACGAAGTCTATGGAAAATGAGGGAGCCAGCATCATGTTTCTGAAATATGCAATTTTACAATGGGAACGTGTTATAAAACGCCTTGCCACTGTTGTTTGCCTTGGGATTTAGGGTGAGAGACATGAAGGCTGACAACTCTCTTCCTGTTGTAGGTCAGAGCTTCAAGGAACTCTGTAATCTTCCCACCAGCTTTACTCTCTCCTGGAACTCACGGGTAAAATTAGATGCTGGCTGGACTTCAGTAGTTGGTTTGAAAGCTTTCAGAGGCCAAGGCAGACGACTGCAGCAGACTGCTTTCTCACAGTGCCACTCGGAGAGACACTTTGTACAGACTAACATAGTTTGGAAAACTGACGAGTGCCCGACAGTTCCGCCATAAAACACCATTAATAACAGTGCCCATAGGAACACAAGAAAATTAGCTTTGTGTGGGTAATCTCCTTGGCAACAGGATAAAGCTTTATCTTCCTTTTACCAAGATGCTGCATTTACCTCTCGATGTTGCTCTACTGCGGGAGTACTGTTGAAGTTAAAATAACACAAACAAGAACAAACCTCTTTTTGAGGATTTAGACGCTCTCAAGTTAGGATTCTTTTTCTATTCTGACTGACTCTAGGAGGCAAACATGGTGAAAAGGGTGTGGGAAGAAGTCATTTAGAGAATGAGCGCTCTCCCAACCCAGCATCCAACACATTTATCTAATTTGACACATTTTGCCTGGAAGTCATAGAAAGAGACTGTGGTGCCCCCGTCAGAATATAAAGAGCTAGAGACTAAAACCAGACTAAAAAGAGCCAACCCATTAGGGAAGTACCTCCCTGGGGAGCGGGTGGGCAGGGAAAAGAGGTTACATGGCAGTTATTAAACACTGAATTAAGAATATGTTCAGAGAGGCTGCTGCCCAGGAATATCCTCCTTCCCATATTTAGCTGGGCAGGGGACAGTTAAGGAAAAGGAGTTCTGTTTATTCTCTGCTGCAGGATGCTACCCCCTGACCCTTTATAAGTCAGCCTTGCTTGATTACTTCTTTTAATTCAAGACTCGGAACAGCTTGTAAAGCTTTTTGTTTTTTTTTTTTTTATCATTCCTTTCCAGAATGTGTGGGCCACACTGTAGCATGCGCTTTCCCTTTGTCCACATCTGTTTTCCAACCTCATTACTCTTCTGTTATTACATTCATTAAAAGAGAGAGAGAGAGAGAGGGAGGGAGCTGTTTATTTCTTTTCGGCATGTTTTCCTCCCAGTTTCAAAAGCTAAAATGGTAAATCATGTGATGTTTGATATGCCATCTCCACAAATTCTAGTGGGTTGCTTATAGGAATTGGTTGAACCTTACTGTTTAAATTAGCTCCACCTAAGCCAGAGTTCACAGCTCACATAATGCTGTTGCAGTGCAGACTACAATTGTCAAGACTTGCCATTCCTATAGTAGAATGTTATAGCCTACTCTCCAGGGCACATAGTAGGAACATGAATTTTTGGCTAATGTGACTCGTGAGCACTTTAATTTGAACATAATTATTTAAGGGCCAGTGGAAGCTGGGAGCCACAGCTTTAGGATTTACAGTGGCTTTACTTCATGAAGAATACACTAAGAGAAATGAGACAAGGGTGCCCATTAACACCATTTCTACTCAAGATTGTGTGGACATATTAACCAATGGAACGAAGTAAGAGCAAGAGATAGGAGACAGAAGAATTGGAAAGGAAGAGACATAGCTGACTTTATTTGCAGATGATAGGATTTGCAGCCGAGAAAATCCAGGAGTCAACAAACAGAATTAATAAAAGTTCAGCTAGGTTGCTGAATATAGACATTGACGGTGTTCCTACCTGTCAACAATAACCAGTGAAAGAAAAGTCCTATTTGCAAAACAGTCAAAAGCACAAAGAAACCAGGAATCACCCTTAGAAAAAAATATCAAAACATTTACAGAAAATTTATAAGATTGAAGGGATGAAAGAAGACCTAAATAAATGGATATGATATACTCATGGATGAGAAAGACTCACTATATAAAGTTGTCAGTGATCCTCAAATTAATTGAGAAATGAAATTCTAATGAAAATCATAATAGGTTTTGAATCAGGCAAAGGCATGACAGGAAGCCAGTAGTGCACACAGAAGTGTTTACTGAAGAGAGTTAATGAAGGGCCTGTTTGCAAATGTTTCGAAAAAGCTTAGGGAAACCAAGAAACTAACAGAGGAAGGTGAAGTACCCAGAGCTATCAAAAGATAGAGGCCTTTAGGGGCAACTGGCTGGCTCAGTCGGTGGAGCATGTGACTCTTGGTCTCAGGGTTGTGAGTTCGAGCCCCATGTTGGGTATAGAGATTACTTTAAAAAAAAATTTTTTTAAAAGCATAGAAGCCTTTAGCACCCCTGGGTCTGAAATAGCAAGGGGTAAAGCAGTTGTCAGAACCCAGAGAGTGCTGTAGCTGTAGCTTTTGGAGAAGCACATCTGATAGGCCTTCCATAGAGAACTAGCCACTGCTAACCTGGGTTCAGGGCAAGAAAGCCAAGGGGCAACGTTCCTGATTTTCTTGCTCTTCATTCTCCTGCCATTGACTCTCATTGGCTGCATCTAGGATAAAGGGACCCAGTTGATGCTGTTCCTCTGGAAGACAAGTTCATGGGCATAGAAGATGGAGAAGAATGGAAAGTGGATCTGAGGGAGTAATCAGAGAATATCCAGTACAGGTTTTCTCATAAAAGTTTTCAAGGTGATTGTGAACTTCATATGGAAAACAAAAGGGTTCTAAAAATAGCAAAGAACAGTTTTGGAAAACAGAATAATTATGACTTTCATTAGAATCTCATTTAAGTTCTGTGTATCAGATATCAAAATGTATATAAACTGTGGTAACTATATAGAACAATATTGTTACAGAGGTAGACAAATAGAATGAAATCGGCATGTATGTGAAAACTTGAAATGTGATAGAGATAGCATTACAAATCAGTGCTGTAAAATGGACTAGTCAATAAATGGTGCTGGGACAGTTGTGCATATAGGAAGAATTTAGGAAAAATTCATATTAGGACAACAAAACTTAAAAACTTTGACCACAAGTGCAGGCAAGGATGTGGAAAATCATAGGCTGATGCTGGAATATAAATTGATGTAATCATTTTTGGAAGATACTTTGCAGTGTCTGGTTGCGAAGATTCTAGAGCCAGACTACTTCCCATCTGTAAGATAGAGATAATAACAGAATCCTCATAACGTTATTGGGAAAATTAAATGAGTTAATATTAAAAACACTTTGAACAGTGTTTGACACAAAATAAAGTTTTGACACAAAAAAGTGTCTGTTATTATCATCATTATTATTTCTAGGATTTATGGTTCCACCTCAAGGTTAGGTAATCCAGAGAAAGTTCTGACTTGAATAAAAGAAGACTCATATAATAATGTTCATTGCAGATGAACAAAAGCATACATTTTTTAAAAATCATGGTCTGGGGCTCCTGGGCAACTCAGTTGGTTAAATGTTTGACTCTTGGTTTGGGCTCAAGTTATGATATCATGGTTCATGGGTTCATGCCCCATATCAGGCCAGCTTGAGATTCTCTCTCTTCCTTTCTCTCTCTCTCTCTCTGTCTCTCTGCCCCTTCCCTGCTAGCTCTCTCTCCCAAATAAATAAACATTGTTTTAAAATAGGCATATAAAAATTATGGTAAGTTTATTATGTAGAGTCGAAGTGAGTGAGTGTAACTTATCTGTAGCAATGTAGTTAAATCTTAAAAACATGTTGAGGGAAAAAACAGACTGCAGAAGAATGAGAACAGTGTGCTACTGGGAAGGAAAACCAGGGTAGGGTAAGGTACACAGAGATTTCAGCTGTATCTGTGATAGTAAATATCTTTAACAGCCTGTAAAAACATCTGAACTGGAAAGAGAGAGAGCTAAGCAGTAAGTTATGGCCAGCTTTTAAAACTATGAAACTGATATTAGAAGTACGATAGGAGAAAACTACCTTATAGGGGAAAGAGTATATAGTATTTGTAGGCTGACAGCGCTGGGTTCCTTTCCACTTTTTTAAAAAATTAAATCTGTAACTTTATATAAGTTACTTAACATCAGTTACCTCACTGGGATATTTTGAGGATTAATACTATAATCTAATGTATATTGTATGTAGCATAGTATATCATATGTATTTTTATATTGAATACAGCATAGCATAACATATAAAACATAGCATAGTGCCTGATACACAATAGACATTCAATAATTGTTCCATTCTTTTCCCTCTTGTACAAGGAAGAAAAAGTCTAATCAACATTTTCCTTGGAAAATATTCTAGACAAATTTCTGCTTCTGTGGGCCTGGTTTCCACAATCTTGTCTTGGCTTCATTTCATGTTGACTTTAAGTAAGCGTTGCCAGTTCATGCCCAAACTTAGTGAAACAAGCTCATTTGATAAAGAAATGAACTTCAGGATCTCACTACATAAAATCATCGTTCTTTTTCCCATCAAGTACTGTATTTCCCAGTGCCTGGGTGTGTAGTGCTGTCTTGGATTTTGGGTAATACAGAGCTAATGACCATAGTCCTTACCTTTATCCTAAAAACTCTTTGACTGCACTGTTTTTGTAATAAGCACTTGTGAACTTACACCTTGTCTTACTAGCTGAGCTGAGGAATAGTTATTCCCCTCAGCCCCATAAAAGATAAATGTCTTTATCTTGTGAAAACCCAGTGTTACTTTTCATGGATACTAAACGATTTCCTTTCTTCATCTCTAATGAGTTGCTATTTGATTATTGTTTTTGTAACAATATGAAATCCATATGAATCCTGTGTAGTCAGGGTCAGTTTCTACATGGGGGAAACTTGTCTTCACTGTCATTAAAAGTTTCTCTATTCTAGGCAGACCCCCTTTGATCATTAACAAGCAATTTGATGTTTTTCATATGAACACTTCTGCAACAAGGAAGACCACAAAATAAGGATTGTGGCTTAAAACATGACCTCTTTTATACTCTAGTATTTGAGGAGTTATGTATGACATTTAGTGTTAAAAAGAAAAGCTTTGGGGCGCCTGGGTGGCTCAGTCAGTTAAGCGTCCAACTTTGGCTCAGGTGATGATCTCATGGTTCGTGGGTTTGAGCCCCGTGTTGGGCTTTGTGCAGACAGCCAGCTCAGAGCCTGGAGCCTGCTTCAGATTCTGTGTCTCCCTCTCTCTCTCTGAACCTCCCCTGTTCATGCTTTCTGTCTCTCTCTCAGAAATAAATAAAACATTAAAAAAAACAGCTTAAATTTTTTAAATAAATAAATAAGAAAACGAAAAGCTTTGCAATAGGTAAGGGAGACAGATGGTTTTAAAAACAGAGAGAAAGATTGTGGACAAAGAAAATGACTGGTGTGGATGTTTAAAGGAGATCTTCTCTCTTGTGTACTTCTCACAGGGAAACTCACTATGAGCAATGCCATTTAAGGAAAGGTTTGGGAAGGAAGAATTAGTTTCCAAAGGAAAGTGTGAGAAGCACCTTGAGCTTGAATGATTTAACACTAAACTAAGACCTGGTATCTGAGAAGCTATATCTAAGGGTGGAGAGATGAAACAGGAGGCTTAGGAAAATTTTCCTGTCTGGTGTCCCCAGGGTTTACCAAGATGATCTTGCATGTGGATACCGTTTTCTGAAACTGACATATTTAGGAAATCTCTGTAAAGATCTAATTGCTACAATAAGCATGACCCGTAGCCTTTTGCACCTTCCGTCATTGTGGAGCCCATCCCATGCCGTGTTAGAAATTTTCTATAGTCTAAGCCTATTTAGTCTATTTTCTCCCACTTTGTAAACACCCTTTTTCCATAGTTGCAAATGTCTCCACCATTATTTGTTTCGATTTGTAAATTGCAGAAAGGCTAGAATAAACAGTGTCCTCACACACGCACATCATTTGTTGCCAGAGATTAACTATCTCCGGTCAGAGATACATTTAAATGGGGACAGTCAATATTTTCTTTATAAAGCCAAATTTCCAAAAGCAAGGTCCTTTTCTTCTTGTCCCCTCTCTACTAATATAGGAAAGTTAATTTTTAAATCACCCCAGTGGTTAGTAACTTAGAACGTAATTAGTAGTGATGCCAAGGCTTTTATTTCTTTGGAAACTTAAACAGGAGATTGAGCAGTCTCTCAGAAGTATTCAGGGCCCATACAAATAGCTACGGTGGTAGGGACCATGTCTTAACTGTAAATTCCCAACATTTAGCTGTGGTTGGTAGATGAGTGAGCGAATAAGTGAGTGAGTAAGTGAGTGAGTGAGTGAGTGAGTGAGTGAGTGCTGTGTTGCCCTAAAGTGTTACCGTTGGCCAGAAGCATGGGATGCCCACAGGCTTACAGTCTGAGTCTGATTCTGAACTCAAGGACAGAGATGGCAAGGAGGTGAAACATGGAATTTTCCAGAGCATAGCCAGGAAGGACTATGTAAGAAAGGACTGCTTGACCTGAAACGTGACCATGGGGTAAGAGATTCTGCTCTCCTTTGTTTTGTTCTCTGTGTCCACAAACTTGTCCTATATAGGTCTGTGTATTCTCAGAGCTCACTGAAAACCCAACACCCCCATCCTACCCCCAGACAACTAGGTCATGTATCTCTTGAATGTTTAATATCATGTCCTACATTTTGTGCCTAGAGAAAACCCTTTACTCACTTGTAAATGTCACTCAAGCCACAGATCTTCTGTCATTCACTGAAGATTCAGCATCCCTAGTCGTAGTTGATTTGAGGGACTGCTTCCACCTTTACTTATGCCACCCGTTTGCACTCGTTTTGCATTCATTCATTCAGTACTTTCATTAACTAAAGATTCTCTTGCCTACTCGGAGATGAAAATGAATAAGACATGGGCTCCATCTTCAAGGTATGTCCTTATTCCAGTTGGGAAGACAGAATTATATAACCTGTCTGTCCCTCCCTCTCCTTTTGTATCACCATCAACAACCACCCACCGCCACTACCACAGGTTTTAGTCTTTCTTTGCTTTCCCTTTACCAGATTCACATTATTATTTTTATAGTGAAAAAAACACCCAACATAAAATTTGCCATCTTAACCTTTTTTGTGTATCGACCTTATGTACAGTGTTGTGCAATGGATCTCTAATATTTTTTCATCATAGAAGCAGAACCACAGGTATAGAATAAGAATAAGGGATCCATTGTAGGGACTAGACCTATATCTGACCATGTATGATTGTGGTAGCTGTTTAAGAAATCTGTTGCCTTTGAGTCTCATGGTGGGCCTGAATGTAGATCAGGGCTGATGTTGGGAAGAAAGCTTAATGTGAAGTGGCAGGGTGAAAGGACAGACTCTAACCCATGAGGCAAACTAGAACCCATGTCTGCTTCTCAGGGCTGGTAGCCATGATGGAACAGGCACTGACATTCCTCGTCACAGAGCTGCACATGCACGTGCACTTGGCCCAGGACACAAAGAATCCGAAGGAGGATATCTGGTGAGAGCTGGGGGATACGTAGGCCTGGTGGGTTGGCCAGCACATTAGCAACAGGATGCACAAGATGCCACAGTGCCACGTGCCCAACATTTAACCTTCACAGTGTAATGATGGCTGCTGCACGTCCATCTTTTGAATCTCACATAAATCTTTGTTATAGATAAGCCTAACTCATAGTCATCCGGGAAGGAAATTCTTGGAAATGTAGTTCCAGCTTATATAAGTTGAGTCAGTACAAAGCCACCACAAGACTTATTTCTTAAGAGCTTTAGGAACAAATTCTTACTCAGCAAGGATGCAGAATATAAGAACAGTATATAAAAAGCACTTGTATATCTATGTAAGTAGTAATGAGAAAACAAAAAACAAAACTAAGGAAACAATTCCATTTACAGTAGGATCAAAAGGATTAAAACATTTAGGAATAAATCTTTTAAAAGAAGTATAAGGGCACCTGGGTTGCTCAGTTGGTTAAATGTCTGACTATTGGTTTTGGCTCAGGTCATGATCTCATGGTTCGTGAGATCAAGCCCCACAGTGGGCTCTGTGCTAACAGTGCAGAACCTGCTTGGGATTCTCTGTCTCTGTCTCTCTCTCTTTCTGCCACACCCCCCCCCCAACTCACATGTGTGCACGCACTCTCTTTCTCTCTCAAAATAAACATGAAAAAAATGTTAAAGAAATATAAACTTTATACTCTGAAAAATGCAAAATGTTAAACTGCAGAAGACTTCAATAAATGTAAAGACATTTTATGGATGGAAAGACAATATTGTTAAGAGGGCAGTACTCCCCAAATTGATTTACATATTCAGTGAAATCCCTATAAAAATCCCAGGTGAATTCTTTGTAGAAATTAGTAAGCAGGTCCTAAAATTCATATATAAATACAATGGATGCAGAATAACCAAAACAATCTTAGAAGAACAAACTTACAGGCTTCAACTTTTCAGTTTCAAAATTTACTGTTATAGTAATCAAGATGGTGTCTTACCAACATAAAGATAGACATATAGATCAGTGGAATAGAATTGAAACAGAAATAAACCCTCACATTCATAGTCAGTTGATTTTCAACAAGGGTGCCAGGGCAATTCTCGGGGAAAAATAGTTTTTTCAAGAAATCGTGATGGGACAGTTATATAGCCACATGTAAAAGAATAAAGTTGGACCCTACCTCACACCATGTATGACTTAACTCAAAATGGATCAAAGACTTAAATATAGGAGCTAATACTGTAAAACTCTTAGAAGAAAACATAGGTATAAATCTTTGTGACCTTGGATTAGGCAATGGTTTCTTAGATATAACACCACAAGTACAAACAAAATAAAAAAGGAGTAAGCTGCATATCACCAAAATGAAAAACTGTTGTGCTTCAAAGGATGATATCACAAAAGTGAAGATAATCCATAGAATGAGAGAAAATTTTTGCAAATCATATATCTGATAAGGGATTTGTATCTAGACTATGTAAATAACTACCGCAACTCAATAATAAAATGACAGGTAACCCAATTTAAAAATGGGCAAAGGATCTGAATAGACAGTTCTCCAAAGAAGATATGCAAATGACTAATAATCACATGAACAGATGCTTGACACTGTTAACCACCAGGGAGATACAACACAAAAACACAATGAGATTCCACTCTGTACTCACTAGGATGACTATAATAAAAAGATAATAATAAATATTGATAAGGATGCAGAGAAATCAAAATCTTCATATACTGCCTTTGGGAATGTGAAATAGTGCAGCTCCTTTGGCAAAATGTCTGGCAGTTTCTCAAATATTAAACATAGAATTATCGTATGATCCAATAATTCCACAACAGGGTATATACCCAAAAGAAATGAAAACATATCCACACAAAGACTTGTACACCAGTGTTCATTGCAGCATTATTCACAATAGCCTAAAGATGGAAATATCAACAGATTAATGGATAAAATGTAGTATGCCCATACAATGGGATTTTATTCAGCCATAAAAAGGAATGAAGTTCTAATACATGCTATAACACAGGTGAATTTTGAAAATATTTGTGACTGAAAGAAGCCAGTCACAAAGGACCACAGATTGTGTGGTACCATTTATATGAAATGTCCAGAATAGTCAAATCTAGAGAGACCGAAAGTAGACTAGTGGTTGCCTAGTGGTGGGGGAATGGGAAGTTTGAGAGGTGATGGCTAAGAGGTATAGAGTTTTTCTTTTTGGAGTAATTAAAGTGTTCCAAAATTGATTGTACATTCTGAGACTATACTAAAAGCCATTGAATTCTTCCTTTTAAATGGGTGAAATGTATGTAGGTGAATTATATCTCAGTAAAGCTGTTGTTTCAAAGGTGGTGGGGGGCAGCCTAGGACTGATACACTTAATAGAATAGAAGCTCTTGCTTATTTCTCCTCTTTTCTTTAGTCAGTAATCCCTTTTGCGGGCAGGTGTGTGAGCAGATGGGAGTTTTATTCCATTCCTTTTCATTTAGGTTCTTCATAAATGGCAGTTTCTACCTAGCTTGTTGTAGTGAAGAGATTCCCTAGACATTGTTTGTATTTGGCAAAGTTTTCCCTGGTGCCTTACAGAGGATATTTTTAGAAAATTTTGGGGTCTAATGTTGTTGTGGCCCAATGTCTTTTCACCCGTCCCCATCACTGTCATTGGGATAAGCATATGTTACATTGCTCTTAATCCCTTGGAGGACACAGAGTTGTTCAATCCATCCTGGTATAGACCACAAACTATGTTTAAACTAGTGGGCCAAGCCATCGGGCCTCCATGGTGAGGGGACACTGATCCCCCTCCCTGAGTGAAAAAAAGCCTTGCAGGTGACCACAAGCCACGTTGGGCTTGGCTGCTCCATGCTGGCTGGATGACTTTGATGGTGTGAGTTTTGCTAAAACTCCTTTGGCTCACGCTTTGTCCCTGTCCAGTCTCTCTCGGCATTCATTCTAGCTTGGCTTCAGAGCTTGGAGTACTTTTTTTGTTGTTAAATGTTCATCCCTGCAGTAATTTGCTCCCCACTGTTAACAGAACTTAAGAAATCATCTATTTCATTGCAGAAAAGAGTTGTAAGGGCTCTCTGAATTCTTATAGTTGAATCTCCCTACTTTACACTTGAGCACTCTGGATGCTCTAGGGAAGTCTCCCACCCCTATCTCCTGGTCTGTCCCTAGAGGTAATAATCATTATTACGAGTTTCCTGTGTGTCATTCCAAGCATACTCGTGCACATACAAGCATCCTTTTTTCTTTCCATCAAAAGAACCCCTATTTTGGACATATAGATGGTTTTCAATCTTGTGTTGTTACAAACATCCTTTTATATCTTTGAGCATTTGTGTAATGTTCGATTAGGGACTCTACAGTTAGTTGCTAGAAGTAAAATACTCAAGTTAAAGAGAAATGCTTGGTAATTACATTAATAAGTGCCAAATTTCCCATCATAATTGTTTTTCCTAACTTATATTCCCACCAACAATGTATGAGAGTGCTTATTTCTCTATATTTTTCCAATACAGCATGCTGTCGGATGTGATATTTCATTGTGATTTTTTAAGTTTATTTATTTATTTTGAGAGAGACAGAGACAGAGAGAACATGAGTGGGGGGAGGCGCAGAGAGAGAGGGAGAGAGAGAAAGAATCGCAAGCAGGCTCTGTGCTGTTCACTCATGAACTGTGAGATCATGGCCTGAGCTGAAACCATGAGTCAGATGCTTAACTGACTGAGCCACCTAGGTGCCCCTCATTGTGATTTTAATTTGTATTTCTCTTGGGCCAGGAGCATCTTTTCTCATATTTAAGTTCCTTTTTTTTTTTTTTTTTTTATTCTCTGTTCATTGTCTCCATGGTTATTGGGTTATTAGTCTTATTCATATTGATTTGGAGAAACTTTCTCCATACTAAGTAAACTAGCATTTTATTTTGCATGTTTATTATAAATATTTTCCCTGGTTTGTCAGTATCTTTTAACAGGTTTATAATACTTGTTTTGCCATAAAATATTTTAAAATTTTATGTGTTTAAATTTATCAGCAATTTTCAATGGTTTTTGGGGCTTGCATCATACGTAGAATAACTTTCCTCTCTCTACTGATTAAAAAGTTCCCCTGTGTTTTCATGCCAAATCTTTTTTTCTTCTAAGTTTTTACTTAAATTCCAGTTAGTTAACACACAGTGTAATATTAGTTCACATGCAAGTATCTTTACTTCTTTTCTGTGTTACTTCCTTCAGAGGTTGCACACAAAAAGACGCTCAAGAACTTTTTTCTTGATCAACTATTTCAATTTAGACTGTTTCACATAGTGGAAGAAACACTGAATTTGGATTCAGAAAGCCAACTAACTGTACTACATAGATCCCAGCTGTCTACTGTGTATCTGCCTCTTGGATTTTTGTGAATATCTAATAAGATCCAATGAAATAATATATGAGAAAGAGCTTTCTCAGCTGTAAAAGAGTTGTTCAGGACAGTGTCCCAGTAAACACATCCATACATGCTTTTGTTGGGGGCAGAGCTCAGGGGTGGATAGATCATTTGACTACATACATGCTTTTGTTATTTCTCTCCCTAATTGGTCTCAGGTTTGAAATAAAATTTGTCTCTAGGAAAAAGCAAACCTCATAAATGTGAAATTTCCTTTATTGCTTCTTTGGGAATAACTTACCAATGTGAAATCTTTACTGAGCCTCTGAATTGGCAGCTGAGAAAGGAGGGGATATTGGCCTGTTAGTGAGAGTTTCTCCCCAAGTGTCCAAACTAGTAATTGCTGAGAGTTGAATGGCTGGGAAGAGTGGGCAGGGCATTTGGTTCCTGTGCAAGGACAGAGAACCCAGTTCATTCCAGTTGTGTTGAAAGAGTTGGGAGGGAAAATACTTTGGGAACTAAAGCAGGTTTACTCATAGACAAATATGACTTCCTATGTCAGCCAGGGAAAGTTCCCTGGCTCAACCTACAGAGGCTCCGGGACATGTTAAAGAAAATTATAGAAAGTTTTGTTGGATTGAAGCTTGTTAATAAAATGGAAGAGCTAAGGGGCGCCTGGGTGGCTTAGTCGGTTAAGCGTCCGACTTTCGCTTAGGTCATGATCTCGCGGTTCGTGGGTTCGAACCCCGCGTCGGGCTCTGTGCTGACTGCCAGCTCAGAGCCTGGAGGCTGTTTCAGTCTGTGACTCCCTCTCTCTCTGACCCTCCCCTGCTCACACTGTCTCTCTCTCTCTCTCCTAGAAATAAATAAAACATTAAAAAAAAAAAATGGAAGAGCTAAGTTGAATGAAAAAGAAGGCGGCCCATCAACACAGAGTAGTGTAGGCCACATCATTCTAGAAGTTTGTATACCTCATTTGAGAAGAACACTATTATTTTTGTGTCCATCCTGGTTTAATGAGTTGGCCAAATTACATAATCCCTTTATATACCCAAACATTTTTTGTTGAGGTAAATATTTTATATGGTAAAATGCACAGGTCTTAAATGTATAACTCAATGAATTCTGACAACTGGAAATATACATATAAGTGTATTATATATCTGTGATTTCCACCCTTTAATATTAAAAATAAAGCAGCCATGGCATCTTATGTCTAAATAATACTATGATGTTGTGATACTAGAAATTGTAATGTAATGGTTACTTCACTCCGTTTTGCTCCTCTATATGATGAAAACACTTGAGTCACCAGGACGTTCCATGGTGCTGCCTAGTCCTTTCAGCATTTAGCATTGTGTTTATCTTTTATTTACCTTTTATTACAAATGGGACTATTTGTGCTGGAAAAGTACCAATGACTCTACCTTGTCTTGGTTTTGTGCAACTGGTTCCAGGTACCCACTCTGTGCCTAGCTGGGAGGAGACGGGTGACAGAGGGCTGGGCCACTGGATTTAGAGGGGAAGTGGACCAAAATGAAGTTTAAAATAAGTTGATTTTTGAGCTGTCAGAACTTGAGGACCATCGTCCAACTTAGAACTTGACCTCACTCACCAGAGCAGCTTGAAGCATACCTTTGGTATTTTGATCTGAAGCCCATTGACCTCCGCTGCCTTCGAGCTCCTTGGAATGAGCAGTGCAGTCCACAGCTGCAGCTCTTTGCTCTGCTCCTGTTTTCTTTCTCTGGCTGAGCTTTAGAGGTGGCTGTTTAGACTTCACAGTGCTGGCCCTTCCACCTGCCGGGGCCTTCATTGGTCCCTGTAAGACCATGCAGGTTGCTGTAACCGTGGAGAGGAGGAACTGTCCAAGGAGCCATCAGAGTTCCGGGAGAACTCTGTTCCGGGAGAACTCCTTACCCCTCTGCTTACCAGTAAAGTCAGGGGATTTGCCCAGGTACTGCAGGGCAGAGCGTGGTGACCTGAGGCCTCATCAGCACCTAGCTCAGTGCAGAGCATTGAATGGATGGGTGGGTGACGTACTCAAGCAGTTGTCACCAAGGCCCTCATCTGGCTATCTGGTCTGTAGGCTCTGGAAACCTTGTTGCCCTAAATTCCTGTCCTCAATCTCTACTCAGACTATGCTGCTCCCTCTTGGCCCTGCCTGGACCCCAGGGCGTCTTCTGCCCCCTCCTGACTCAAACCACCTCCCCTGAGACTGCCTCCATCTAAGTGGGCCAGGGACCACATGAACCAGAGAAAAGAAAAGTATCACCTGAGAGTTGAACTGGCGTCCTTTGCTTTCCCATCCTCCTAGATTGTGGATTATCTTGCTACAATACAGAAAAGTAGGAGAAACAAATATGCTGTTTAGTGCCTGGCAGAGTAAGTGCTAAGAAAGGTGTCAAACAGAGAACCCTGTGCTACCTTGTTCAGCCCAGAGTAGCCCCCAGGTCTAAATACTGGTCTTTATTTTCTGCTGATTTCCAACAGGTTTCAGTTACACTTTCTTGGCCCTCTAGCGAAGAACTCTGCCTGTTTGGTTCCGTTTAGCCATAGGCTCTAGACTAGACTGGAGGATTGACTCAGTGAAAATGTTTACTTCTCTAATTAAGCAGAATTAAGGTCTGGACTCAAAACTGTCTTGGTCTGTGCTAGGCATAATTGAGATGCATGGGCTTTGTGTAAATAATATACCTCTAATTGGCTTTGATTAAGTGCAAATTAGGATCACACTTCACTCCAGTGTGATTTACATTCCTAAGCCGTTTTACTAACTGAAGTAGTGTGGGTGGCCGATAAGGCTTGTGTATCCAGGACACCTAGAGAGGTAGGAGCTGGGGGTCTGCAGTTTTCCAGAGGTAGAGAGCCTACAGCTGAGATTCTGGATTCGGGCATCTTCCTTCCCCTTTCTGGTCCCTACTTTGGGCAAATCGGCTTAATCCATTAAATTCCAGAGCTCCACCATATTTTGATTTTCAAGACTTGGGAAGCTTATCTTAAAATAAAATAAAATTTTTAAAAAGGTCAAACAAATAGTGGTGTTTGCCTTGTGGAAACTCAGTCCTAAAGCCAGCACCAGGCTTTGGCTGTCAGAATATTGTGACACCTTTGTTACTTGTTGACCAGAATGTTTCCTAAAGGGAAACAACCTGTGGCAGGTTTTCTCCAAAGAGTTTCCGGTGTGTGAGTGTGAGTCAACAGACTGCTACAAAGCAGCTTAACTCCGTGCATCTCTCTCTCCATGATTGCTTTATAGCATTCCAAGGGAGGGTCTTTGCAGGTGGCCCTCCGTGAGCCTGGATGGGAAATGTGACACATTTCCTGCTCACAGATTCTTTCGATCTGCATTTGAAGGTCACCGTGACGAGATGAGGCCGCAGTAGTTGGATTGGTATTGATGTCAGCTCCTACTCCTGAGCTGGTGAAGTCTGGCATGTGGCAAGGCCTGTGGTTAGTGTGAGCCTGGTAAATGGGCCACCAGAGGAGGATTGTGACATGGTGTTTATGACCCTGGAGGCCATTGGCAGTCTGACCTAGAAGGAGTGTCTCCAGATTTTCTCACATTAGCATGCTGCTGCTTGGTGCAGGACCAAAAAATAACCTGACAAAATCGGGATTTTCACACTACCCGAGAGTGCTAACAGTATGCCAGGGTCTGTGGGAATGCTGCTAAGAGGTGTGATGTGTTAAATACTCACTTCACGGCCTGGTGAAAGAGTTGCCCAGAGCATCACAGAGGGACTCCTTGAACGTGTCACCTTCAGAGAAGGTTAGACTGTAAATATGTTTGGTGTCTAAACTCTGCCCTGGGCCTACCAGAGTGAGGAGGCAGCATATTTAGACAGGTTACACTCTAGAAATCCTGGCAGAGCGAGTAAAGACAGAGAAGGCTTTCTAGGCCCTATAAGCTACATTCATTCATTTACTCATCCAGTAAATGCTTGTGGGCTACCTTCAGGGCCAGACATTTGGAGATGTGAGTAGGAATAAGCCATGGACTCTACCCCAAAAGAGCTCCATCTAGTTGAGGAATGAATCTGTACAGAGGCTAAATCACAACCAAATGTGGTATGTGCTGTGTCAGAAGTAAGGAAGCATATGGTGGCGGGCTATCATGGGGAAAATTGTCTGCCCTGCTGCATGGGTTCAGAGCAGCTTGGAATTGGCTCGAGGGCCATGTGCTGTTCCAAAGAAGTGCACTTGTTACCCTTTTCACTTGAGTGGGAATTTCTGAAGAAAAACGCTAATAACAATAACAATACAATAATTAAGAACATTTGTTCAGTGTGCACTGTGTACCAGGTACCGTTCTATGGGCTTTTGTTCATTCTCGCAATCAAATCTTTACAGCATCATATAGGTATAATTATTATTATTCCCATTTTAAGAAGAGGAAGCTTGGAAACTAAGCAACTTGCCAAAGATAGGAACCAGAAGTCAAATTTCGGAAGCTCTGGGTCTGGTGCTGACTTTCCCACCAACAGGCTATGAGCTCAGAGCAAGTCATTGCCGGGCTCTGCCTCAGTTCCCTCCCTAGCCCCGCCATTAGATGAGGCACTCTGCCAGCTTCCTGAATCACAGAAAACACTTGACTTATGGCTAGGAGAAGAGTAGGGTTTTTGTGCTGCTTGCTGTTGCTACTATCTGTTGTGAATTTTGTGACCTTGACCTGCCATCTGCCAGCCCTAGATGGAGTGATATTGGTCTTTGTCAGTCGTCTTGACCTGTGTAGTTGATTCCAGAAAGCCTCTTAAAGTAGGGCTCTCTACCTTTCTTTGTTGTAAGTGGCCCAGGCAGCAGGGGCCCAAGGTTATCAAGTACAAGGGCTTTGTCCCAAGGCCATCTCTGATGTAAATTTTCCTAGCTTTAGATCAGCATGTACTTTCCACTTTAGACCCCCTGTCAGGCCTTGTTGGCAGATGCAGCACTGCTCTGATCTTTTCAAAGATGCAGTTCAGCCCAAGACCTTGACTTAGGTAAGTTCTCCTTCACTCTCGATGGATTAGGAGGAGTGCTTCCTTTTCTGAGTGGTAGAGACAAGGAACCAAGTCTGAGGCAACCACAAAATACGGCCTTCTAGAGGGCCAGAAAGTATTCCTGATGGGTTTTAATGCAGAGATGCCCAGAAAGGAGCTACTACCTCACCTGCCAATCCTTACAAGAGGCCTTGCACCCAGCCCTGGGTGAAAGTACTGTACTGAGAACCATCAAGTCCTGCTTAGGCACAGGCAGTTGCTGCTGTTTCGCAGGTACCTTGATGTTAAGGAGAGCCTTGGACCGGAAGATTTTGGTTTCGGAGGATAGGGATAGAGGGGAGGAAATACGCTCATAGTATTTTATCTATCAATGTTTAAAAGTACTAGTGTCAGCTTCATGGCATCGTTCCTTCAGTCCCTCACATTCCGGAAGGACCACACAGGCCCAACGGCCCTGCCTATGCACACTTCCTCTGGAGCAGGGCCCAGGCCAAGTACACCTTCCTTCTTACCCCGCAGTTTACTTGCTAGAACAACTCGCTCAGACCCTTAATGTTGTCTGATCCTTCTAATCATATTCTGGAACTTTGGCTCTGACCTTGAGTTATATTTCCAAGTACTAAGCATTACTTAGAAGAGAATGCAGCCACCATGACTCAGCTGGCTCACTGCAAGTAGTGGGGGTGGGGTAAGGGTGCCGATCCAGTAAATTCTCATTCATTCGTGAAAAGGAGCTTCTCTTCTGACCATTTCCAAACATCTTCAGATGAGCCCAGTTTGGTTTTTAGCTTTTTCCTCCTCTTTGCTTATAATTTCCCAGTATCAGATGTAGATGTTTACCTCCATGTGCATTACCGCAATATGAAACCACTCTGTCCTCTGAAAGCAAATAAACTGGCTTTAATGGATGTGCTTTCAGCTAGCATCTAAAGAGTTAAAAGTTTTAGCAGGCAGACTGGCCAGCAGGAGTTAGTGGTGTGGAGTAAGAGGGACGCCAGGCTGTCTCTAAACTTTTTGGCCCTCCCCAAGTACAGAGATGAAGGAAGAGCCTCTATAAATCACTGGAGATTAGAGACCCTGTTCTTGCCGACTCCGCAGGGTTGCCCTGCTTAATGTCAAAGCCTCACGTATTACTTTAACAGCGCTCCTTTTCTTTATTAAATCCACTTTGAAATAAAAAAAAAAAAATGATGATCTTTCCAGTAAGGGGGAGAAGGCTAAAAGGATTTAGAAAGTATCTGCTATGTTACATTACAGAGACTAATAACTGTTTAGGGAGTAAGTAACATTTTTGCACCATCTTAAGCCATAAAAATGAAAAGATGTATAAAGGTCTGTTTCTTAAAATCAATTTGTTTGAGCATTTATTTTGCCCTGTGTCCTTGCCTTCAGGTCCTTCAAAGTGTGAGTGCAGAAACTGGGAACGGGAGGTGTGGGTGCTCATGACCAAAAAGTCTAGAAACGCACTCTTAAGGAAATTGTTCAGAACTAGGGTATTTACTGCATGCGTGTGTGTGTGCGTGTGTGTGTGTGTGCGTGTGTGTGCCTGAGGGAGCCTGGGAGGGAGTGTGGTGGTGGAGAGAGTTCTACTTTTATACTTAAAAGAAAAAATGCAAGCGTTGACTGTGTTCCATCGGAGGCCGAGACCAGGCTTATCTCCTTCATCTGACTTTAATGAAGACATATTTTAAGCAGCTGCACCCATGTCAAATGTCATATTTTTGCTCAAAACTTCCACCTTCTGAGTGGGAGGTTCTCAAAACTAAAAAGTTGGTAGTAATTATAAACTAATTGGAGAGCTCTAGGCAAAAGTTGGATTGTCACAAGACCTAAGTTAAAAACTAATTTACATAGATGAACTAAGAGAGCCATGAATCGAAAATCATTAAAGTGGGTGATGTGTGGATGTGGTTCGTTATACCATCTTCTCTGCTTCTATACTGTAAAATGTTTCCGTAACAGAAAATAAGTAAATCAGTTCAAATAAAATGCTTAGCACTCCATAGAAAAACAACACACACAAACCAATGTAAGCCAAAATGTTAAATCGCCCGTTACAGCATCTTTATTTATGCTTTCAGAGATGTCTTTCAGATAAAGAAAAGCTGCACAGAAAATTTGGGCACCTTCATTTGTTTACTACCTATTAGACATTGAAGATGCTTCCTGCTTTGTTTGTTTGTTTTTCATTTATAATCAAATGGCCATTGCTTAATTAGAATTATTTCAGCAAGGTAAGATCCTTTCATTAAAAGTGCAGCAAAAATCTTTCAAAAATCTCAGGAACAAATGTGATCAAGGGGCTTTTACAGTTTGCTATTTTTGCCAAGCACTCACAAGCCAAGTTTGTTTTGTTTTCAGGATTTCACTTATTTATTCAGCAAACAACTACTGCCTCTCAGGCATGTTGCAAGCCTGCCCGTGATAAAAAAGCCCAGTAACCTGGACCCCTGCTCTTGAGAAGCTTACAGTCTTAAATGGAAATATAAAAATACAGGTTAAATATAAACTAGGCATGAAACCTGAAAAAGGCCCCTTTTAAATGCTGCTGTACTTGATGTGGGAAGGGGAATCCTACTTTTTTCCTGTAGCTCCCAGATCATGGCTTAGCAGAAGGACCGAGGTTTGGGATGAGCAAGAAAACCCTTACGAGCCGATTCCTGGATTGGCATGGGGCTGTTTCCATCTGCATTTTGAAGTTTGAAAGCAGTTCACACCTTTAAAATATGGTTCATATTTGCCAGGGAAAAAAATAGCTTGTTTTGCAGGGCTTCCCATCCAAAGGCGGACAAGTCACAGCTTTTGATTCTGACACACAGCTTGAAGGTGTCACGTCTGCAGGCTCCCGACACAATGAATTGCGGTTCTTCATTTATGGCAGTTTGTGCTTCATATATGCTTTCATGTGTTTAGGACAGCTGCCCAGTTTGAAAGTAGCAGCTCTTAAAATAGCTGGAAATGGATGTGGAGTTCAGGTTCGGTTGAAATGGGACTGGGGACGCGCGCGCGTGTGTTTGTGTGTGCACGTTTTCAAGCCTGCGTGCGTGCCTGTGCTGCTGTAAGTCACTGCTGCAACAGTTTACACAGGGAGCCATTGTGACCAGAAAAGAAAATGCATGGAGGGTGAGGTGGAAGAGGGAGGGAGGATTGCATCTAGTGATCCTGGAACAGTTGCTCAGACCGGCATTTAGTGTTTTATTAGGAGAGAACAACTCTATAAAAGGAACAAGAGGTTCAATCATTACAGAGTGGGGCGACAGGAGGCAGCTGCCAGCAGGACTTTGAAAACCCTTTCAGATCCTAAAAAAGTTGCCACATATAACATGCTGCAGCTGCTGGGATCATTTAGGAGAAATGCAGAACTTGGCACCCACTCACCTCTAGGGGATAGGATTCTAGGATCACCCCGATGTTTTCTTTAGATGAATTCCAACCCCCGCCCCACCATCCTCCCCTCACTTTCCTTCTTTGCCACTGCACCTTCTCAGAGCAGTTCTTGCATTTCTTATTTTTTTCAGGTAGGTTTTCAGAGAATTAAGAGAAAAGGACAGTTCCCCAGTTTGATTGAAAACAAACGGCTGGGGGGAAGTTCTGCACGCTTGGGAATTGGGTAGGTGAGGCCAGGTCAGGAGAATACAGAGGATCCCCTAATTGTGCCCCTAGTATTTGTACTTGACGAACGAGTTACCATAGCCTTGCAAACTATCACTTACATGATGTCATGTAAGTAACAAAGTATGTGGATTTCATTTTTTTTAAATCTGCCCAGAGATGTCTGTTTTTCATCAGTACATACAGAATATTTGCAAAGCTGAACCCTTGGTGATTAAACATCTCCAATTAAATCATATAAACTTAAGCAATAACCTGTGATCATATACGCCAGGAAAAAATCATTTAAGGGGAGTTATTTTTGACAGACGTATTATTTGATATATGTACAAGATTTTTGATAAAGTGTTCTCAAAGCATAAATGCCAATTACTGCTAAAATTTGGCAACCAGAAGGGTCTCTATGAACTCACATTCTGTGAGTAAGCTCAGAGACCACTAACAAAAAACATTACTGATGTAATCTTGAAAGAGATGTAGCCCCAACCTCACTGGGGAACAAATGGAGAGAAAATGGGGGGTGATGGGGTGTGGAGGTAGTCACAATTTCTTATTTAGAGGGGATATTAGAATCCCTTTGGCTGGAAGTCTCACTTAGAATTTCAGAAGAGCCCCCTGTCCTTCCTACCCAAGGGATCTTTATCACCTTCCCCACCCCAATTAAAAATTGTTCCTACTCTTACAGGGGAGATGCTGATCTTTCAGACATGTTGAGATGGAAGTGGGGAGGAGATCCTCATTTTTAAGATGAAAAAAGTAGGGCCCAGGGAACTCCTAGAGTAGAAAACAGACTGAGGCCTTGTTGTGTCACAGCCCAATCAGGCGTTTCTAAGCCATCAAGTTACAGCCCTCACACAGGTGACCAGGGGCCAACAGTGGTCGAGCAGGAAAGAGAAAAGACCATGTCACCAGTGAAATGATGAAGAACTGCATACAGACATAAGCTTAAATTCCATTCTTTGCAGGATTCAAGAGATCTGGTGGAAGTAGCAACTCCTTTTCCTGCAAAGGAAGAATGTTGTGTCTGTGGTCAAAGTAGTTAATACACTAGAGCATTTTATTTCTGTATCTTCCAGTCACTAAAAGGAGTTGTTATTAAAAAAAAGAAAAGTATACAAGAGATGCCCAACTACTATGGAATTACTCAATATGTTTAATTTTTTTTTTATTATTTTAGAGAATGAGAGAGGGAGCACGCATGTGTACACACCGGGGGAGGGGCGGGGGGGGGGGCGGGGACAGAGGATCCGAAATGGGCTCTGCCCGACACAGGGCTCAAACTCACAAACCATGAGATCGTGACCTGAGCCGAAGTCGGACGATTAACCGACTGAGCTGCCCAGGCGCCCTTTTTGTGTTTAAAAAGAGACCTGAAATGTAATATCTTAGTGCTTTCTTTCCTGGGCCCACAGGTAGTTAGAAGTTCTGTCATGTCCTCACACTTGCAGGTCCTTTACCTCTTCGTGACACATGGAACTTCTCACCAGCCTGGGAAGAATCACCCGTCCTAAGTATCTTTAAACGTTTGATTAAGCCATACAAGGGGCAAACAGAGTTCTGCTACCCACAGCATGGTATTTGGAATTCCTTTTGTTATTAAAAAATTCCACACTGGTAGTATGAGTTCAGGAAGCCTGAGGAGGGATAAGAAATAGAGAGCTTTTGTCTAGTGCTCTTTTAATGCTCTGCTCCAGGTGTCGGTGGCAAAGTGGCTTTGAAAGGCCTTGCTCGAGTCATTAACAGCGTCGAATTTCAGGCCCAGGCTGGCTGGCAGAAGTGGCCAATCCCATGGGGTGCTCTTCTGGTCCACCTCTCCCGTCCCTGCGTTTGTCAGAACTCTCAGGACAGTGTTGCCACTTAAACACAATCCGGCAGAGCCATTCCTTTCTGCCAGGCTCCGTCCAGTCCCGTCTGCTGGGATGTAGGCTGCATGTCATGCAGCTGTGCTTGGGGATAAACTCAGTCTTTTCCAAACATCATAAGACAGTTTCTCTGGAGACTTCTAGTTCATTTCCTACTCTTGAGGTCTTTGCCCCTAAGACAATTCTCTCCGCTCCTATGGTGCTTTCGGTATGGCAGGCTAGGTGAGCAGTTAGCCACCTCAGTAATTCAGAAACCAAAGACTGCCTCCACCCACATGACCAAAACCTTTGATGACATCGCTACTCAAGATTGTGGCTGACAGGAAGGTCTTGGTGTCACTCTATGGAGGAGACAAGTTGAGATGCCCAGCTTCTAAATAGCTCTTGCTGGGTGACGAAGTCTTGATTGGGGAATGTGCTCCCCCCTGAGACTTATCTCTAAGCCTTTGGAGGGCACACTCCCTAATAAGCTTCCTGAGATGGGCGATCCAGACAGGAGCTCCCTTTAAGTGAGTCACAACATCTGGAATGATCATGCTGGATTACTAGGTAGCCTCGCTAGCAGCCCTTTCTTCCTTCCTAAAACTCCATTCTTAAGTGAAGAGGTTTATAAGGAGCAGGTGATGGTGGCAAGGAGGTGTCGGTGATGGGGACCCTTGTGAGAGCATCCTGACTCCTGGGCGGGGAGACTGGTGTAGAGAACCTCTGTCTCTGAGACTAACAATGCCCAGCATTATTCCCATGGCAAAGGACAAACTGAGAGCGTCTTTTCAGAAGAGTAGCTGTCTCTGAGCCTCTTAGGTAGAGGGAGTGTCTTTTCTGTGAGGTTGCTGCCACCAAGAGCCAAAGCCGTGTCTTCAAGGTGAAGGTTCTTCTGTCCGGTTCTCTACATGCTTATGGTAAAGCCTGTTTCTGACACCACTCCATTCACAGCTGATCTTATTGAGCTGTCTGTTGTGGCCATTTGAAATTTCTGAAGATCATCACAATTCTAAACATAATAGTTGCTGAGACAGCTCCTGCACTGGCCCAAGAGGGTCATGAGAAGTTTCTCTTTCTTCTGAAAATGAGTTTTGTCCTGCTGATGATATTTAGTGACATTTTCTCCCAGGGACACAAAAATCTTAATGTGTATCATTGCCATATGAGGCAGAACACATTTGCCTCCACTCAACCACTCCTTATTCTCCCAAGCAGGTTAAACAGCCTCGACCCAGGGGTCCAGGCTCCAGGTCTTCTGTAGAAAGACTGGCCTTTAGTATTTGATCTCATTTTTGAAAAAGGCAGTTCTGACAAAAGAAACACCCCCCAGCCTACATTCTTTCCTTTCCCTTTGCAGTTATTACCATGCTTTTGTAGGGCAGAGATGTGCTTACCAGAACATGTTTCTACCATTTTGTTTGGCTTACCCATTCATTCAAAAAATGTATTCAGTACCAAGCATGTGCCAGGGGAAGCTTCCTGAGGAAATGATGGCTGGAGCCAAGTCTTGAAGAGGAAGTTGGAGTTAGCCAGGCAGCAGTGCAGATGGAACAGCATGGATGAAGTCCACAAATAAGGAGGTCAGAGCACCAGTAGAGCTGGTCAGGAAGGCCAGAATATAGGGCACATAGGAGATGAGGGAGAAATAGAAAGTTGGTCACAAGGAGCTTAGGTGTCAAGGTAGGAGCCTGAAGATTTTGGGGAGCTCTTGTGGAATTTTACACAAGACAGTATGATCAGATACATGTTTCAGAAAAACCACTCTGGCTAACAGTTTGGAATTGAAATGAGGTGAGACTGGATCCAGGAAAAACATCAGGCACTAACTGTATTAATCTAAATGACAAATACCTGAAGTAAGGTAGTGGTCGTAGAAATGGAGACAAGAGGCAGAATGCAAGAGAAATTTCGGGGGACTCTATAAAGGCTAATGGCATATTGTGCCCAACATGTAATAAAAAGAGAGGAGTCTAGGATGATACTCAAGGTCTAGCAACTAAGTAGAAGATAGTACCATTCATACAGAAGAGGGTGGGGATGGAGAGAAGATATCTTTACTTCATAGCCTGTTGAATTTAAGGAGCCCAAGGAATAACCAAGAGAAATTGTGGTCAGAGTCATATTCCTTGACTTTCTGTTGACTTAGACTGTCTCACTTTCCATAGTAATTTATTTGTGTGTGTGAGTATGGGGGAAGGGGAGAGAGGAAGCATGTGGAAACTCTCAACATCCAAAAGAAGTTAGCATAAACCCTTCTGTTGAGATTATTTCCAAAATTTGACCAGATGTTTAAGCAAATTAACAAATGATTAAAGCGGCAGTCGGCAAAGACCTAGACCACTGTTGGCTAGGCAAAGGAGCAAGCCAAAGAGCAAGCCAAGCCCAGGTGTTCTTGCTAGAAAGGTCACTGCACTGTGGGTCCCCAGTGGTCGACAGACAGAGATGAGACAAGGCAAGCTGGGTGTGATGGAGAGAGTGAAATAGGGAGTCTAGAACAAGTACAGATGTTTGTATTCATTCTGAGAGCAACTTGTGCCCAGTGTCTAGGCTTCCAAGAATGTTTTATTCTGTCCATTATTAGTAACACATTCCCCTTTTATCTATAGTCAAGTGTTACATACCTTAAAAAGACTTTCTAAGTAGTCCAGACAGGGTAGTATCAAAGAAGGACCATTGATTAGCACTTTGCCTCAGGCTGCATGCTGGACCAGCAGTCTGGATGCTGACTTGGGTTCCAGCTTCATTAGTAGCTCACTGTGGCGTCTTGAGCAAGTCACTTCCCCTCTCTGGACTTGAGCTTTCACTTCCCCAAAGTTAAGGAATACATCTTAGCAGGCTTCTAGGGTCACTTCCAGCACTATCATCCCGTATCTGCATCTATTTCTGGACTAAACAAGCCCAAAGACTTGTTTAGAGTGGCAGACTCTTCTCACTCTCCGAAGGCAGGCAAAACACTTCAGTAAACTGTGCCTCCCAGCGCACTCTATGCCTGATGGGTAGCCAGGCTGGAAAATTGCCATCAAGACACTCACTGCAGCCCTTAACCGCTCCGGGGTCATTTAAAATGTCAGGTTTAAACAGCAACTATCTATGCTGTCCCCCACCACCACCAAAGTCAGCACCCTAGCTAGCCTCATCTAGAGGCTTCATTCCTCATTGATCTTCAAATAAAAACAGAATAAAACGAAAAGGAGGTTGAGCTCTAGTACATGGAAGCTCTCCCAAATGTCCTGATCTCTGCCCGTGCTAACCCTGACTCTCTTAGCATCTTCATTCTCCATGTGAGTTGATTCTCTAGCTCAGTTCTCTCCTGAGAACCATAATGCACAGGGCACTGGTGACTATCCGACTGCCTTTCCAAACTACTTCCAAAGGGAGTCAGATCCAGGCCCCTAGCGGGGATGTCCCACAACCTATGACGTGACACTCTCGCTCCTTCAGTTTCTTTCAGGCTGCATCTTGTCATCTGCCCATTCATCCCTCTCACCCCTTCTATGGGAATAGATTGCTGTGCCCTCAAATGGGAGATACCTTCCAGTTGAAAGTAGGCACGTATCATAATCTAACACTTGCGTTGCAGAAGATAGGATTCCGATTAAACTTGAGTTAAATGTTAATTAATTAGCTAATTCATGACATTCACACCAATATTTCATAGCATTCTTCAGAGGGCTTGGGGTTCTTTACCAAAAGAATCTCATGAATATGTGTGCCATTTATGTGAGGCAGTTAACGCGTATCAAAATGTTTATTTCACACACAGGTCTAGGAGAGCCAGAGAAGTTCAGTGACTTGCCGGTGGTCACACAGCAAGTGTTAGTAACAACCCAGGTGGTAAATGCAACTGAAATGTTTGGCTCTGACAGAATAGTTCAGCAAAAAGATATTGGTCCTAGGATGGGGAGCACAGCTTAGCCTCCAGGCCCCACTGCTCTCCCTGGAGAACTGTATATTCTACTCTCCTGAATTCTAGTATGACAGGTTTTTTTTTTTAAATGTTCTAAAATTTATGTGTATGTATGTGCATGAAAATATGTAGCTGCTCACAGATACATATATAGAAGATGAAAGAGAAAACTGGACAACTTATAATTACAGATATTTTTGTTCATCTGGTATCCAGATGATCTCCCTCGATTCTGACAGTTTTGACAAATCAGTTTATTAAAATTGTAAATGTAACCCAGAGCTGTTTAGTACAGTACTAAGCAGAAGGTGCTTTCTCCTCACATTATATTTTGCTGTTGCGTTATTAGAAGTAAATGTGGCTTATACTTAAAAGACAAAACATCCTGTCCTCCATGAGAAAGATGTGAGTTGTCACATATATTCCCAGTTGGTTTCACTGCTCTGAGACCCTGAGGATATTTTCATAGAGCTTTGACCTTGATGAGGCACAGAGAAGCCTGGTCCCCGTGTCCCCTCCTCTCCTCCAGCTGCCCCCATCCTTCCACTTCAGGTTTCCAGGTAGGAAATTCCAAAGAGAGAACTTCCTCCCTAATATCCCATAAGGCATTATTCAGGTGACATTTGGGGAAAGAAATCATCAGGAAGGCAAGTCGCAATTTGGAGTATATAAGCATGTTGTGCTTACATAATAGATTTGCACTGTAAACGCTTCAGAAAAATGCGTGGCAGCAAGAAGTAATGGTAGGGAAGGCAGACTGGAAATCGTAAGCACCACTGTCAAAAGAGAGAAGAAATGTACAAAACGTGAAACTCCCCACAGTAGCTGAATTAGAGGGAAAAGTAGAGGGAAAAGAATTCCATTTTGCCATTGACTGCTATAGGAAGTCCGGAGAGGTTTTGATTTCCTACCTGATTAGCTTCAGTGGACAGTGCCATCTACCACTATGATTTTATTTTTCCAGCTTTCCTCCTCCCTATCACTTCTAGTCTCTCTCTGCCCAAGACTAATTTGTAAACAAGCACTATATCTATATGACAAGGCATCTTAATCTTTATGCTGTGGACTGTTGGTAATCCGATAAAGCCTATGGACCCATTCTCAGAATATTTTTCAGTCCATAAAGTAAAATATATATGAATGTCGGTATTAAAATACTTTATATGTCCACCCATTTATGATATAATAATGCATATTTATAAATAACAAGAACTAATCACTACTATAATTTTAAGGTCATAATGTATGCACACCAGGGTCAGCGAACTATAGCCCACAGACCATTTTTGTAAATAAAGTTTTATTGGAAGACAGCCATGCTCACTCATTTGCATATCATCTGGGCTGGCTTCCATGCAGCAACAGCAGAGTTGGATAGTTGGACTGAGATCATATGGCTTTCAAAGTCTAAAATATTTGCCATCTGGCCCTTTACAGAAAAAGTAAATTACAACAATAGTAATGTGCAATAAAAATGCTAATTTCTATCGGTGACAGTCATAGG
Organism: Hyaena hyaena; assembly: GCF_003009895.1. Lineage (NCBI taxonomy): Eukaryota > Metazoa > Chordata > Mammalia > Carnivora > Hyaenidae > Hyaena > Hyaena hyaena. Next base: position 295,355 of record NW_024081184.1, on the reverse strand, counting down.
TACTGCAAACCACTATTTGTTGCCAAACTCATAATTGATAGAAGTGCTAAAGTTCAGTTGGAGGTTAGCAAAAATGTAGGTGGATTTTTTTTCCAACCAAATCCATGGGCCACCTGAATTCTGCCTAAACCGTGGACCCCAGGTTAGAAACCTCTGAGTGGGATTACAATTTAAAGGAACTGTCAGCAGAAAGATTTTTTTACAGTGTGGAAACTCTGCTCCCTCTCCACTCATCTTACAAATTCATGTATCGCAACTTAACATTTTCATATAAGAGATTTTTAAGCAGTAAATGAAAAATAATCCAGATCATCCTTATAATTAGGGATGTCTTTCTGGGGAAAACTTATTCCGTCAGCTAATGCTAAGAAAAATAGGAGATTCCCAGCACAATCACTCTTTACCACTCTTGTCCCCCTGGAAGAAAGAGCCAGAATTCCCCCTCCTCCTCCCAGGCTTCTCCTGTCCTCGATGGTATATAACTTGACTTTTCTTATCCTGACTCTTCATGTCACATCAAGACATACCACGAGATCTGACTTTATCATGTGTGTGGCTATGATGTCTTATTCTCCAGAGATGGCATCAAGTATTCAGCAATAACTCAGGTCCACTTAATGTGAAAATTGGTACATCTAATAGAATCTTCAACATGCTAACCACACCATTCCAATAATGAAATGCAAATTTTTCTGCCTTTTTTTTGGGGGGGGGGGTATGGTCATTTTTTCGACTCTTAAGGAATGAAATGTCCTTTTTATTATGAATTGAGAACTGAAAATAAAAATACAGTGTTTTCTTACACTAATTTTAATAGTCTCTTTGCCAGGAGCCCTGGGATTATCATATGTAATCCTCACAATAGACTCAGAAGGTCCATGTCACTATTCCCATTTTACTGCTAAGAAAACTAAGATACAGGGAGTTTAGGTCACATCAATAAGTGATGGGGTTCCAGAATTCATGTATGTTTTTTTTTCCAGCTTTGAAAGAAAAGACAACCTTACTTTATATGACCCTTCATTTAAAGGATTAGCTATGGCCCCTGGGCATGTTTTTATCTAAGAAAAAGAAAGACGGTGAAATGGAGTAGTTCTGACTATAAACTCAGGGGATCATTTCCCAAGTTTCTCATCATGCACTAGGGGCTTTGGGAGGGACAGTGCCACCTAACCATCAGAAGTTCTAGGCTACTGCAAGCAAAGCCTGGCTGAAAAAGCCCCATCTGTGGTGAGCTCCCACCCCACCTTTCAGGCTGGCCATTAAAGGCAAACACTTGCCCGCAGCGGGACGTCTGAGATGGAGCAGCAAGCTGCAGCCGGCGGCCTGTGTGCTCAACAACTCTCAGATCCAGCAAAGCCAGGGATGTTACTGATTTTTTGAATAATATTTGAATGTCCTCTGATGGAGACAAAATGAAGAGGATTTATGGGGAACTGGAGCTGCACACGGCTGCAGGAGACCCCGTCTGTGGGCATCTTCTGAGCTGCCTGAAAATTTAAAAAAAAAAAAGAAAAGAAAAAACAATCTCTCCTCTGTGGGACTAGGGAAAGAATGTAAACAGGCGCCTATGTGTGGGGACACAGCAGCAGCCTGGAACTTCTGAACTGCCAGAGAAGCATCCACTGGGTGAGAAGGAACACATGGGCCTCCCCGAGCAATTAGTGCTGTAGCTTTAATAGAGTTTGAATACTGATCCAGAGTCAGCCTCAAATCTGCTTGACTTCCAGAATGGCAATTTGAACTGACAGCCTTACCACCTGTTGTTAATTGGACTTTGGTGCTCTCGCCTCCTGTCATTTCTCATTTCTGTCCTTGACCTCTTTTTAGGGGAGTGGGTACGGTGGAGAGTGACCAGCCCTCAGGAAGGGGGCCCGGGTGTGTGTGTGTCGGTGCTCAACCTCTCTTCCCCTGCCCGTCTCTGGCTTGGGGCAGGATCAGTGTTCCTCCAACCTCTCTGGGTCCCTCAGTACTGAGCCCTCGGCACACCACGCTTTAGTTTTCTGATTAACATTTATTTGTGTTTTTAAGTAATCTCTACACCCAACGTGGGCCTCGAACTCACGACCTGGAGATCGAGAGTCACATGCTCTTCCAACTGAGCCCACCAGATGTCCCTGATTAACATTTCTGATTCCCTTCTGGATTGTAAGGCCCTGGCCAGCAGAGGCTGAAAAGTCATCTCTGTGACCTTAGCGCCAAGTTCTGTGCCTGGCATTTAGTAGGTGTTCTTAATATTTGTTGAATAGATGGCTAAAGGGGAGATATAATTTTCCTAGCCTAATCTGTTCTAACCATGCTCTACTTCCAGCAGCGCCATTTATCATTATTTTCTGGTCTGAACTTGTAGCATCACCATCCACCCTGTCAATAAAACTAGAAATATAGGAGTCATCCTCACCGTTGCCTCCTCTCCTTCATTCTCCACACACAGAAATACCCAGCTCCTGCTGATTTCTTCTTAAATAGTTCTCAAATTTGTCCTTTTCCCTTTCCATTCATACTACCCCTACCTAATTCATTGCCTGATTATTGGAATTATCTAGACTTCCTGTCTTCACTTTGGCATCCGCTTATCTGTCCTGTGACATGGCTGCTCTGACCATGTTACTACTCTGTCCACAGCCTTTCAGAGGCTCCCTGTTTGCCCACAACAAAAAACCCAGGCTTTTTACCGTGGCCTGCAAAGCCTTTCCTTGGTCTGGTTTCTGCCTGCCCCCGTATCCACAGTTCTGACCACTTCCTGCCTTGAATTTTATGTTTCAACATCTCCAGACTTTGTGTCGTTCTCCATATTAGTTACACTGCTCGATGCCCAGAATGCCCCTCTCACTTTTGCTTTTTCCATTCTTAGTCATACTGTGAGATTCAACATATATGTCACCTCCTCCAAGGGGCCTCATTGGAAGGAAGGGAGAGAGGGAGGAAGGGGAAGTTATGTGGCATCTCCTGTGGGCTTTCATAGAACTCTGTACGTACCTCAAAGTACCTGACACCGGTAGACACTTCTATAAGTTATCGAACCTCCAACATGTCTCTTTCAGTTGCCTCGTACCCTCAAATCCTCTCCATTTTCCTTCTTGGCCATTTTCTGAAGTTTTTATTCATATCAGGATGAAAGTAACAGGTATTTTTCCTAAGAGGATTGCCATTTGTATAGGGCCTTACAAAGATGAAATACCAGCCTTGTTCAGTGGATGAGGATGCATCTCGTGGGGTTGCCAGAAGACTCAGTGGATAATGAAAAATCAAGGGAACTCTGACTCAGCTGCTCAATTGGGTGAACAGTTTCTACTCTGTGTAGTGCAAGGAATGGACAAAGCAGAACACGAGCACACCGCAGAGCGGTGCAGTGAGCTGAAAGTGGTGCTGAGCCCAGTAGGGAGGAAAGACAGCCTTCCTACAAAGTTCGTGGGCTTTGAAAGATGGACAAACCTGGATTCAAATCCATCATTTGCCTCTTTACTCCGTAAACTTGAGCAGGTTCCTTCAAGTCCCTCCTCTTCTGTTAAATGTGCACACTGCTTTAAATGAAGTAATATATACTTAGCAGAGTCACTGGCACAGAGTAGGCAATCAGTAATGATGGCGGCCTTTTTTGTTATTTCCCGGTCTTGGTTGCACCAGAAAGACATTACTGAGCAATGAAAACGAGGTAATCCCTAAGGTCTGTGTGTGTCCCTCTTGTTTCACTGAATTTGGCCCAGAGGCTTATTCCCCAAATCCACCCAGTGTGCCTAATCCAGAGTCCTGGGCTGCTGCCGACTTAGGGGGCCTCAGACATCCTACTATGGGTTTCCAGTTTTCAAACAGTTAATGAGAACAGTACAAAGCCACCAATTCTGTATGTGGCAAAGTAGCATAGTATAGAAAAGGGGGTACACCTGACTTCCGGCCCTGGTTCTCTCCTTGGCAGCTGCATGACCCCAGGTACATCCCCTCGTCTCTGCACCTGAGCTGCAAACATCCCATGAGATGAATGTATAGATGAAACTTTCTATTGGTGGATGCTTTTTATTTCTTTATAGACACTTTGCTACCAATGAAAGTACTCTGGCACTACAGTATTCATTTGGTTATAACTATTTAGTCATCAGACGTCAACCTTAAATATAGCTGTTAGAGATTAGCAGGTTTTGTGGGGCACCTGGGTGGCTCAGTTGGTTGAGCGTTCGACTTTGGCTCAGGTCATGATCTCATGGTTCGTGAGTTTGAGCCTTGCATTGGGCTCACTGATGTCAGGATAGAGCCCACTTCAGATCTTCTGTCCCCCTCTCTCTTTCTTTGTCCCTTCCCCACTTGCATTCTCCCTCAAAAATAAATAAACCTCTAAAAGGAGAGAGATTAGCAGGTTTTGTTTGGTTTTAAAATGAAAACAAAACTCACCTTAAGAACCACAACATTGTCTGTATGACCAGCTATTAATTATCAAAGATAATTCAAGAAGCTCTTTTCTTTCCAACACTTCTTTGAAAATATGCACCTAGATCTTCACTAGTATTAATCATTCTTTAATGGAGCTTTGGCGTTTTCCCCAGGCTTAAGTAGGATGGCTGTTTCTAACTCTATTATTTCCTGGTCTCAGATCTTTCCAGGAACAGCTCTGGATCACTTGACCAATTTGGCATCAGAACCTCCAGGCCCATTTTCCCAGATTCTGTGATTCTCCCCAAAGTCTGACAGTGTTTGTCAGAGAATCATTCCTGCTGAGTCCGTGTGGCTTTCTCTTACTTCTTTCCCTATAAGCCGCAGAATTCTGAGAGGAAGGATGAAGCTAAGGGCCTCACACAGTGTCAGGCTTGGGCTGGCTTGCTGAATTTTGATTGCCATCCCCACGGTCACGGAGAATACACCGCAGTCTACCTCAGCTATGTCATTCCTCTGGGATTGTTCCCAGAAGGAAAACTTTCTGTCCGTTTTTACTTTGCTTTGGGGGGAACAAAGAATACTACCTGTAATTTTTCCCATTCCCCACTCCAGTTTGACTAGCATTTACTAGAGTTTTACTTACGTTCCTTGAGAGTAATCTCAGACGAATGTAACCTGTTGCATTTCCCACAGCTGTAAGTATGACACATGTCGCATTACCTTTCTTTAGCCTCTAGCCAACATGTAAGCAGCCCCTTTTATTTTTTCAGTTTTATTGAGATATAGTTGATACATAACACTGTATATGTTTAAGGTGTACAATGTAATGTTTCGATCTATGTCTATGTTGTGAAATGGTCACCACAACAAGATTAGTTAACATCTGTCACCTCACATAGTTACTTTTTATTCCCTTTGCGTGGGGAACTTTTGAGATCTACTCTCTTCGCAACTTTCAGATATACAATACATACCATGTTGTATATTACCAGGCAGCTCTTTTAAACGTCATTTTCTGTGTTTGGCATCCACTTGTGTAAAATCGGAACAATCCGAGTCTTCTTCAATGGGATTTTGTCCCCCTAATTAGTATTCAGAAACAAAAGGAACAATATGAATCCCAGAAACTACTGAAAAGTCTCTAATTTCACATCCCAAGTGCTCTACATGGAATTACTTTTCCCATGTAAACAGTGTTCTGGAAGGAGTCGTGTTCCTGAGTACGGAATTAATGGCTAACTTGTTGGGAAATAACCATAAAGATTTAATTCCAACTTGTAACTAATTTTTTGGAACACCTTCTATATAGGCACTTCCACATGACCTCTATAAAATGTGTAGCAAAACATCTAATACATAGTTACAAATGTAACACAGTTACACAAACAATTCTGATGCACCTTTATGCCATTGAGACTTAAATTTTCCAAACCCTAATTAAATTGGGCAGATAAATACCTATTTTATCCAATTATCTCTGTTTTATCTATTTAGCTGTGTGTGGGCCTCCTAAAAAAGGACCTGGGAACTAGGGTCAGAGAGTAGACCGGCCAGGCGGTGGAGTTTATGCATCCCTGTGCTGTAAACAGCAGCCGGGGTACAATGGCCAAGCCCTGTGAGTGAGGCCGAGTATGTGGGGACTCCTGGTGTTGTTGTTTATGCCATTTGGCAAATATTTCCCCTTAAGTCCTCAGCTAGTTTATAGCATTTCATTTTACAGCCCATCATGATGATAGTAACCAACCCCAGAAAAACATCAACAAGCCGTTAGAAACCATAGTGTTGGAAGACAAATGTGACCCCAGAGACCTCCATTCCATCCGCTCCACCATCTCATCGCACCCCCTCCCCACCCCCTTTAATGTTCAGTGAATTTCTTTAGCCAAAGAGGTTGCCATGGTTCTTGGGTCAAAAGGAGGATATTTGGAGGGATTTTTCTAAACACACGCATATAAATGTTGAGAAATAGGACTCTAAAAACTAGGAGTCGTACACAGACCCCAGCCCCTCTGGGTGAGTAAGACAAAAGGCAGCATGATCTATAAATACGGTAAAGTGCCTTCAAATGAAGAGCGTTGGGGGTGGAGGGAAAGGAAGAAGAAGGGGGGAGTAATCTGTGACACCAGGCATGCCTTCTCCTCCCCCTGAACACAGCCTCGTAAGCCATTTTCCACTTTTGAACAAGAAAACAACTGCATTTTAAGTTGCATCGGTTAAGAGCAGAAAACTGTAACTTGGCCTCAGTTCCCATATTGGCCTTTTAGAACGGGCTGGTCTGTAACACCATACTAAGTCTGTTTTCTATCAGTGATTCCTAGCCAGCTTATTAAACAGATTTATACAATGAAAGAATCTAATAACAGAAACATTCACCTCCTTTATTACTTGGCATTATTTATGGTTCGAGTTTTTTCAGCCAGTTTTTTATGCACCGGAATCTGGCAACATTGCACTTAAAATAAAGTTTATGTACCAAAGCGTAAGTAGGCCTGGAGAGTATTCTGTGTCGTGTCCCCTCTATCTGGCTATGTGGACTCTTCCAGCAGAGATGCCGAGGACCTGTCTGGCCCACCCTTTGCATGTTCTCAGCATGGAATCCTGTTTCCTTTTGGAGTCCATGGTTCTTGACCCAAACATGGGTTAATACCCACCGCCACTCCCACCCCCCACCAATGAAGAGTAATGCTCCTTTCGAGTCCTGGGTTTAGTGACAGGAGGAAAAAAAAAGAAAAAAGAAAAAAGAAACTTAGCCTGGGTGAGAATGTTTATAGGGGAATTAGATAATTTTCTACAGATTTGCAAACATCCCTCAAAATTTTCAAGACAGAAGAGATACCCAGGGTCTCCTTTTTTCCCCATTCATAAGGAGAGATAATGGCGAGGTAATGTAAAATTTTGGAGGGCACTGGTGTGGGGAGATGAGGCTGTTGGAGGACTAAACTGTAGAGAGTCTTTCCTCGAGTTGCCTTTTTATAGGAAGGGCAGCAGCGAGCCACTTAGAGGGGCATAACTGGACCCGAAGTGGGTGCCAGATGGACCGTGGTGTGGCCAGTGTGGCCCTGACCCTTTCCTGCCTCACTTAGCCTCTGCTTCCCAGCTTCATGACAGCATGAAAGAATATTTTGATTTGTTTGTTTTCCCTGAGAGGGAATGGTTCTCATCTCAGATAGATGTTGCTTCCTCTTCCCCAAGTGTGTCCTACCTCCTGAGGAAAACGGATATGTGAGGCATTCTGAGAAAAGTCTGGAGCTAGACAGGCAACCTTGGGTGCTTTAGGATTCTGAGGCAGCCGCTGTGGGAAAGTGGCGGCCTGTTTATGGGTGAAGGAGGAAGGACAGAGGACAAGGGGGAGACCACGAGCCCCCCATGTACCTCTACACCATTGTAAGAAGAAGCCTGTGAAGTCAAATGGCAATTTGTAAAAAGAAGCTGTGAACACTAGCAAATGAGAACGTCGGTGGTTAAAGATGAAGGTATAAAAGATGAAGGATGAACTAAGGGAAAAGCTTATATGCTTAAAGCAGTTTTCTTCATAAAAACTACAGCATTTAGGCTACCTCCTTGTGCTCCCTTAATAAGGAAGCCTTATTCTACCCATGTGTCAGGAATTAGTCATTGCGGTCCATGTGGTTAATAATAATAAATATAAGAATTCAAAGGTTAATGAACCTGGTTCTGGCTCTCAATTATCAGGGGGAACTGCCATAGGTTTGCCAGGTGTATGGATCAAAAGGGATCACATTCCTGCCTTCTCCCAGCTTCCAGATATCCGGCCTTCCTCCCTGTTATGCATATATGCATATGAGCTGCCCTGTCTGTGGCCCACCAATCCCTCTTTCAAAGCATCATTTGAGTAATCAGGAATGGAGCCCATCTAAAGAACTCTCAGATCTCTCTCTCTCTCTCTCTCTCCCTCTCTCTCTCTCTCTCTCTCTCTCTCGCCTGCATGTGAGCCATCTCTCGGAAGCCAGTGTTTCCCCTGAACCCCGTTAATTAAAGCCAAGCTATGAACCACAAATTAGAGGTGTGAGAGACATGACGAGAGGGAGGCCTCTGTTCCCTTCCCTCCAAGAGTTCCCAGGCTCATGCTGTATAAACAGATGGCTCGAGTGGCGAATGGTGTGAGAGGGAAAGGGCCCCCAATTCTGTTGAGCAGCTGGGAGCAAGGTTGAAGGCCAAAGAGGGAAGGCTACGTTCTAAATGGCTTTTGAGGATCTTCCAGGACATCAATAGCAGGTTAGCTCAGCAGATTAGAACGTGGACTCTGGAACAGCTCACACTGACTTCAGTTCCCAGCTCTGCCTCTCACTAGCTGTGTGACCATGGACAAATCACTTAACCTCTCTATGCTTCATTTCTTCATCCATAAAACTGTATACCTATATCCCAGGGTTGCTGTGAGGATTTAATGTGTTGATATGTGTAGAACACTTAAAATACTGCCTGTCTACCACACACACACACAAAATACTACCTGGCAGTAAATGCTATATAAATATTAGCTATTATTATTATTTACACATATTTTGTGTGTATTACAAACATCGTATATATGTAGCTATCCTTTTTTTCTTACATGAGATCATACTATACAGAAAGCCTAACTTCCCATATCAGCACATACAGATTTATTTTTAAGACATTAATTTAAAATCAACTTTCGTGGCACCTGGGTGGTTCTGTTGGTTAAACATCCGACGTCAGCTCGGGTCTCGATCTCATGGTTCGTGGGTTCGAGCCCTGCGTCAGGCTCTGTGCTGACAGCCAGCTCTTCAGAGCCTGGAGCCTGCTTCAGATTCTGTATCTCCCTCTCTCTGACCCTCCCCTGCTCATGCTCTCTCTCCCTCTCAGAAATAAATTAAAAACATTAAAAAAATATTTTTTTTAATTTTTTAATCAACTTTCTTTCTGAGAAATTTTATAAGTAACCCCATCAGAGATTAGAAATTCTATGTGGTGCCACCTCTTCAAGATTGGATCTTGCTGCAGTTGTCAGTGTTACATCCTTCAAAGTCCACATTTAGGATCTCTATACAGGCTACTTAATTTGTGAGAATTTTCTTTTTTTCTTTTTTTGAATGTTTATCTATTTTTGATAGAGAGGGCATGTGCAAGCTGGAGAGGGGCAGAGAGAGAGGGAGACAGAGGGTCGTACTGTCAGCATAGAGCTTGACTCAGGGCTCGTACCCACGAACCATGAGATCACGACCCAAGTCAAAGTCGGATGCTTAACTGACTGAGCCACCCAGGCTCCCCTTAGTTGTGAGGATTTTAGATATTTGTTTTTTATATCATACCAGGACATGTAATTCGCTGTTTAGAGAAATCAGTGTATACTAATTTCTAGGCTTCTTGAAGAACCTGTAGGTAAATGGTTGCTCTTGAATCCCCCTGAAATGTAAGGCAGAAGGGAACTTGGCACCGTATCTTTACAGGTACTTTTTAAGTCAAGTGTTAGGGCATATGGGTTACTTCCCATCTCAGCCTCAGAAGACTCGTACCTCTCCAGGTTAGTGTGGTTGCTGGGAGTTCTGTTAGAAACAAAGCTTTTGATCTCTTGCCCCTCGAATGTGGGCCCTGGGTCATCACGAAGAGGTGCTGGCCCTTTGCAAGTGTTCTCCACAGTTCACCTCCTAAGAACGGCAGAGTTGGATCCAAGGCCAGGATTCTACATTTTGTAGTTACTTGGTATCTATGGAGGTATCCACAGGCGCGTCCCAGGAGGTGGAAGGGAGCAGGAAGAAAGGTGGTGTCCACCCAGATGGCCTAGCGAGTCTGGTAGCCGCCTGCTCTCCAACGAGGCAGCTTTCCTGTGTAACTCACATCTGGTACTGAAGAGGCTGGAGTGTTGGCACACCCCAAGATGACACTGATCTTGGCCATGCTGTTGGGGTAATTGGACTTTCAAGATGAACTCCCTGAACAATCCCACCACTGTGGCTGCACAAACAGGCTTTTCTTTAGCAGCAGACGTCCATGTCTTCTTGCTCCAACTTTTTTTTCTTGAACAAACATATGTATTGTGGCCAATGCAAGGAAAATCCCACTCATCATCTCGTTCTGAGTTGTTTCTATCCTGGAACAATAGTCTAGTGTGCCAGGGGCCCTCGAAAATCTAGTTTCCATGCCCGGGTCTAGTTTCGTGAGCCTCCTTGGGAGACCCTAAGGCCAGGAAGCCATTGGTATTACTGAGGGACCTCCTGCCACCATCTGTGACATCGGTGGCTTTGTGTCTGATCGGCTTCTTTTCCCATCTCCGGAAAGTGAGCTGCAGTAGCAGCTTCAGGGTCAGCACTGGTCATGTTGGAAAATATCCCCAAATCAAAGGGCTTTCGAAGTGCCTGTCGTTTCTCCCAGGAGGTGCCCTTTTCATCACTTAAATGGGCATAACCAAGGGCTTGTATTCTTCTTTGAGCATTCACTTCACTCAGGTAGAAGTGTGTCTGCGAGCAAGGCAGACTGGTAAATAAGCACTTTCCAAGGGCCAAGTACGAGGTTAGGCATTTCATATCTTTAATCTCCTCCATCCCCTCAGAATCCTGTGAGGTTTTTAATCACTGACTCGGTGCGTATTAATTGAGACATTTTTGCGTTAGGCTTAGACTACATAATGAGGAACAAATCAGACAGTCTGTGTACGCACGGAGGTTACCGCCAAGTAGAAGTGCATGCTGTTATACCCATAAAAGAGGAAACTGAGGTTCAAAAAATCAATACTTTCTCAAGGCCATACAGCTGTAGAGGGTGGAGCCACGATGCAGTCGCCTGTCTGAGCCCAAAGACTGTCCTCCTTCCACTGTGCCACACTGCCTTCCTACAGGAAGCTTAATCTGTGGTTCCACTTAAAATATGAGGAAACATCTGGAATATTAGTTTTCAACCACATTTCAGACACGGAAAGTGGAGCCTAAGGAATAGCCCAGTTGGCTCCTCGCTGAGAGTGGGTAAGAGTAGAAAAGAATTGCTGATCTCAAGCATTTTGTTACCAGAATAACCCCACAGGAGAGACCGGGCTGAAGCGGGATTTGCGTGGGCCAGACAGCGTAGGGGATTTATTTCCCGAGTCGGAGGACAGGACTTGAGTTCTGGTCTAGCTCCGCATCCTCCCTTGAGTCCTGCTCACTGGAGAGGTGCGGCATCTGGACGCGGACTTTCCGGCTGGGCTAGAGCTCTTCAGTGCCGAGGCAGTTAACGATTAAACAAGAAGCAGCCTTTGGCTACAAACCTAATGGTTTGGCTTCCAGGGCGCAGGATAAAAATATACAACTGGAAAGGCAAGCTCCCAATTAAGTGGAAGAGCTCGAGAAGAGATGTTTCAATACAGTGTCGCCAGTGACCACACGCGGGCCTGCTGTCTCCTCAGACGGCCCCGCTCTCCCCGCCCCATACTTAGTGTTGGCTCCAGAATCCTGTGGGGGGTGTCCGCTGGCAGCACACAGGCTTTGTCTCTTTTCCATTCAAAGAAAACCTTGCTTGCCCCCAGCCCAGCGATTTGTCTTATTTGGCATCTCAGAGGAGTAGAATGTCAGAACCAGAAGGGGCTTTAGAGACCCTCCTGTCTAGTCTAGCTCCCTGGTTTAATGCGATGGACTCTGAGGCCCAGACAGGAGAAGTGACTTCACCCGAGTCACTCTCACAGCTAAGTTACCCACAGGGAGGAGATCAAAGTCCAGGTCCTCTGATGGTCTTAGCAATCCACCCCTGCCCACCCCATGCGCTAAGCCACCATTTGATAACATGCCAGTCACGCATCTTCCCTTTTCCCCCCAAACACAGGAGTGCTCAGCCCTCCTCCTCTTTTACAGGAAAGGATACTAAGACGGGGAGTGTAAGCAGCACCCACAGAACTGACAAGAACAGATGCCAGAGAGGGAACCACAAGATCCCAACCAGCAGGCTTGGGCCTTCACCATCTGCCCACATTCCCTCTCTAAGAACATGTTGTGGGAGGACCAAATTTGGCCTCCTCTGAGCTCCAAGCCTGCAACAGCCTTCCTAATGGCTCTACGGTTCCTGGCTTCCTCTCGCCACTGACTTTTCCCTCTACCGCTGCCTGGGACAACCTTACAACTACAGTGACTTTGAGTCTTGCCAAGACAAGCCCAATAGTTACTTTGAGACTCAAGTTCTTGCCAAGCCTGAAATAGTAATTGCCTGAAGGATTCCAAAAAGCTGGGCTTTATCTGCAGCAGAGACTCAGTAAATCAAAACACAGGTCTTATCTCCATATTCTCTCCTCTCTGTTGTGTGGTCTGGTCTCCTAGATGAAAAATGTTACCTAATTGCCTAAAACAGCTGGCCTGATGTTTAATTATTTCAGCTTGCTAACCTGATCCTCCAGGCCAAGAAATTATACACAGGGAAATGGATAATGTTCTTTACAGATCATACTTGTCCAGGTTTCCTTTGTGGGAAATGTTGATTTCAGCCACCAGAGAGGATTCCAGATTTGAACGCTATTAGCAATAACTGCATTTGTCTGATGTTGGAACTCCTCTTCACCCATCTGAGGAACAGTTTGCTTAGAAAATGCCTTTAATCCTCTCCCAAACATTCCAGCGGCGTGCCCTTCTGCGCTTCCGCACATCTCAGCCTGCACTCCCTGTTCTGAGGCACAGGAGGGCCTACAGAACGGCCTCAAATATGACTCTCGGCCCTGGGGCCTGTGCTCTCACCTTAGAGAGCACATGATCCCACAGAAAAGGCGGCACAGTGTCGCTGGTTAATGACAGTCGAGATTGTGGGCCAGTAAACCAACGATCCTACCCAATATCAAGTACTCCTCCACTCCACGCTCCCCTTCGTGGGCCCTGGCCTTGGCCCAGGCCAAGTGGCCTATAGTTCTCTGACCCCGGCCTCATGCCCCTTTGCCTTGGCTCATTACCAGTCCCTGAGACGTCACCCTACTCACCCCCTTCCCTTCCCTCCCCTCCTTGTCCCTTCCATCTGCCAGGTGACACTTTCTTCTCCTTCTAGAGTCACCTCAGTGGCAACACCTTACAGTCCAACCTTCTTCTTCACCCCTTGGTGGGCTCAGGGGTTCCGTGGCTAATATCTTAGCGCTACCTCCCTTGTCCCTCTCTCTGTTTCTCTGTTTCACTGAACTTCTTCAGGAGCAGGGCTTTTCATCTATGATCTTCTGGTGCTGAGAATAGTATCTGATATATGGCTGGTGCCCAGCAAATACGTGCTGAACGAGAGCTGCATCTCACCGGAAAGCCTAAGATGTCATTCTTAGAGCAGCAAAGATAAGATCATAGAGCCAGGTAGACTTAACGTCTGAGAAAAGAGAAAAGGAAGGGAGGGAGAGAGGGAGGGAAGAAGGAGAAAAAAAGAGGCGACTTCTTCAGGAAAGAAATCCAGGGCCGCTGAATGGTGTGGCTTTGACTGATGGGCCAAACACCTGCTCCGGCTTCCGTGCGGGACCGTGTGCTGGGCTAGGTTCCTTAGGGTGAGATACAGCAATGCCTGCCATTTACGTTTATTAAATTAACAGTTCCAGCTTAAATTATGGTTAACTGTTTTCCCCGGAGGAAGTCCTCATGTATTCAGTAGATTTGTGCAGGAAGCTAACTCCAGCCATGGCTGGTCCTCTTGTGAAACTGCTAGTGTATGATCCACAGTTCCTTTTCCACACAGGCACCGATGATGCCGTTGGAGTTTGGGAGACTCGTATACAATTCTGAGATGGGTGTGGCATGTATAAAATGCTTTCCCTGCTTTACTTTCCTAAAACTTTCAGGTTTCCAAAGAGTAGCATCTTCCATCTAAATTTAATATATTTTTATATTATATCCATTATATTATATTTAGCTGTTTTCCCCCAGGTATTTGATCGATCTGTGCCTTTGTTGCCAAGCTTTTAAGAAGCTTCTGCTCCACGTCTTCCTGCCACCCTCACTGTCTCAGGACAAAGCCAAAGGACTAATCAGAGAGGGGACTTGTCACCAGAGCCCACCCAGAGGTGACATGTATAATAGGATGTAATAAAACAAAGGCAACACTGCCTAAATAATACTCATATGATTTTATCCTTTCATTCATTTATCCATTGATGGTGTCATTTTCACTGTCAGCAAAAAGCCTTTCTTAAACTGTTGATAGTGGACCGGTGCTGAGCGTTAGGCCCGATGGACTAGATGGTGCCTTGTGTTGGGGCTGTGGCCCAGGGAGGTACCGTTCCTCGTTCGGTTGAGTGACAGGAACCCTAGGAACCACCTTGCACGGACATCTGGGCTGACAGGGTAGTAGCAGCGTTAGGGGCAGCCGGCTGTGGGGCCTCAACGGCCCATCAAGAATCCAGCAAGATTCTTTTGGGTGGGGTGGGAGAGTGGCAGGTGACAGCATGAGACAGGGTCTTGTTCCTAGACAACTGAAGCTAATCCCAAGCACACCCGGGGGACTTGTCCTCGGGGATAGTACAGAGCGTAGGTATTGGAGCAGAGGCGCAGCATTGGAGCCAGCCGGGGTCTGCCTCGGGGGCAGGGGGCCGGGAGGTGCTGAGGCCGAACCTCTTCCCTTCTACCCACCCAAGGGCAGACCTGGGTAAAGAAGCCGGGTCTGAGGGTGGGGAGGAGCCAGGTAGAGCACGGCAGATTGCCCTGTCCAAGGCACCTCTGCAGGCCTGACTTGTCCAACCAAGTGGTGAAGGGGGCCGACAAAGGCAGGCAGCAGGGGCTGCCAGAGCTCTGTCCCGTGCCTGTGATCCCCTCCTCCACCATCACACCAGGGATCAGGTCCCTGGCTAAAAGGGACTAGAACCTGCTAGAAAGGGAGGTCTGGAAGTTTCCCTGCTAGGTGGAATCAATCCTTCATTCAAGATGTTGGCAGTGGCCTGAAGTTAGGAAGGCTTCTGTGTGTGAAGTTTGCCACTTTTGAGACAGGAGTAGAGATTCCAGAATTAACTAACTGACTTTTCTAAATTGGAACCTCCCTTGTCAGGCTCCGGGATGCGCACCGTCCACTCTCTGCTCCGTGGTGACATCAGAGCAGCAGGCATCTCCTCTCTTCCTTTCCTGCTGTTGTATCAAAATGTGGTCTTGAAGCCCCCCAGGGCAACACCGCCCCCTTTCCTCCTGTCATCCGCAGCCACGCCCTACTCCCCTCCCCCGCACGGCAGACGTGGCCATTTCTGTGTCCTGCAGCATTAACAAAGAATGGACAGCTTAATAACATGTGGAACCACAGACAGACAGAAGGGTATTTCCCATATTTCTCCCCACCCTGCGGTGAGGCAGCCGCCTTGTGTGGGGTTTCTGAAGAGCCCTCCTGCTCGGAGGCCGTGTGCTATTTCCAGCCAGTCGTCCACCTGCAACTTTCTGCTAGTGTTAGCAGTTTCGCCTCCCATTATTAGAGTCCAGCTGCAGTGCCTTTGAAGTTGGTCCCATAATGTTAAATGTTAACTATAATTTCTCTTGGCCCTTGCAGGAGAGTGCATTCCTTCTGTTGGTATGATAACAGGCACAGCTCTACTGACTGTTCTAGCTGACCACCTCAGCAATTGCTTCTCTCCCATCGAGGCACAGAAAGAGCTTTGCACCATGCAACGTGGAGCTTGGGTTTGGACCTGGTTCTGCCAGGTCCGTGTGACCTTGAGCAAGTCCATCCTCTTCTCTGATCCCCATTTTCCTGCTCTGTGTGATAATGGATGAGGGCTAGCAGGTCTCTAAAGCCCTTCCGCCTCTAAGTCTGGGATTCTAAGAATTGGAGAAGGCAGCTATTCTAACTCCTACTTCCGCCTCGGCCCTGCTTCTCTCCCCACATGGTTCTCCTCTGTGTGGATTTCTTACCCCGGACTGTGAGTCCTGGTGATATGGAGGAAACCTCGGGCCATTCTGGTCATTTGAACCTGAGATCCTCAGAGAGCTTTTTGTTCTAATAAAAAGGCGTAATATTGGTGATATGACACCCCTACATCAAACACAATCTTATTAAGGAAACCTGAGAACTCAGACCTGCAATCTGGCCTGATAATTTACAATTCTGCCTGGATTAGCTCGAGGAATAATTATATCTATTTATTCCACTGTCAGAACGTTGATGCTGGGTTTTCATCTTGTCTCTGTCACTAAAGATTATAATTAAATAATACATCAGATGTATTGATCATTTTCTTATAAATTAGCTTGATATGCTGTAGAGACCTTTTGTTGTTACAGTTTATCTCAGGATTAAATTCAAAAGTTTGCCAGGCCATCTAGGTCTGTTTAAGAGATCTTTTTTTCCCCTTAATAAACCACAAATTTTTGATGCCTTGTCATTTTGACATTGACTAAAGTAATTTCTTCTTCCTCTCTAGTGCAGCACTGTCTCTCGTTTAGCCTTCAATCAGACTAAATAGTCATAATTCCATTAAAACAAAAAGTAGTCTGTGTCTTTGAAGGTAGGTTTTAAATGTCTTTTTCTGCATGAACTCCGAGTTTCCAGAGAACAGTTTATTTTTTATATGCATTTATTATGAGATACTTTCCAAATATGTCTTTATAATTTTCCTAGCCTTCAGTTCCATTCTTTAGTTCAATACAGAAGTAGCAAATAAGCATCCAGTTATTAGCCAGCTACTGTATTTCTAACCGCGCTAGAAATGAGACTTGGTCCAAGTGAGGGAGATGAGATCTAAGAAGATGATAAGTAGGCAGAGTGGGAATTGAGAGAGGAGAGGTGTTTCTGGAGTTGATTACGAGAGCAGGTATGGCAGTAAAAGTATGTACAGAACTCTCCCAGGGTTCCAGAGGCCGAGGATGGCAGCGGTAGGGATAGGAAATGAGAGGCAAGAAAACCTTTGTGATACGCAAGGCACACTTATGACTCTAATATTTACCTATCTAGAATCATTCTGAAATGCTTGTTATGTTCTTGTTATACAAAAACTGTCTGTTATTTTAAATCTAAAGCCCTAGATGTTTGCCAAAAGAAGGGAAAACCAAGTCACTTTCTATGTGGTGGACCAGGAAAAACAACTGGCCACTTCTGTGTATCTGTACTTTGTTTTATAGGGCTCGAGAAACAATTAGCAAATGAAATTTAAAAGTTTATGTAATATATTTATAATATCTGTATAGGGACATTTCAGACACAGTGAGCTGTAAAAAAATAATAATAATAAAAGGGAGGGGGTGCTGGGGCGCCTGGGTGGCTCAGTCGGTTGAGCATCCGACGTCAGCTCAGGTCATGATCTCACCGCTCGTGGGTTCGAGCCCCACGTCAGGCTCTGTGCTGACAGCTCAGAGCCTGGAGCCTGCTTCAGATTCTGTGTCTCCCTCGCTCTGTGCCCCTCCTCCGCTGGCACTCTGTCTCTCTCTCTCTCTCAAAATAAACATTTAAAAAAAAACTTTTTTTTAAAATGTTTTTTATTTATTTCTAGGAGAGAGAGAGAGAGAGAGACAGCGTGAGCAGGGGAGGGTCAGAGAGAGAGGGAGTCACAGACTGAAACAGGCTCCAGGCTCTGAGCTGGCAGTCAGCACAGAGCCCGACGCGGGGCTCGAACCCACGAACCGCGAGATCATGACCTAAGTGAAAGTCGGACGCTTAACCGACTAAGCCACCCAGGCGCCCCTAAAAAAAACTTTTTTAAGAGGGGGATAAATTGAGAAAAGAAGTTGTACCTGTAACTGATATTTATTGATCTCTTATTATGTGCTAAGCATTCTAGAGTTTTTTGTAGTTTGTCTCTTATGGTACAGTATTTTTCCTGTGAGCTGCTCCCTGCCCACGGTCTCAGAGCTAATAAGACAGGCCTTCAAAACCTGAGTCTGCTGCTCCACTGTGTCTTCAGGTTGTCTCTCTGACATCTTCTTCAGCAAGCCACTAGAATTTTATGATATTTTAGGAGGTGTGTAAGACGTAAGATGACTTTCTGATGAACATCTGCTATGTGCCAGTCACTTTGTATGCATAATTCCAAACTCTTACGGCAACTCTCCACAAATAGATATTTTCATCCTCATCTTTCAGACGCAGAAACTGAACCCCAAAGTGATGAAGCACATTGCTCTGGGTACATGGCTAGCAATTGGCAGAGCCAGGGTCTTCGGCTCTAAACCCGAGTTCTTTTGTTCTGCACCAGGCTGTCACTTCCTGGACAGCCACCTTCAACCTAACAAGTCTCGGGTTCCTCACTCGTCCTTGGGACTTGGAGCCAGGGCACACTGGTGAAGGAAAATATTTGGCTGTATGTTCTTTTGTCATCACAGTTCTCCTTTGCTTTTCTTAAGTCACAAAACATTTACCTGCTTTAGTGACAGGACCCAGAGAGTATAATTAGACCTCTTCTAATATTTGCTTTGGGTGTTTCATATGTTTTCTTAATAGGCAGAGAGGATTTCTTTAATCTGCCTGCAACATGTGTAATAAACTCTTCAGTCATAATGATAATAGATCACATGTGTATAACGCTTTAACAATTACGGAAGGCTCTCCCATACGTTATCTCAGATGATCCTTAAAGCATGCTGTGATATAGGCAGGGATTATTACTATTAGTTCATTTTACAGATTTTTGAAAAGAGGCCCAGAGAATGTAATACTTTCCCATATCAGTGGAGATAGAACTCATGTCTCCTGAATCCTTAATCTAGTGTCTTTGGCCTCCTATAGTTTTTCCCAAAACATAACTAAAAATGTGGGATCTCCAATTTCCCTTTTTCAGCTTATCTGTTTAAAATGGCTGTCAGTTTCCTTTTGGCATCCAGTACCCTGAACAAATGTGGTATGAAATTAAATGGCCACATTTTACTCACCCAGAGGACGGAGCTAACAAAAGGGGAAAGCTGTCGGTTATATTTGACCGAGGGTTATTCACTCCCCTCTTCCCCCACCCACCCCCACCCTCTTCTCCCTGTATCCATCCATCCTCTGCCTTTTGGGGGAACTCATGACCCCCATTTTCAAAGAGCTTGGTTGTGGTCCTGGGCCAGGAGGAAGCACATGAGCTAAAGCAGTGGTCATAAGTGGCTGGTGACCCCCAACAAGAGGCTGATGGCCTCGGGTGTGGGAAGCTTGAGCCAGGAAGCCCTTTTCTCCTGGCACCATCTGGACAGCCCTGTGGACCACTAGGCTCCCTGCGCTTTCAGGAAACCGTGCTCTGCTGAGTGCCGCTAGGTTAGCGTTCGGGCCTTGTGATCAGGAATTCTTCAGACTGGAGCCAGCAGGTAGTCCCCGTGGCTACCCCGGACTATGAGCATCCGTCTGGCTAGTATTCCCCATTCCGGCCCAGGCTCTGGCTGGAAGAGGAGAAACGATAGTAGCAAGAGGCCCTGTAGGGCCGGGTTTCTGGTCCCGCAGTCTGTGTGACCTTCAGCACATTATCCCTTCTCTCTGGGCTTCAGCTGAATTTCCTCATCAGTCAAATGCGGCTGATAACACCAATTCCCACTTATTTCCTCAGGTGGTTTATCATGAGGCAAGAATGAGCTCATGTAGAGAGGCACTTTGCTCATTGTGAAGCCCACTCAAATGCAAGGGACTCACACTGAGGGAAGGTGCTAGTAGTCTCTGGAAGATGGTGTTTTGGGGAAGCTGCCAAACTGAGCAGTTCTTAGGAAAACAGCAAGAATTCTTTCCTCTCATCACTCTTGTTGAAGATCCGTACTGCCTACTGGGGTTACGCCCATCGCTCCAAGCCCTCTGCCATTCTCTTAGGAATGAGGTTGTAACTTAGGCACGATTTAGCTGGGACATTTCTTCAGGCCTGAGGCTGGGCCAAGAACTTGGCTTCACTGTGCCGCCCACTCTGCTTTCCTTTCTTCTCCCTCTCTCCAGCCTCCACTTCATTTTAGACAAGTGAGTTGTGTTGGTTACTTTTCTAAGGAGGTTTTTCCAGCCTCTTTTTTTGTTTTTTGGGTTTTTTTTTTGTCCGTGACCATAAAGAACTCCCAGTTACTCAAAGCTGAAAATAAAATTTGGCCAGAAGTAAGCTGAGAGTATAGTCTCATTATTGGTGTTGATATTTTTAAGTCTCTCTTTAAAAAAAAAAAAAAAAAAAAAAAGGAAAAAAGACTCTGGGAGAAAAGGGGGGTTTGTCATGGAATGAATATCTGTTTGAGTACCCTAGAGTGAGGACTTTACATCTTTTCCTGAAAACAAGGCGCCTTCCTTCTTTTCAGGGAGAGTTGTGGCTATTTTGATGCCTTTTGAAAGCACCACAATTAATTTGATTGAGCTGCTAAGCAGTTGATTTTAAAAAAAGAAAAAGGATAATGGTCACATGGACTTAGCATCACATGGGGAAATTCGCTGTAACCCAGCAGTCTTTTAGACAGCTGATGACCACGGGCCAGATTGTTCATTTCACAAAAGGGAGTCTTTTAAAGATGAGAAGACTTTTGTCTAGAGCCCGAACTTCCCCAGGGGAAAGGACTCATTTATAACCCATTCTGATTATTTTTCCTCCTAAATCTCACTGGTTAAATATGAATATATGTGGAACACTCAGCTACACCATGGAAATAAGTAATGCGGCAAGAGATCGGCTAATGGGGAGTTCTAGTTCTGGGTTCCGGTGTCTGCCCTGACCTCCCAAGGAGCTGTGGACTTACTGGAGTGGCCCTGAGCTGCCTTTGGTTTTCTGCTCTGTACAATGAAGCAATAAAATGAATGCTTCTTACCTTGGAGGGTTGGCTTGGAAGAGAAAAAATAGTTGATTATGTAAAATATAATATAAAAAAGTTGATCATGTAAAAAAGTACTTGAAGAAATATCTTAGGTGTTCTCAAAATGATATGCTTGAAGGTATGCAGGGGAGGTGAATTTGGGGAGGGTATTGGTGGCCACAGTCCCCAGTTCTTTCCTCCATATGGCGTCTCAGTCAAAAGGTGGGTCTGTGTTTCCTTAGTCGACCCCACTTCCCTCCAGGTATTCAGCGCCTATTCATCACCACGGTGCACAATCCCCAGGAAGCAGGCAGCCTGTCTGCTGTACTGCGCTGCTCGTAAGCTATCCAGCAGAAGCGGGCAGCCCTCGCTTATCCTTTGGCCCCTTGGTCCCTGTGTGGGTTTGCTGGCCCTTTGTTTCTCCTCTTTCCCAGACTACCTTTTCCCTTCTCGTGTGCACATTCCTCCCAGAGAAAAATGATAACTCGTTGTCAAAGCTGGGTTGGAAGACAAGACTAGAACTATTAGTGTCCGCAAGGTGTTTGGGGTCTTTTCATCATGTACACCTTAGTTTTCAACAAGAATCCTAGTACTTCTTCAGTCAGGACCGCCTTCCTCTGTGTTCCCAGGGCATCCTGTGGTCTCTCTTCCTATGGGCTGACAACCCCTCCTTTCTGCATCTGTGTATCCCCAGGACCTGACACAGGCTAAGCACTCAATAAATGTTTCCACCAATGAATGGATGAATGAATGAATTAGAGATGAAAAGGACTAGAGTTCCTCCTTCATTGTAGACCTTGATGAAACCAAAGCCCACAGCCACTATGTGTATTGATCATGCAGAGAACACTAGAACTGAGATTAAATATACTTTTCTAATAAATAAGTATTTAAATAGTCTCAGTTCTAGAATACACTGCCTCTGGTATATCTAGAGCTAAATCCTGCCTGAGCGTTGACTGCTTTAGAAAGCAAACTGAAGTATCCTGGAAAGGAAGCCAGTGCCAGATAGAATGGCAAGCGCTGGGCTTGGAGTCAGCAGGCTGGCTGCCCGCCCTGCCAGTGACTGGCTGCATGACCTTGGCTAGTCATTTCCTCTCCCTCATCTCATTTGCCTGGTTTATAAAATAAGGGTTTAGATGAGATGATCGCTAAAGTCTCTCCATATTCCAGAAGTCTAATGTTCTAAGAATGGCATGAGTTTTTAGAAGTTTGAGCTTGTTGCAGAGAAATAACAAAACACACAAAAAATAAGTTACAGAATTACTGCAAAGGAGGTCTTTTGTTAAAAAGCCCCTTTCCTCCAGCGTCCCATCATGAGCACTTCGCCTATGCTTTAAAAGTACGCACCACAGTTAAGTTACTGGTTTGAGGCTCTTGAATGTTTGACTCTGTGTCTACGGACCACAGCACAAGGCACAGGCTATAACACAGTCACATTCAGAGCGTGGCAGAATCCTGGTTTCTGGGCCAAACAGAGACCCTGGTAAGGAACTCTCAGACATGCAAACAGCGCCCTGACCTTTTCATGTCTGTGGGGGCTGACTCTCAGCCTCCACCCCACCCCACCCACTGCCCTGCCCTGCTCTGCCCAGTTCTCAGGCCTCACAGGGGTGGGAAGGGTGACCCTCTGCTCTGGGCACTGGGCACTACCCAGAGGGCGGTGAGTCGTTCCCGGGAAGACCTGCTCTCCTTGAGGGCTTTGCAGAGCAGCAGAGTTACACACCAGTTCATTCTTGGTCAGTGGCAGGCACATTTCACACTACATTCCACCCTGTGGGGCTGTGTCTAATTGGACAAATTTGAACAGCAGGCAGCATAGTCACTGCAGCAAGGAACATTGATATATGGCCCAGGCAAGGGACTAAATTCTTAAAGTGACAGGGCTTCTTTTTCAAAAAATGACTGGCTGGAATCCAGGAGTAACAGGCCTGACTAGCAGGAAAGCGATGGGCCAGCTCTGCAAAGCAAGGGCTCTTTGAGGAGGTGTTTTTGAAGAGTCTCTCCATATCTCTTGGTGTCTTTGGCAGTACAAAGAGTATAGGGTGGTCCCTGGTGACTGTCATCTGGGAACCAGTCATGCTGAGTGCTGCTCCTACCAAAAAACACACAGCATCTGATTAAATCTGGTTAAACTATAAAGCAAGGAAACCTTGACAGCATTAAAAATTGAAAAACCATGTTGTCGTACATTACCGAGCACCCACTGTTCATTAGTTCAACATCCATCAAATATCTACTAAATGATACCGTGTGCATATTAAATGTGCTAGGCTTGGACATGGTGGAGCTTGTGAAGTCTATGGTCCAGGGAGGAAAAAAAGGCACAAATCAAATAACCTCACAAATAAGTGTAATTATAAACTGTGTGACATATAATAGAGAAAAAATTCCACGTGGTAGAAGAGCATATAAAAGTGGTATTTGAGGAGAGCTTCCCTGCGGGAAGTCACATTTCAGCTAAGCCCCAAGGGCTGAGTTGAGTCAGCAAAGGAGGCAGGGGTGAGGGAGGTGAAGAGAATGGTCAAGGTGAAAGAGGGCCTGTGTGGCTGGCTCAGTGCCCAAAAGGGAGAACAGCATGGGGTTGGGCCTTGCTATTCACGTGAAGGATCTCAGTCTTATCCTAAAAGCAATGGGAGATGTGTTTGCAACAGAGAGTAGTAGGATCATATTGGAGTTTTGGAAAGATCACTCTGGAAGCAGACTGTTACAGAAGTCCAGTAGGAGATGATGGCATGGATTCGGCTAGTACCAATAACAGAAGTGGACAGGGGCACCTGGGTGGCTCAGTCGGTTAAGCATTCAACTCTTGGTTTTGGCTCAGGTCATGATCTCAGGGTTTCATGAGTCTGAGCCCCAAGTCCGGGTTCACGCTGATAGTGTGGAGCCTGCTTGGGGTTCTGTATCTCCCTCTCTCTCTGCCCCTCCCCCTCTCACACTGTCCCTGTTCCTCCCAGCATAAACTTAAAAAAATAATAATAATAATAATAGAGGTGGCCAGACACAGGTGATATTTAGGAGGTACAATCATCAGGACTTTGTGATGGCATCGGTATGGAAAGGCGAGAGAAGAGATGGTAGGGATGGTTCTCAGTTTTCTGACTTATTTTACTCCTTTTACTTCATTCACTGAGCATTGCTAGTCATGTGGAGGAGGAGGCTCGAGCCCATTGAGTTTCCATGGAGCTGTCAAGATGCTGACTGTGTAGAGTTGTATCTGTGGGTGTATCTGTGGGTCCCCACAGAAGAGATGTTTGGGCGAGGCGTTTCCTCAGAGAAGGACAGGGAGAAGGACAAGAAAAGGGTGGAATAGACACCTTCTCCCCCTTTCGGCACCCCAAAATGTATTTGGAGAGGCAGTGGGACTGCAGAGTCCAGGAGACATTTACAAATGGATATAGTAAAAGGTGCAGAGGTGCGATGCGGGTGTGTGAGGAGGCGGATGACAGCCAGGTGTGCGGTGTGTAGAGGGGCGAGGCAGGAACAGGCAGAAAATGAAGCAGAACTGCCCAGGAACTCTCACAGAAGGGACGGTCAGCACACAGCAGGTTAACTGTGGGCACTGACTTTATTTGTCGTGCTTGTTCAGACAACACTGATGGGAGTGTGGCAAGCCCCACTGGCTTGTTTCACTCCAGGACATCGTGTTCTCTGAATCCGTTTCGGACAGGGTATGAGAACTAGAGCTTCTGAAACTTCCTTGGGCATGAAGGAGGTTGGAAAGCAGCCAGATGCCCCTCCCCTTTCCTTTTTGTCTAGAGCACACTCACTACCCACCCTGGCAGAAAGAAAAGTTCCAGATGATAGAACCCTTCTTACATCCCACTCCTAGGAGTTAGGGAAAGTGAAAGGGGAATTTCTTGTCAAGAAAGCCATGAACGAAGAACACATTTCGGTTCCACTTCTGTTATTTCCTTCTGCTGTGGGCTCATCGGTGTGTACTCAACACACAGCAGGTGTACAGCTTGTACTTATTGGCCCAAAGTGACTACCCTTCTGAGCCCTCAGCTCATCGCTGGTGCTGACAAGAGCTTTATCTGCCCATAATTGAACCCATGATGGGTTTGGGTGGTGTACTTCTTTTGGTTTGTACCAAACCAGCCTTTTCCATGTATCCTCCTATGCTGGTCTATTTCTTTTGCATGTTGAACTAATCTTCTCCATATGTGTGTCTGGTTTGGCATGTGCATCCCGACCTCCCATGAGTAGGGTGCGGCTGCCTCAGACAAGTTCGGAGAGTTGCTGCCCAGCCTGGCGGGCTCTGGAGCGAGGCCATTGGCTGGCTCTCTGAAGAGCAGAGGCTCCTTTAGGCCTTTAGGCTCTGTGTAGAGGCACCCAGATGGGCTTCTCTTTGGGGTTTAGTGAGGCATGAGAAGAAAGCATTCTTTGAACAACTACTGCCTAGTGACCCACTTGGAGCAGAGTCTCACTAGGACAGTGGGCCTAAGCCAAGCAGCACGTGGCTCTCAGGTAAGGAGTGCTCTAGGCCTTGAGCTTCTCACTCTGACTACCAGCATCCTCTCCTCCTCGCCCTTCACAGTGCTCGAGATAGGCTTCTTTCCCAGCAGGATGGCTCCCTTGCTCACCGTGTTTATGAGAGCAAATAGACTGATTGATAGGGTTTATGGCTACAGATTGAAAGGAGGGGGAACAACCTGACAGCAGAAAAAGACACCTCATGTGAAGAGTATGTTATAATTTTACAAAGTTTTTTCAAATTCATAACTTTCATTAATCCTGACAACCACCTCATGAAGTAGGAATTATTCTTCTCAAGGCTCAGAGAAGGGGTGTTGCAAATAAGAGGCAGAGACCAAGCCAGGACTATATCCTGGCTTCCTGACTCCATGTTCATTGCTCTTTCTAACACACTGCACTCCCCAAACTTCTGTCTCTGCAGCCTTGCGTGTCTTCAAGCCATTTCCCATAGACTCCATGAG
The DNA here is from genome assembly GCF_003009895.1 of Hyaena hyaena. Classification (NCBI taxonomy): domain Eukaryota; kingdom Metazoa; phylum Chordata; class Mammalia; order Carnivora; family Hyaenidae; genus Hyaena; species Hyaena hyaena. The sequence continues at coordinate 269,458 of NW_024081184.1, read as the reverse complement.
GGTGCCTTTTCAGGCTCTTCCTATCTCCCTGGTGCCACCTCACACCTGTCTGTCTTGGTTGGTGTATGGATCAGGGGGCAGCCTGTGTGTGCATAAGAATGAACTCTGTTTGGGGGAACAAGTACAGTTACTGCACAGGGAGCGGCCGGCCCCTCAGACTCAACAGCCACTGCTGCAATGGCTGCCGCTCTTGGAAAAGCTCCATCTTGAGAGGCGTTTGTGTCCGGCCACTAATCTCCACCTATAATCTTCAGAAGGCACCAGTTCCCATCATGCAATAGTTGTCCCTGACCTCAAGCCTGGCCCAGGACAAAATGGAGGTATTTTGTGAGACAGTTGGGTCTCTGCCTCATCGTCACCAGTAGCATGCCTTCCTCTCAGCCCGCTCCCTGCCACCCCCCACCCTGGCCAGTCCTGAGCATACCATGCAGTTGTGCCAGCCCATCCTTCCTCCTGAGCACAAGAGCCCCTTTTTTGCCCACTAGACTAGCTATACAGCTTTATTAAGTTCCTGAACCTTTCTGGTCCTTTATCTCCCTGACTGAGAAATGAGGTTAGAATGCATATATGCATTCATCGAGTCATTCATTTATATTCATTCAACATATAATTTGATGGGCCCCCAAGATTCAAATTATAGGACCCCAAGCCCTAGAGATTCGGAAAGGTAATCAGACACACTCTCTCTGCCCCTCCCCTACCCCAGATGTTCATCTAGCAGGGCAACAGATCATGGTACAGTGGGAGCATCAACAGAGTACTTCCCAGCTCCTGTCAGAGCTATCTGCATTGAAGGCCGTTGAGGGAAAGAGAATGTGGGGATCATTCTCTAGAAGTCACAGAAAAGCATGTGGCAGACAGGGGTGAGCTGGATGATTTGGGGTAAGTGATGTAACTTCTCTGAGCCTCAGTTTCCTTATCTATAAAATGGGATGATAAAGCCTACGATACAGAAATTCACTGTAAGGATAATGCAGAATGTATTCAAGCATCAAGCCAATGCCTTATACGTACGTCTTAGCAGAGGTGCCACAAAGAATAGTGAATTTTAATTTTTGGAACAATAAGTGTCACAGGGACAACTCATAACAGCAAGTAGTATTAATTAGTGCCCAAGAAACACCTGACCCATCTGTGGGACTTGGCCCAGTACCTGAGGCTAAGACCGTGGCTGCACTCTGGACTTCCTGAGCAGAAGTTGCTGTCTGGTAGAAAGAACCAGAACCTGCTTTCCAGCGCAAGAGCTCAGTCAAGAATAGATCTCTAGGAGCACCTGGCTGGCTATGTCAGTAGAGCATGTGACTCTTGATCTCGGGGTCATGAGTTCAAGTCCCACGTTGGGTGTAGAGATTATAAATAAAAAAACAAACAAACTAATTAACTAAAAAAAAAAAAAAAAAGACATTAGAAGAATAAAGCTGTAATGGCCACGGAGCACCGCTGCCCTCTTGTAGATGTACATCATTTTCAGCCCATTTCTTTTTCTCACCAGGACAACATAAGCAAACCTTGCTTTGGGAGGCCCCATTTTAGTCCTTCAAATCCTCAGGCCTGTGTGCGCTCTGTAAATTGGGAACAGCAGATTCGTCCCAGAGGTGGAGAGGAGCACATTCCCTTCAGGCCCGGCATGCTAAGTCCTGCTGTCCAGGGCTGGTTTACAATATGCCCTCAGTCAAGGCACCTGATTTTTCGGAAATACCTCTTCTTCAACCCTCTCGCCCAAAACAGCTATTTTTGCCCTACATCCTTTTTTTTTTTTTTTTTTTTTTTATTTCTAGGGGAGAGAGAGAGAGAGACAGCGTGAGCAGGGGAGGGTCAGAGAGAGAGGGAGTCACAGACTGAAACAGGCTCCAGGCTCTGAGCTGGCAGCACAGAGCCCGACGCGGGACCCGAACCCACGAACCGCGAGATCATGACCTAAGCGAAAGTCGGACGCTCAACCGACTAAGCCACCCAGGCGCCCCCCCCTACATCCTTAGCATAGTAAGAAATAAGCAGAGTAGACTCTGTTCTCCTTGGCCAGTCATCTGACAGGTCTCTAATTGCTTCTCTGAATCCCCCCATGTGAGAGATGCAAAGATGCAAGGTGTAGGGATTGTCTGAGCAGCCATGTCCCTGCCAGCAGTGATTTTTGCCAATTCATTAATGTTGACACAGTGAAGGGAGTCTAATTAATGACTGTTTGCCTTCTGGGCCTCTATGTCTTCACCTGGAAAATGGGGGTGGATGGGGAGGTGGACAGGTAGTAATAATACCTCATAAAGCTCTTGTTAAGGATTAAACAGAGTACCTAGATGCGCACCCCTGCACATGCTAGGTACTCAGTACTTGGTAGTTCTCATTCCTTGCCCTCTCAGCTACCAGATACTTACTGGGGGCCTCCTGTGGACTGGACACTGCAGTGGGCCCGGGGGTACCACAGTGAGAAACCCCAGTAGTCAGGAAGCCATCTGCCCAGTCTGCGAGGGAAAACCGCCATTAAACAAATAATTGCCTTGGGAATCCATGGCCCTTCACGGTGCCTGGAAAAAGGGGAGAAAAAGCAACTTTGGGCTGTTTTGTCTTCCCAGAAGCCCACACACTCCAGTCTGGACAGAGTCTGGAGACTCTGGCTGGGGAGTGGGCACCCAGAAGGTCTCCACGTAGCCTGGCAGCTGTGGCGGTGGACCGGACAGACAGCTGTCTCAGCCCCCACCCCAGAGGGCTGCCCGGACTCCTGGCTCAGAGAGCCCGCCCTGCAGGCCTCCCGTCTGCGTTCTGCTCAGATGCGGGGCTTGTCAGCTTTGCTGATGCGAGCGAAGCTCCAGAGGCCCTGCCCCAGCGGTGCTGCTCTGGATCAAGGCCTTCCTCGACTCCCAGCTCCCTGGTTTGCAAAGCAAACTTCAGCCTTGTACTATTTACCTTGGCAAGTCCAGGACCAGATTGATGATCTGTAAAGTGGATTTGTTATTTGGCTGTTTGCTTTGGCAGCTCTTGAAAGCGCTTTGCTGATTACAGTCCCAGATGTCATTGCATACATTACCCTGCTCTATAACGGGGCTTTGAACACTTTAATTTGAACTACAAATACTATTAAGCTTTTTGCACCTCTTCTGCCATTAGTTCTTGGATATTAAATATCAGAAGAGACAGCCTGCATTTCCTTAGGCTTCTCTCCCATTGTCTTTGTCAGCCTCCTCCCAGAGAGAGCTTCCAGCTTTCCTCCCATTCTCTGTGGGTCTTTCTAGAAACCTTACCCACCTATGCCCACCCCCAAGCCGGCTTCCCTGGCGACAGCCTTGCCAATTTTTCCCTAACGGATCATCTGGCTTCCCAGTTGGGAGGTGCACGGTGTGTGTTCCCAGTCTGGCTTCCCCCCGCTTCCAGGCCTGAGTCCTCTGTACTATGGCTGTTTAACTCACCCACAAGGAGTTTTCTCTATCTGTTTTTTTGTTTTAATGATACGGACAGCATTGTTTTGGGGAAGGCAGCTTTGGGGCATGAATATGTCTTGTCGCTTTGCCCGTAGAGGACAGAGGTCACCAAAAAAAGGCTCAACATCACACAGAAAAGGCAGCAGCAGAACCAAAAATAACTCTACACTTTCCCAACTCAAAGCTCGACTCGGGCTCCCTTTCTCATACTTTGTTTAAAATCCCCTCACGAGTAGGGAGGAGAGGGGTGGCAGCGTCTTTAACTGGGGGCAGTCGCCGGTTCATATATCTTTGGAGGTTATTGGTAGAGAGTGCGGTGTTCCTGGCTAATGGTGGGGTATATGACTCCGTGTTCTCCAAGGTAATTGCTTCTTCCTGTTGTAAATAAACCATTAGCCGGGCCCTCGCCTCAGGAAGCAATTTAAGGCCCAAGGGAGGTAGCCAAAGAAGTCAGCTCACAGCCTCCTGGATGGGAGGCTCAGCCTCGCCCAGCACCCTCAGCCCCAGATCTTCCCCTCGGAGCAAGAGAATCCTCCCGCCTTCATTCTGCCAGGCTCTCGACAGGCTGCCCTTGGACTTTGATTTGCCAAACTCCATGTGAACTGCCTCTGTTTTTGCTACTCTCCAAAAAAAAAAAAAAAAAACCACCACTATTTCTAATCCACCTAAACTGAATACCGGTGGGATTTTTTTTGTTGGTGTTATTTTTCCCCTTTTCTTGTTTGCTCTCCCTCCTTTAAGGTCATTTTCTGTCCATTCCCTCTCCTGTGGCCTTAAATATCCACAGAGTTCTTAGCCGAAGCCTTTCAGCATTTCACAGGACTTTAGAGATGGAAAAAATCTCCTCAGGATCAACAGTTGGTGGAGCGCCTGCGTGTATTTCTGTTAGTTCTTATGCCAAATCTGCAAGGAAGACGGCTCCATCCCCATTTTACATCTGAGGAAACCGAGGCTCCGTGAGGGCCTTGTTCCATGTCACACGTGTATGGCACAACTAAGAATGAAGCAGCCAGATTTGTGTGACTCCAAAGCTTCACTCTCCGCTGGGTGGCCTCTCCTCACTACCCATATCCTATCTCTCCTTCCATGGAAGGTCCGAGCTCTGACTTAGGAACTCCAGTATCCCTTCTGCGTTGTAAGCACCTCAGAGGCAGCTTAAATGTCACGCTTAATTTTGTTTCCTGGTGACCGATACTGGACCCGACTTGTTCTAGGTGCCCAGTAAATATTTGTTGGATGAATAACCATAAGTCCACTGAAGTGGTTCTGCTTTTAAGCAACCGTGGCTTCCCTGTGGCTGCTCTCTATGTCAAGGGGGGACAGCCTTCCTCTTTGAAATATTTGAGTTAAAGAACTTAATTCACTTTGTGAGTTTACTTTAGGAATAGAGATTATTGCAGTATTTTTGGCCACCATTCTCAAATTCTCCTAAACCTTTACTATAATAAGCAAATTGAGCAGATTAAGGACATACTTAACTGCCAAATAGTGTTCTGAACTGTGTAAAGTCACCCAGGGTGGCTTTTCCCCCCTGTATAAAAGATTGTGTGGGTTCTGTGAACTTCCCTGCTTTCTTTAGCTCTTCCTGTTTTATTGTGTTTGAAGTGTCTTGTGGTGACCTGTTGGGGTAGGGTTCTTCCATATGGAAGTGTTTCTTTAACTTTTTAATCATTTCTTTTGGGAAGCGGAGGGTTAGGGGTAGCAGATGTTTTTCTGGCATTGTTTGCGAGGTGGAGGTAGGGGCTTTTGGAGCTATGAGTCAGGCTACACCCAGCCTGACAGAAGGTTCCAGATTCTGGCACCACTGGACCTGGAAAAAGCAGCCTATGTGGGAGTAGATCCTTTTGCCCTCGCCCTGACTAATGCCTTTCCCATTTCCCAGGAAGAATACATGTTCCCTTGTGACACTGAGACAAGTTATTTGTTTTTTCCAGTGTCCCATGGTAAATCCTTATCAGTCCTCAGATGGGAAGCCTGTCTGGTGCCCTTACCAAAAAAGAAAGGAAGAATAAATTAAGTGAACCCTTGTTTCTGTCCTTCATGGCAGTCACGTCGCTCTTCATACCCGTTCTCAGTGAGCCAAAGTTAAAAAAAAACATCTTGGTTAAAAAAAACAATAAAGTGGCAAAAAGCCGTTGAGTTCTCCCATTTTCTTGTGTTCTTTTGGACTTTGTTATTCAGTCGGTCTATTCAAGAGGCCTTCAACCTTCAACATGAAGGTTGGCAGGACATGGAACCTGCAGAAGCTGATGGTTGGCCGCCATGGTCCACGCTGGCAGTTGGTCCTTGCCCTTGGTCTGTTTTAGGCTCTCACCTCCAGAATCCACTTCTTCATCCTTGGGTTACACCTCAAAACCCAACGAAGGAAAGGTTTTGGTTCATCAAGTAGATCCCCCAGGCACTGGCTCACTTGAGACCCACGCGAGAAGGAATATGAGGACAAGGGACCTGAAGGAACACAAACTAGGACTTCTCCGGGCACTCTCATCCTTTCTTGGCAAGACGAAGGCTTTGTTTGTAAACTTGGGAGTCTCGACATTTAGAGGCTAAGGGCAGGAAGGGTCCGCAAGAGAGACCGAGAGCTATGAAGCAGCTAGAAAGATGAGAGGAAACCAGGTGCGTGTAGCATCCTGGAAGCCAGGTGACTTGATCTGCTGACAGGCTGGGCCGGATGACTGAGAAATGGCCATGGGATTTAGTAATATGGAGGCCATTAACTCTGAAAGGGCAGTTTCAATGGAGAGGTAGGGGCAACACCATGGTTGGGTTCAAAGAGGAAGGAAATTGTAGACGGCAAGTCCACACATCCTTTTAAGGAACTTTAAGGGAAGGAGAGAAATGGGACAGTAGCTCAGAAGGAAGTGGGGTCAAGACAGTCTTTCTTTTAAGAGAGGAAATACTGGCATCATGGTGACAAGAGGAGATGGGCTCTAGTGCGTTGGTGGACGGACTGGACTTGGGGGGGGGCGGGAGGGGGAATGTGCTCAGATGCAGGTAAGTGGGTGGGGGCAGCGCTGGGACTCTAGATCTTCTTCTGATTGCTTCAGCTCTCCTTATGAAGTAGTAATTAAAGTCCTCAGCTGAACACGGGAATGGTGGAGAAGGTATGGGGAGTCGCTGGCCAGGAGAGTGAGAGAGCAAATGGACTGAGGAAATGTGATCAGAAGGCAGCATTAAAAGCCCATTTGCAGTTAGTGACCATAAATCTAAAGTAAGACTGGTTAGCACGGTGTGCTTTTTTTCTCCCAGCTGCAAGTAACTGCATGGGGACAGCGAGTCGGGAGACTAATAAGGTTTTGATTTCCCCGGGTGAGTAGAGCGAAAGGACAGAGGGGTACAGAAGTTGAGGGCGTATGTGAGGAATTGAGCGTAACCACTGTGTACGGTGGGAGAAGGGCCCACGGCGGGCAGGATCAGTGGGCTAGAGGCCTTGATGGGGTCGGAGGCTTGTTGGAGTTGCGGTACTAGAAAGATACGCGGTGGGGAGATCATTTGGTAATGGACAGTGTGGCGGTGTTTGCAGCTGTTCATTATAGCAAAGGAGTGGCCATTGCGGTGAGTGGCAGAGGCAAAGGAGGCGAGCGCCAGAAGTCAGAAGGCCCAGGAACTGAGAGGCCAGGTCACTGGAAGGATCAGCTATGTGACTTATGACAGAAATCAGAAGCTAAACTCTTGAAGGTGTGATGCGGGGTGGGGTGCTGGCCAAGGAGGGGCCGGAGCCAGTATAGTCTTATGCCACCAGAGTCAAAGCTGTAGGTTTTATGAAAAAAAGAAGAGACGTCTGCATCAGCAAGGAGCAAGAAGGAATGGAGGAGAGAAATCAGCCACAGGGGAAGACTCCTGGGCAGGCAGCGTCCTCAGAAGAAATCCTGGTATTTCTCAAGATGCAACACCTTAGAGAGGGAGTATATATACACTCCCTATTTTATTTGGGTCTTTCAACAACCTTTCCAATAGGAGGGCAGGTCTCTTACCCTCATTTGATGCACGAGAACACTGAAGCTTAGAGAGGCGAGGTATTTGTGCAGATATTCAGCTAGTTGGCAACGGATTCTAGCCTTCTGACTCCCAAGTTCAGTGCTCTTTCCACTGCATCATACTGCCTTCCTTCAGGAGGCCAGCAGCCCTTCCATAGAACCCATGAAAGCATGCTTCGTCCAAAGTCACAAGTGTGGTGATGCTGCCTCCATAGCGTGAGATTCAGCACCCAAAGTCAGGCTGGCCTATTCTCTGCCCTCTTGGATCTACTGTTCTCCATGATATCCAAAATAACCTCAACTTAGCAGCCAGGAATGGCACATAAGTGGACATTTCCTTTCAGGGATGATTTGGATAACAGTTCCTAAATGGAAATAATATGGCATTTTAGTTTTAAGGAATTTTGATGTCTAAGAACATGCCTAAGCTGTGGTGGTTCAGGGCCTGGTTCTTTAGACTGTTTTCTTCCTAGGGCGCTTGGGTGGCTCAGTCGGTTAAGCATCCAACTTCAGCTCAGATCATGATCTCATGGTTTGTGAGTTCAAGCCCCACATTGGGCTGTGTGCTGACAGCTCAGAGCCTGGAGCCTGCTTCAAATTCTGTGTCTCTGTCTCTCTCACCTTTCCCCTCTCCTGTCTCCCTCCCTCTCCCTCTCTCCCTCCCCCATCAAAAATAAAAATAAACATTTTTTTAAAAGAATGAATCCTTGATTCTCAGGCTTCGTGAGTGGGCAGTTCAGCAGTGTAGGAATCTCCCAGCTACTGGGTTATGCCATCCCTCCATCTTCCTTGGGCCAGCCGCTCATAGGCAGAGAGCCCGCACCCAGCGAAGGTGGCCTCAGTTGTTCATTCACTTAGCAAGCGCATGTTGATCATCTGTTACAGTACTGAGCATCCAGAGATGAGCACCACCCTAGAGAAATAACTGTAGCAAATGGTTGCGGGTTTCTCTCCACACACTTCATGAAGAGACTTCCTCTTAAGGGAAGGTCAGAATATTCCTGTATGCTCCAAAAAAGTACCTCTTCTTAGCCACCTCATCCTAGTTTCCCAGCCTGCCAGACCACTGAGGTGGGTTGATTCATGGAGGGTACGTACCAAATGCCTCCATCAGCCCTCTCGGCCATGTTCCTTGGTGAGCACATTGGCCAAGGCAGGCACACTGACCTCGATGGGAACAGAGATCTGGTCATGGCTTATAGCAACATGCAGATGCCCAGGCCCCAATCTTATGCCCCAGGAATTCTGATCATGATATGGGATAAGACCTGTACCTCCACATATTTGGAAACCCCCCCTAGTTGATTCTGATGTGTAGCCCTAGGTGAGAAGTACTGGTCGAGGAAGCGTATGCAGAAGTTTGTGCCAAACAACTAGATGGCCAGATACTCAACATCCCACTGCCGCTCCTCTACCAGATCTGAGTGTGATCAACTATCTCTCCTGACAGTTCCCTTCTCAATATTATCCTCCAGAAGCTTGTGATTATCTACAGCCTAAGTCAAAAGCAGCTTAATTCTTCTGAAAACAGTGCCAGCTGGGCATTTTGCCTGGAAGGAACCAAGCAAATCAGTGGCAATATTCTTTGCTCAGTTCAGATCTGCAGCTTCCACGGGGCACCCTCTGTGTTTCCTACCTGCTACCACTGCCCCCAAATTCCTCTCCCTGCAACAAAGCCTAGTGCTTTGTTAGGTGCCTGCCTGGGGAAGCCAGCTCATTCCAGCAAGGACTGAGGGCCTGGCAGGATGCAGGCGTGGGTATAGTTGGCCAGATGAAATCTGGTTGGCAAGAAGGTCCTGGGTGGGCCGAGAGAGGTGAATGTCCATAATAAGATCAGAGAGCCGGAGACTAGGGCCAGGAGCCCGGACAGCAGGCCAAAAGTGCAGGCCAGAGCAGCACAAAACGCTGAAACACTGAAACTGAGTCTGAGAGTCTCACTAGAGCCCATGAGGAGCTGGAACACACGAGCCCTTGTTACGTACAGGAGCCTGAATTCACCTGCCTACATCATTCTTTGTCATTAAGTCTCCTTGGTCTTCAAGGGCCACCTCCTACCACCTGCTTCTACTTTATCAGAGACGTGGGCCTCCTTGTGCTAAAATTTGGGGCCACTGCACCGTGAAACCTGCAGTAGTTGACTCTGAGTCCTCTTGTTGGGACTGGTTCCCTCCCAGGCCCGGCTTCATCCTCACCGGGACTTCCTTCCGTCTGTGCACTGATATTGGTGTTCTGTCCACATCTGAAACCCTTGATTTTCTGGGATCAGCACAGAGATATTAGAGAAGGGGGGTCCTAAGTTTTGAGGATGCCATAGAGAACAAGACAGATACTACTTCTGCTTTTGTGGGGCCTCTCTCCTAGAAGAGGAGGCAGATCCACCAGCAATACTCATGGAGTGCACTGTGCCGCAGTAGGTTCAGGAGGCCGTGCTGTTGGCATGCATAGCGGGGGCACCTGGCCTACTCTAGGGGAGAGCCAGGGGAGGCGCCCCAGAAGTTCTGTTTGGGCTGCCATCGAGGGAAGAGCAAGATGAAGATATAAAGGCCAGAGGCGAAAGGGAGCACAGCCCACCAGAGGAACAGAAAGAGGTTCCTTATGTTTAACACAAAGGACACGGAGTGGGGGAGAGGCAAGTCTGGGTGAGTGAGCAGCGGTCAGGTCATCAAGAAGCTTGGCAACCGTGGCCGAGTTGAGGCATCACTCTAGCACCTTTCTGCCACCCTGGACACGTATTTTCGGACTCCTGGAATGACTCTGAAATAGATCCACATATGCATGCAGGCACACAGCACACATCTCACAGGGATGCTGACTGCTCTGTCCCTTCTCGTTTGGAAGCAGTGCAGGGTAATCTGGATTATAAACCACCCACCTGGGGCAGGAGCTCACTCGCCTCCTGTAATCATCTTTTTCTTCCACCTTAGGACGCCACTCAGCCTCACACAGCACCAGCTATCTGATGAAGAATGGAAGTGACAAGGGCAAAATCAAAAACCCTCCAGAACATACTCAGTGGGAAACTAAAGGTGGGAAAAGGGCTCTTCCTGTTCCCAGCCGACACCCCCTCGCCTGCTTTCTCTTACCAGAGGAGCCTCCGCTTCCAGTATGCCTGACTGGCTGGCTGGCTGATTCTTCAGGGGCTTTGGTTTGAGCTTGTCACTCCTACACTGGTCGCTTTTAAGATGCATGGACTTCTGAATCTTTGAAAGAAAGAACTAAAAAGGAAATCCCAAAGGCAGTTAGTTGGCAGGGCATCTATTGAGAATGAGGGAGAGAGTTGTGACAGGTTTAGGGAGTTTGAGAAGAGGAGGAAATACAGGAGGGAACTGACCAAGAACAAATGGGAGGGAAAAGAAAAAAAAATGTTGAGGAACAGGGAGGGCCTGGCTGGTAAGTTTGTCATGGGGCCAGTGGACACAAGTGTGAGGTTTTCTCCAGCACAGCCCAGCAGCCCAGGAGTGGTTGCAGAGGAATCAGGTGGCTGGATGGTTCATCTTGGATGCCTGTTGGAGAAGCAGACGGCAGGCAGATAGACCGGAAGAGCAGTGACAGGAGAGCTGTGGAGGGTACGATTGGACCTGTGAGCCTGAGCCCTGGGATGGACAGGGAAGAAGTGTACCAGCAGGGAGCGAGTAGATGGGGATGACAGGGAGGGGCTCCAGGGGCTAGCTGGCCCAACCAGGTGGGAGAGCATCATTAGGAAGAATAAAGAAGTCAGGGAGATAGACAACGAGGAAGTTTTGTGATCAAGAGGTGGGATTTCTTGCTTACAACACTAGAAGAGGCAATTGTAAGATCCAGGTGAGTGAGTTGCTGGAATGAAGGTGAAATCGTTGGCGTGTGGAGGTCAGTGAAGTGTGAGGCCAGGAGTATTGCTTTGGTCACACACCTGAGCATCGCACTTTCTCAGCATTTGGCTGGAGCTGTTGTTGAGGTGGTGACAGTGGGGTAGTGCCCCAGTCCTCTTTGAAGTCAAGGGATTGACTTAGAAGGTCCTCAGAGTCCAGTGAAAAGGACAAGGGGTACTGTTCTAGACAGTTCCTGGGAATGTTGTGCTTCTCTCCTGATTGATAAAATAATTCCTTTGGAAAAGGTGATGTAATTCACAAAGAACACTTGTATTCCCTTGGAGAAGAAAGTACTTCCTTTTATTGCCAGCTCGTTTCAGCATGATTAAAAAATCAGAGAGAAAACTTGTTTTTTAAGGTTAAGCCTGGGAGAAATATACTATGAGACATCTAAAACGCTGGCCCCGGGGTCCAGCTCCATGGCCTAATGCAAAGTCTCTTTGTACCTCAGCTTCATTGTGAAAGAGAACTTCACCAGGTCATGATGAGGACCAGTAGCAGGTAGTATGTGGTAGCATTTCCTGTGTGTTGACACTGTGCTGAGCACATTTGTTTAAGCCTTAATATTTTTTATTAGTCACATTTTAAATTTTTTTATATTTTTTTAAATTTATTTTTGAGACAGAGACAGAGCATGAGCAGGGAAGGGGCAGAGAGAGAGGGAGACACAGAATCTGAAACAGGCTCCAGGCTCTGAGCTGCCAGCACGGAACCCGATGCGGGGCTCAAACCCACGAACTGCGAGATCATGACCTGAGCTGAAGTTGGACATTTAACCGACTGAGCCGCCCAGGCGCCCCTATTAGTCACATTTTAAAGAGGTGTACATTGAACCCAGAGAGATGACTAATTTGCCCAGCATTATGCAACTATTGAGTGACAGAATGAAAGCCTAAAACCCTGTGCCTTTAGCCATCTCCTATACTGCGTCTTTAGGCTCTGGGAATACAAAAATAAGGCAGAACACTCACAGCACTAAGCTGAGAGGAAGACGTGAGAACATAGCCAGAGGCTGCACTGCTTCTCTGGGGATGTAGCAGAGGGGCCCGTCCCTGCCCAGGAACTCTAGGAAGCCTTCATGGAGGAGCTCGAGCATGGGTTGGGTCTTAAAGTGGCTGCAGGAGACAGCTTGTCGTGTCGTTTGGTGCTTCTTCTCACGCTGGTCTGAAATGCGCCAGTGCATTGTCATCTCTGTGTGTGCCCTGTTTTGCCCCTTGGGCCACAAAAAAAAAAAAGAAAAGAAAGAAAAGAAATCTATTCCCTCTTCCATAAAATTGCGCTTCAAATATTTGAGGACTAGAATCCCAGCTCTCTGAATCTCCAGGTTAGACAACCTCAGTTTCTTCCTTCCCTTCTTTCTTTCCTGCTAAGTGACAAGAACCGAGGCAATGTTCTGTGCACTTAGAATACAGAGATCTAGAAAAAGAAAAAAAAAAAAAAAAAGCAGCAGCAGATACTGCCCTCCAGGAACTTACAGTTGAGTGAGAAAGGTAGACCAGAAAATACTTTATTGTTCCCTTTTGCAGTCTGTCCCCTTTAACAAAATTCCTGGCACCCAGCAGAGTGCCTGGAGAGCATAGTAGACACCCAGTAAGTGTCTGTGGTTGAATTGCCTACACCAGGGTGCAATGAGGAAGATAATCCAGGGTGCTGTGGGGGCCTGCTGGAAGACCTCAGTCAGAGCGAGGAGAGTGCTTAGCCTTCCCAGCCGATCTAGGCCTTCAAGGACGAATAGGACTTAGCTAGGGAAGAAGGACATTCCAGGCAGAGGGAGAGGCAGATTCGGAGGCACAGGGGCAAAACTCAAGGTGAGCCATGGTGTGCGGGGGGTCTGGAGAGCTGGCCAGGGCCAGATGAGAGACGGTGGTACTAAGAAGATTGGGCTTTATCCTGAGGATGGATGAGTCAAATGTTCAGATTTGCATTGTAGAAAAGGTCACTCTGGTGGCACTAAGAAGAGTGAAGTGAAGGGAAGCTATATTAAGACACAGGAAGACCAGGGACAGTAAAGTTTGTTGGAATAATCCCAACGGGAACTGATGAGGGCCTAAGCTCAGTGGCTGCAGAGCAGGGGACAGATTGGAGAGGGTTTAGGAAGTAAAATCCATAGGCCTTCCTGATCAGCGGGCTTGAGGGAAGGGGGGAGGTGGGGTGGGCCACTGAGAAGACAGTGCTACCATTCACTTAGGTAGGGAAGAGAGAAGGAAGAAGTTTGAGAGAAGTAAGGCAGCGAGTCTGTTTTGGACATACTGAGCTGGAGGTGCCTGTGGAGTATACGTGGTGTGACATAAATGGATCCGGAGGCCAGGAGAGAACTGAGTCAGAAGTGCAGTTACGGAAGGCAGCGTGTCAGTGGTAGTTGTAACTGTTGAGAGTGGATGAGCTCACCCAGGCAAAATGTGCAGAGGAAGAAGAGAAGAGGGTTGAAGGTAGAACCCTTAAAGCAGAAGGAGCAAAATTAGGCGTCGGGAGACACTTGGATGTGGTCAGAGAGGGAGAAGGGAAACCAAAGAAAGCTGAGGAAGGATGAGGAGTAGTCAGCAATTTGCCAGCACAATCGGCTTTTCTTCGTAGCATCTGGGTGGCCAGAGGGGACCACGTGGTTATGGCTGAGACACCAGGATTGAGGGAGGGCAGTCACATGCTTTTGCCGTAAGGCTGGATTTGAGTACCTGTTGCTCCGGAGCAGTGGTTCCCCGAATTCCCAGGTAAGACCCGATCCCAGAAACACTGCATTGGATTATCTTGGAGAGGGCCTGAGAATCGGTTTATTCAGTAAGCACACTAGGTGATTCTTCCCATTAGGAAAATCTGGGAATAATGCTTCAGACCAGAGGCTGTGCAGTAATAACCTGGGAGCATTGGAGCGCTTTCTAGTAACACAGATCACAACCCACCCTCCCACCCTGCACGCAGCTGGATTCCACCTCAGGTTCTGGAGAATCTCCGTAATTTGAGCCATTGTTTCTGTGACATTCCTCAAATGTGTGGAGACAGAAGTGCTACCCCACTAATCTAAAGGAGAGTTTCTGAGCAACACTCTGAGTATTCGGGAATCCAATGGAAATCCTGCATTTAGACAGATAATTGGTCCAGTGCTGCTTCTCTGCAAGCATTTAGACTGGAGCACCCTCACTGCCCTCTGGTGTAGACAGTCTGATCACCCACTCCATTTTGTGGAATAATGAGCCTGAACGTGATCCAGCATTAAAAAAAAAAAAGCCCCACCATATGTTAAAAGGCTATTAAGGAAGTTGGAAGAGGCACCATCCGTAGACAAAGAAGACATTTTTAGGTTATTGCCAAGGCAAGAGCTGGCTCTGCTTGTTTGAGACCTGACACTGCCCACTGGCCCTCACATTGAGGTTCATGAAGTATGTTTAATACAACTACTCTCAGGATCAGTTTTGGAAAGAAAGGCTTGTGTCTCTACTGAGGGTATTTTAGTAGACATAGAAGTGGTCAGGAGGGTCTGTGCCCTCGTGTGAAATTGCAAATCTGTGAAATTCAAACATTGTCATTAATGAGTAGTCAGGATCAATAATCTTTCCTAAACGATTAATCTTGAGCTATTGTCTTTCCAGGATAAATAGAGATATTAATTATTCTTGCTTTCATATTGCAGGGAGAGGTACCTGCTGAGTAAAATACTAAGGAGTGTGGCTCTCAGGAGCATAGAGACCTCCTCTTTTTAGAATTGTTTTAGGATGAGAGATTTTTTTTTTAATGTTTATTTATTTATTAAACATTTATTTAATGTTTTATTTCTGAGACAGCGTGAGAAGAGGAGGGTCAGACAGAGAGGGAGACACAGAATTCGAAACAGGCTCCAGGCTCTGAGCTAGCTGTCAGCACAGAGCCTGATGCGGGGCTCGAACCCACGAACCACGAGATCATGACCTGAGCCGAAGTCGGACGCCCAACCGACTGAGCCACCCAGGCACCCCTAGGATGAGATTTAAGGCGAGTGCTGCCTAGAGGGAAGGTGGCTGGGAAATGCTTTCTTGCACTCCCTTGATACACACTTCAGATCAAAATATAGCAAAGCTTTGTTCATCCATTCATTCAATAAACAGTTATTAGGCATCTATTATGTGGCAAGATCTGTGCTTCAGGCTCTTTGTCCTTGGATATATCTGGGGCATCAGAATAATAATTTCAGGGTGAGGTCCGTTTGACCCTGCAGGAGAGCAGTTAAGTGGCTCATGCAGTACTAACGCTCCAATGAAGACATGATTGGTAACTTCACATTCTCATTTTAGGATTGAGCAGTGTGCTGAGTGGACATTCCCCACCTCCAGAAGCCAAAAAGCTTAGATATTGTCCTTAAGTCTCAAAAGATCTGGAGGAAATAGTGAGAGCACCAGCATAGAGCCATCTGGCCTCTAAGGGTAAAATCAGTACATACCGATTATACATTAGAGTCTTGAAGGCTCTATCACATACATTGTCATTTGAATCAGCATAATTTTGAAGATTATGAATAGCTAGTCATAATAATAACTAGCATCATTATTCCTCTTTTACAGTGCAGAGACCCAGGTGCCAGGAAGTGACTTGCACACGGTCACACAGCACCAGAACTAGCACTCGGTTTCTCACTCTTAAAGCTCAGCAACCTTACAACCACCTCATCTGTCCAAGAGATCTGCCCCCCATACCCCCATCTCACAATGGTTTTTAAACTAAGATAGAAGAAGGTACTAAATGAAGAGAAGAGATTGCAGCTAGATTCAAAGAGTACAGGCAGCTGCTGCTGGGCAGGGGGAGGAGGAGGAGGGATGGTTCACCCAGTAAACCAGGTGCCACCACCCATTTTGGATATTAGTCATTTCCTACGTTTGAAGATCATAGAGCTCTTATCCAGGCCTCGTTATTTTAAAGGGAGGCCCAGAAAGGGTTAATGACTTGCCCAGGAGAGTTTTGGTGAATTTTCAAGTTCATTTAGCTATTTGGTAGGTGTTTCTACAACAAATATACTTGGTTCTTATTTATTTCCTTTTTTTCTTTTTTTAACAGTGTGAAGGATGTAAGAAAGCTCTCCTAGTAGCTTTTCAACCCTAAAGGCATTTCTAACACTCAAATGAAGCACAATGAGAAAGTATCTTGTTCAGCTGTTAGCCCTAACTCAAGGTTGGATGACAGGTCTGGGTCTGAGAGAGTAACGGGGGGGTTCCAGGCCCCTCCTCGGGCCTCTTGGCGCCTTGGCTTTTTTCAC
Source organism: Hyaena hyaena (assembly GCF_003009895.1). Taxonomy (NCBI): domain Eukaryota; kingdom Metazoa; phylum Chordata; class Mammalia; order Carnivora; family Hyaenidae; genus Hyaena; species Hyaena hyaena. The sequence goes on along the minus strand of NW_024081184.1, from coordinate 253,002 downwards.
CTCTCTCCTTATGGATGACTCCGATCTTCCTCTGGATCCATTATGAACCATAGGCCCAGAGGTAAAAAGCTAGGTTTCTGCGTGCATGTGCATACACACACACACACACACACACACACACACGCACACACACACACACACACACGCACACACATTCATTCTAGGCTGCTCCTTGTATGAGTGTAGCAGAAACCAAATATGTGGCTTCCTCCTCATGGGAAAGATTGGCATTTCTCACACTGGGACAAGGCAGAGGAGCTCTGCTGGCCCTTTTGAACTTGCTTCTCAGCTAGGGAAATGAATAACATCCTGATTGGCCTCAATGGACTAGAAGTGAGGGGAAGGGAGGGGGAATCCTGGCCCCAGGCTCCCGCCAAGGCCTAGGAATCGCTTTACCCACAGGCGCCAAACTTGGCACCCAGGGAGACCAGTGAGTGGAGGGGAAATCATAACCAGCTTAACACAGTTTATTTGGGCATTTTCACACTTCCTAATGAAGTGGGCATTTTATAAGGCCTGTGCAGTATCTCCTCCACAGGTAAGCCGGGGGGCGGGGGTTCCCAGCCCTCTCCTAAAGGCAGTAAGGGGGGGAGAGGCGCGGGGGGAGGGGCACGGCTGAGCGCTGACCGCCCCTCGGCAGCTGTGCCAGGAGCCCCTGGGTGCCCCGTGCTCCCGCTGGGCTCCTCCACGGTAGCAGGAGCTCTCAGCTTCCCTACTGGCTTTAATGGAGTGTTAACCCTAGGCCCTAGGACTTGTGTTAACACTTAACACGAGGCTGGAACTGAGGGGAGAGGCCAAGGGGCTGGCAGCTGAGAGCAGTTTGAGGGTTGAATTTGTAGAGAGGGAGGAGGAAAGGAAAGGCCAACAGCAGTTGAATGTCAGCTGGATTAAGTGGACCCAGGACTGATTTGCAAGACCAAGGTTCTCTCTGCTCCTGCTTCCGCCGCAGGCAGAGTCCCATCCTCTCCCTGGGCCTCAATTTCCTGGTCTTTAAATGAGTAGATAGAACCAGGTGTACTCTGGGTGCCTGGGTGACTCAGTGGCTAAGTTCCGACTCTTGATTTCAGGTTATGATCCCAGCACCCGTGAGTTTGAGCCCCGTGTCACACTCTCAGTGCAGAGTCTGCTTGGGATTCTCGGTCTCCCTCTCTCTCTGCCCGTCTCTCGCTCAAAAATAAGTAAATAACATTAAAAGAAGAAGAAGAACCAGGTCTACTCTGAGGAACCAGGACGGGGAGCGGAGCGCGGTGTTAGCAGCGCCCTCTACCTTTGGGTCCGCAACCCCAGGGGGCTGTGACCTACACGCAAACTGTGCTTCCTGGGGCCAGCTCTGCTTTGCTCACAGGCCTCCGGGTGATGCTGCTGTGCTGGCCGGTGGCCCGCACTTTGAGTAGCAAAGGTAACAGGACCGGGTTCTCCAAACTCCTCTCCGCCCCTCCCCTAACTCCCTGCACTTACTTCCTCAGCTGTGAAACCAGGACTAGCAATAGTTGCCTTGCCTTCCTCTCTAGGGCTGTTGTGAGGATTAAGGGAGTAAAAGCACTTTGTAAAGGGTAAAACAGAGGTGCAGTGTAAGGGATTATTGTCATTGTTAAGATTTCTACACCTCATTGCTCCCCCTGTGTGTTCCTGCGGCTTCTCAATCTTTCCCTACATCCTCCCTCGTTTCCATGCCTGGACTGATGAGTCAGTGTGACCAGCCAGGGCTGAACAAGCACTTGGACAAGTCAAGGCAGGAAATGACAATTCCCAGGCACCCCCACCAGTTCAGGTGTGGAACAAGCTATGGACACACCTTGTGCGATAAATACAAGTGATACCAAGCTGAACCCCCACCTCCACCCACACCCCCCTGGGCGGCAAGACCGGAAAACGAGGCCAAAAGTCAAGGAAGTCCCTGTGGGACAAGGTGCCTAAGCAAGCACTAGTTAGGTTTTCAGCAAGGTAAATGACCAGTCTGCCCTATGATCCGGTATTGGCACCTGCCTCAGGCCACCATGTTTGGATTTCTGTAGTGTCAGTTTGCCCACGGAGGACCTTGCCAGATGGTTCCACAACTCCCCTGTGAGGCAAGGAACTAAGGTGACAGTCAACAATACTGGAATAAAAAGAAAAGAAACTAAGGTGACTGAGGCAAGTCATTTACCAGCAGAAGCCTCAGTATCCTCATCTGTAAAATGGAATCAACAGTGTCTGTCCTGCCTCTGGTACAAATTGCTATGATCCCACAATCAAAAGGAAATAATTATGTGAACATATCACTGATTCTGAGAAACCACGTGAGATATCACTCTTCATGAGGGACCCTCCGCACCAGTGGACTCGACTGACTGCCTCTACGTGAGGAACATCCCTGCCTTCCTGTTTGCCCTTGGACATCCCCCTTACTGTGGAATGTCTTCCACCCACGTCAGACCGCCACGACTGATGGAAACCGTCCCCAACCTCCCCAGCTCCAGTGGGTGTCCCCCATTGTCCGGACAGTGCTGTTTCTCATCTTGCTCTTCTCGGGCCCTGAGGCCAAGCCTTTGCTGAACGGCTTTGCTGTAAAGGCCTGAAAAGTAGGGATCCTGTTATATAACAGACCCCCGTGTGAGAATGGCAGGCCAGGCACAAATCTTCATCCCAAGACCCCTGCGGCTAAAAATCTGGTTCAGGTTTGCCCCTTGGAGTGAGAGCTGATGGGTTTTGATGGCAGAGAGAAGCGGAAGGCTGACCACACACTACAAATGGAAATGCCTCTTGCCCAAGCTGGGAGCACCATTTTAAAGCCCATGTGGTTAGGTGACTACCAAAATAACAAGACCAAAACTTGGCACAGCATCAAACCAGTCAGCTCCAAGACCTGCAGACACATCCAGGACCCTCTTTCAGAGCAGGGTGACTTCCTGCCGCCTTTCCCACAGCTGCTGCCTTGGGGGCTTGGAGGAGCAAATGGCATTTGGAGCTACTTTGCCCACCCTTCTCTCCCTGGCCTGTGAAATTCCTGAGGCCAGCAGGGGCCCAGGCCTGCAACGCTGGGTCTCCAGACATCTCAGCCAGCCCAGGAAGCAGAGAGGTCTCATCTGAGGAAATGCAGATCCTCAGGGAGGATCAAAAATAACCCAAAAGGACAAGCCATGCATGTCTGTGTGTATATTGAGTTTCACATCTGAAATCCAGTCATGATAAATCTGATGATTTTGAAACGTCTTCTTTAATTAATAAAAACAGGAGACTTCTTAGCCTCAAGTTCCAGACTTCAAAGTTCTCCTCAGTTGAGAGACTCAAATTTGGCCTATTTGTGGAGCATTCAAATCCCTGTTGAGACAAACACAGGATTTTGGTTGGGTTGTTTGTCCTGCCCCCCCACCCTCACCCCACCCCACTCCCACTACTGCCTAACTGCAAGAACCACTTAAAAATCCTAGAATAAGAAGACTAAGCTGAAAACTCCCTTATTAGTACTGCAGCCATATTTTCAGAATGAAAATCCAGCCTGAATTTTAGTGGGAAGAATACAGTCTTTGGACCTAGAATCCGGATCTTAACCATACCCTTGACATTGTCATCTTGAGCAAAATTTTACTTTTCTCTGCCACAGTTTCTTGATCTGTAGAATGGGAATGTTGGCACCAACCTCACAGACCTATTGGGATCATTTCAGTGAGGTAGTGTCTGTAAAGTGGCAATGCCCAGCACAAAATACATAACACATGTTAGCTCCTTTGCCTTCCCAGCTCTCCGACCACAGAACTAAGTATTAGGGAGCAGGGCTGCTCTAGAAAATGCAGTTTGTATGCCTCCTTGTCTTGAGAGATACAGTTCCATGAAGTTTTTCCATTCAAGGAGATGCTAGGTTTCCGAGGATATAGTTTGTCTTGCAGTGTATTCTGAGCCTTGCCATAGGAGTCCTATGACAGAGTGCCGTGGGTACCTTTTCTCTCTACCCTCAGGAGCAGGGCACCACATCCTGCAGGGAATTAGTTTCACTGCAGTCTAGCTACAAAATGATCCTTCTCTTCCCATTTGGCGGGATAGAAATCTTGATTGTGTCTGGTTTAAAGCAGAGGAGGAACGGATCTCCGGGATCCTGTCTGGGAAATGCCAGTGTCAGCCTGCCTGGGAAAGCTCTTGTGTGAGGCACCCCAGGTCTGCTCTGAGTGTGGAGTCAGTTGAAATTCTCCTTATTGGGCCCTTCAGTGATGACTGATCTCCTGGGCTCCCAGGCAAAAGTCAGGGGCCCTGTTCGATGACCTCCTAATGATGTGTGAGGGGCTCAGACATTCCTTGACCATCACGAAAGGGTGTCTCCTAGCAAGCTGTGTCCTGTTTATCGAAAGGTTGGGGGCTGGGGTGACAGGGCTGGACGAAGATGACAGATAAAGGGACTCGATTTAAAAATGGACTCCTTCCGGAGTTGCTCTTCTGGTCCTTTCCGATCTGATGTATGGAATTTGTACAGAGGTAGAATTGTTTCTGCCATTTTCACACACAAGTTGGTGCACATTCCTGACACGAATTGAAAGGAGATATGTCAGATGTACACAGGGATGAGTCAACATCGCGTGCAGCCAGCCATGGACACTGGGAGAAGAGTCAAATACAGGCCACGGAGCTGTGGGCTCACCTGCCCCCAGCGGAGTCAAGTCCAAGCGCAGGGCAGGCGGCTCAGCACTCAGGCCCTCCCCTCAAGTGCTCCTCAGGGGGCTGCTGTCTGGTCCCACCTCAGAGGTTTCTGGCACAGGGCATTTTTTTTTTTCTCTCTGTCAACTTGCTCATGTTTGTTTCTTTTTTTTTTTTTAATTTTAATGCTTTTTATTTATTTCTGAGAGAGAGAGAGAGAGAGAGAGCGTGAGCAGGGGAGGGTCAGAGAGAGAGAGGGAGATACAGAATCTGAAGCAGGCTCCAGGCTCTGAGCTAGCTGTCAGCATAGAGCCCGATGCGGGGCTTGAACCCACAATCCATGAGATCATGACCTGAGCCGAAGTCAGACACTCAACCGACTGAGCCACCCAGGCGCCCCTATTTCTTTGTTTTATACTGATTGCCAGCGTCACAGGAACTATATAGAAAGGTACACATCTGTAAAAGGAGAGTCCATGGTAACCCAGCTACAACCATGATTAACACTTTGTCATGAATTTTCAAAACCGTATTCCTATGCTTCCTTTACATTGTCCTGTAGTACAAACTCTACAGTTTTGTTTGGCTTCATGTATTTACTATGATATCTTAAAGAATTTCTATTATAAACATTATTTTCATGACTACCTAATATTCTACTGCAAGAAACGAGTATAATTTACCTAACAACTACCTTATTTTAAGGCCCTGTTAAGGGGGCAGTGAGCATCTTTATGCATGAAGTATCTTATCATGCCTAAGACGATCATCTTAGTGTCTTACTGTATTGGCATCGTATTTACTTGGGCTAGATTTCTGGAAGTGAAATCCCTGGATCAGTAGTTGGGCATGTTTTTAAAAGGCTCTTATACTTATTGCCAAACTGTCCTTCGGGTACTTTATACCAGTAATATTCCCACCGGTAGCACCCCCTCTCATTTTATCCTTAGCCGTGTTGAGTATGATTCTGTTTGTTTATTAAAGAAGTTGGGAGCTAAAACGTCCTGTCTCTGCCTTCGGGTGTAGTGACATCATGAGGATGGAAGGGAACCAACCTCGGAGCTAAGAGGCCACTTGCCCTGCCCTCCCGGGCCCCCTGCAGACATCCTCAGCGAAGTGGGAAACACGTACCCACTTCTGTGCCGTGAGTCCACGTCAAAGGCCCTTGCTGTGTAACCGCACAGAACCACACCAGCACCTCTCCCGCAGCTGCTTGTCTTCTGGCCTAGAGGTGTCCTCAGTCACGTTCTTCACTTTCTAAGCCTTTCGCCGAATCCCATGCCCCTCTAAAGAGCTGCACACATAGCCCGAGGATAGTCCTTGTATTCGAGTGGCCCTGTGCAGTTTTACGAGGCACTCTTCATGTACTGTCTGATCAGATGCTCACGGCTCCCTAGAAGGCAAATATTCATTTCCCTGTTTTATACATGTATTCCTTTCCTAGGGCTGCCGTACCAAATTACCACAGACCTGATGACTTACAACAACCGAATTTTATTCTCTCAGACTCCCAGAGGCCACAAGTTCAAAATTAAGGTGTCAGCAAGGTCACACTCCCTCCAAAGGTTCTAAAGGAGAATCCTCCCTTACCTCCTCCAGCTTCTGGTGGCTCCCAGTATTCCTCATCTTGTCACAGCAGAAGTCTGGCCTCTGCCTCTGTCTTCACATGGCCTTCCCCCCATTCTTTAATTTCCCTCTCCTTTCTCTCGTAAGGATACCAGTCACTGGATTTAGGACTCACCCTAACTCTAGGATACTCTTATCTTGGATCCTTAATTATGTCTGCAAAGGTCCTATTTCCAAATAAGGTCACATTCTTATCTTGGGGGAAAACGTGATTCAAACCGGGGGCGCCTGGGTGGCTTAGTCGGTTAAGCGTCCGACTTTCGCTTAGGTCACCATCTCGCGGTTCGTGGGTTCGAGCCCCGCGTCGGGCTCTGTGCTGACTGCCAGCTCAGAGCCTGGAGCCTGTTTCAGTCTGTGACTCCCTCTCTCTCTGACCCTCCCCTGCTCACGCTGTCTCTCTCTCTCTCTCTCTCTCTCCTAGAAATAAAAAATATTAAAAAAAAAAAAAAAAGAAAGAAAATGTGATTCAACCCACTACAGCTGGGGGAAAAAAAAAACCAAGGTCCAAAAAGGCTAAATGACTTGCCCAAGGTCATACAGTGAGAAAACAGCAGGAAATGGCATTAGAACCCAGGTCTTCTGCTTACCATATGCCTTTAATTAAGAAAACAAACAAACAAAAAGACACTTACGGTATGAATGCTTAATTATGTTTTCTGGTTCCCAGAAGATGAAACGTGGTACCTTTTGCTCTAGGATACATCAAACACCATTTCACCAGTTCTCTGTTCGTGTGCAACTATTAATTACATTTGAAACCATTCGTGCAACGTAATGAACCCCTTATGTGGGGGTCAGTCATTTATTGTCCATGTGGCAAGCAGGGAAGTTAAGACTAGAATAACCAGAAAAGTTCATGAGAGAAGTTTACTTATAATCTAGGTGTCTTGAATTGTGATTTGTATTCTAATCTTGAACATGGGAGTTGTGATCGTACATTGCACTTGTGAAGGCAGTTACCAAAACAACTACTCTGTTACATTGCAGAGAAATCTTGGCATCTTCGTTACTGTGGAACTCCTCTTCTTTGGCTTAGGACCCCTTGATACATTGGTCACACGTGGCAGTCTGTTCGTGGACCTATGATGAATGATGAATAATCCTTTCCCATAGTGGCCCCAAGGGCCTGTGAGAACAGATGTGCACAACATCATCACATCTGGCACGTCAGCATCTGCTGGCTTGCCAACATTAGCGAAGGCATTTCTCTACTTTGCCGGTACCTTTCCTTTCTCTGGCTCAATTCACTTCTGAACTGGGGTAGCAGATCCTTTTTTTTTTTTTTTTAATTTTTATATATTTAAGTAATCTCTAAACCTAACATGGGCCTCGAATTCAGTGACCCTGAGATCAAGCGTCATGTGCTCTTCCCGCTGAGCACCAGGTGCCCCAATGGAGTAGCAAATCCTTTAAAAATGACCCAACCCTAAAATCCAAACCCCACGGCCAAATGGATAAATATGGAACAAACAGGGTACACTGTCACATTAGATAATCTGAGTCATAAAAGACTGCCGGGGGCTAGGCCCCTTTGCTTTGTACCATGTTTGTGGGTATGGGATCATGGTTACCCGGGGAGCCACCCTAAACGTTTGAGAGGGACAGACAATGTCCTCATATTCTCTCACCTTCCCACGGTGAGCCAATCTGTTAGTCACAACCAACAGAGTGCATATTGACATAAGTGAAATATGCCAGCGGCCACATCCGGTAACCAAATAAAGCTAATGTCTTCAGCCTGTGCTTATATGAACGAACCTTTAATGCAGAGAGGAGTTCTCCCCTACAGCACCAGGATCAAGTTCAGTTTAGTGAGCTAGATCAGAGAATGGGCAAGGAAGTTCTCCAGTGGTTGCCTTCATCCCACCTGGATTCATTTCTTAGTTATCATGGACATCATTATTGTCATGGGCTCTCTCACCTAGAAGGGCTTATGTCTTGAAGAGATTGTTCAATGATGCATTTTGCTCTTGCTACTTGGCCTCCCTGGTGGCTGGAAATCCGATCAACAGGCTCTCATCAAGGTCCAGATCCAGGCCCAAACCTAACTGATGCAAAGGGAAGGTTGTGTCACAGTCTCCTGAATAGCTATGGTGTGATTAGACACTATCAGCTCAGAGGAACACCCCACCTCCCCCAGACCCCCTCTTTCCCTCAGGCTTCGTTGCCCCTCAACAATGGTATACAAAAGACAGAGCACGTGTTCCCCTAGGCTCCCCAGGATCTGCAGGCTTACCAGCTGTCACAGCATGTCTTTAATGGGTTTGTGAAACCCAAGAACCTGACCCATTTCTCCTCTGGGGAAAGAGTGTAACACAGGATCCCAATCTGGGAAGCAGAATTCAGGAAGCTCACCTGTATGAGCCCGGCTCTCTGTGCCATCCAAGGCACATTGTTTGGTTCTTCCAATTCCCGGGGTCTCAAATCTAAAATAAATGCACAGAAGGCAGCAAGGTGATACTGTGACTTTGTTTTCTCCTCACTTATAACCTCCTTCCTTTCTCCTATTTAGTTTTAGCTCCCTTTCCTGCCCATCTCCATCCCATTCCTCCCAGTTCTGGCCCTAGATGTTTAGGCTCTGGGATCTTACTTAAAGAGTATCGACTCCAAAGGGTATTTCTCAGATGGTCATAATCAGTTGATAAGCAAACATATTTGGAGTCAGCATGATGCCCAAAGTCCGGTACTTACTACAGACTTATGGATTATGGAGGAATCCATGCCCTAGAGGAGCTTCTAAACTAGGTTGGAGAGCAGATCATGAGAGTAATGTAAGGCAGGCTGGGAATGACACCACCTGGGATCCCAAGTTGGGCTTCCGAGGCATCCAGAAACATAATCCCTTTACAGTGTTATATGACATTGCTTACTTAATTTCACGTGTGCAAACACATTTTTCGGGTAAGATCATTGCTTTCATCAGCTTCACCAGAGAGGTAAAGGGCCTGTCATACAATGAGACTTTACGGAACAGCACCCATTATTACTTGGGTATTCACTCAAGGTTTCACAGAGCAGGTGAGACTTGAACTAAATCTTAGAAAAATGCTATGCCCAGAATAGCAGGCTGGGTGGCAGCCCTGAGGGGAGGGAGTCCCAGGAAGACCATTACACCTAAAACCTGCGCCCTAAAGCTACTTTACCTCTCTCCCTCAGACTCAGTGAAAGGTAAATCTAGAAAGTGGTGACAATTGCTGCTTCCCAGAGTTTTGTGAAGGGCCATGAATTTATTCTTTTTCTTTTCTTTTCATTCTTTTTTTTGGGGGGAGGGGGAGCTCACTGTGTCTCCTCATACCTCAGTACAGTGCTTGACTCATAATCACAGTGGACACTAATCAATATTTGATGAATGTGTGAGTTAACTGAAATCAAAGGTGAGGGGTCTTTACAAACAGCAGAGCGTTGCTTCAGCAAAAGATCTTTGTTGCTAAGGATGTATATTTTGCGCTTTGCAAACGGCCTGCACTAAGTGTCCTTTCCCCCTTGAAAGTGACCCTTTCTCCCCTAATGGGACTCAGAGGGCCAGCTCATCTGATGGAGTGTGTCTGCGCCAGCCCGATGAATGATAGCGGTGCCGACAAGGCCGACAAGATGCGCAGTTGCCTGAGCACGAGGAGCTGACCTCACTCTCCAAGGGCTTGGCCTCTTAACCCCAGCCCCTGCGGACGCACACACACCTGCAGCTCTCTCTCCAGGACGGGGAGAGTGCAGGAGCTCCCGCTGTCGCATCTGCACTGGCCAGGGTGGAAGGACAAGGAAGGGGGCCTCTATGGGATTCCTTCCAGCACAAGAAGCAGGACCACTACCTGTATCCTCTCTGTGAGTTCTTAGGACAGTAGAAATGGTCCGGTGCTCCTTAAGTTTATTTATTTATTTTGAGAGAGAGAGTGAGCACAGGGGAGGGACAGAGAAGGGGGAGAGAGAGAATCTCAAGCAACCTCCACATTGTCAGTGCAGATCCTGACTTGGAACTCGAGCTCACAAACCATAAGATCATGACCTGAGCCTAAATCGAGAGTTGGACACTTAAACAACTGAGCACCCAGCAGTGGGAAAGATTTCTTAAAGGTACTGGTTGAAGGTGACAAGAGTTCTCAGAACAAGTTAGGCAAGACAGAGGTGATCTCTCCATATAACAGTTCTCCACTGCAGAAGAGGCTCAGGGAAGCAATGGGTAAACTGATAGAATGAACTCCAAGAAGAATCCAGCTGCTGTGTTCCGGATCCGTCACTTAGAGACTTCCAGCATGCCGTTTAATGTCTCTGAACATCCAGCTCCCCTCTCATAATTGGAGTTGTACCTGAACTGCCTCTCAGGGTCATTGTGATAGTCAGAATGTATGATGATGCTTCCAGTGGTATAAAGTTGTACGTACTTGTTATTATCAACATGTACATGAGCACACCCGCCCTGTGCAGGACCCTTACTATGTGCCAGGTGATTGTGCGTTTATCTAATGCAATTCTCACAATAACCCTGTAGGACTATATTACCTTTCCACGTTTACAGATGAGGAATCAGAGGCTCAGAAGGATAAAGCGCTTGCCCAGACCCACCCAGTTAATATGTGTTGGAGCCTACATTTCAGTCCAGATCTATTTCCGCTCTCCACCAGCGCGTGATTCTCTTGCCTCCTGTATACTGCTGTTTTGTCCCTAACATGCTACTGCCCCTCTGGCCTTTACCATCTTTCATAGTCCCGGTCCACCCTCTTACCTGAGCCTTCCTTGCTGTAACGTCTTGCTGGTTTATTTTGTTTTCTTTCCCTCTTGGCCCTGCTGTCTGCTTGGCTGGCCTCTAAGAGCGTGTGTACAGACACTGACTGAGTGTCTTTCTAGAGGCAGGCACATTGCTCTTGTGAAGTGACAGAAGGAAAGGGCATTCCCTGTTCCTGAGACAGGCTCTGAGACATGTCCGTCCATACGAAAGCTGCCACCGCAGCCCTGAGGGCCCGAGGAGCAGGAATGTCTGTGTTTTGCTGTTAATTCCCTCATCTGGAAATCACTAGGCATACAGGTCCCGGACAGCTTCTTCAGAGAAACAGTGATGCTATAGCCCTTGCTGTTGTCATTTAAGAGCAGGGCAGCACTAGAGAGGAATGCAGGCTCCTGGCAGCAGCCTTGCCTAATCTTTCATTCCTTCGAGGCCCAGTGATTAGTTCTACTTCAGAAATGGGAAAAGGAGATGGAGGGACTGGCCTAACATGACTTAGTGAGCAGGTAGAGGAATCAAAAGCTTAGCTTATGTCATCAGTCCCTGTGTGTCCTTAGGGACTGGGCACCTTTAAGTTGTTGCTACTGCTGGTCTAGTGTTGGCTCTGGGCTTGGCACTGCCAAGGCATGACTGCACAGTTCAGGCCCTCGGGGGGCTGACGCTCAGAGCACCTCACCCCCACTACCAGCACCTGGCTCTCCAGATCCATCCTGACCCTACTTGCTGGAGAGAGAAGGTGGTACAGGGCAGCTCCCCATTCTCGGGTCCTACCTGACAAGCTGATTCCCAGCAACCCAGGCCCGAGGTGAGCCTCTTCTTGGGGAGATACATTTATAGATGGCGCCCATCCTCCCAGCACCAGAAATCTACCCAACAATTAGGCAAGAGATAAATCAAAGCCAAACTTGGCTGATGACATTCAGGAGCCAGTAGTGACCCTTGCCACACATATAAATCCCAGCAGGCTGGCCAAGGGCCTTTGTCTGGTCAGAAGAGCTCAGGATTATCTGGGCCTCTTTGCTGATGTATGGAGTCACCGGCTGTCGGAGTGTTTACTAACGGTTATCACCTCAGTGCTTTGGCCATTATCAGAGGCAGGGCCGCCTGCCGGGGCCGAGGCTCGCACCCTCTCTATTACCACCTGTCACTGGTAGAGAGTGTGTGCTGACGCTGCCCAGTCCCGACTGCCTAGGGAAGATGGTTTCTGACGGCTGATCAAAGAGGAGAAGCAAGGCCTGATAAAAAGTGTGTGTTGCGTGTACTTTTAACTTTAGGAAACATTGGCATTTGCATTTTTTCCCCATCTTCCTGGTGCTGGCAGGAACCAAGCCCAATAAACGCAGTGGATTCAGTTACCTAATCACTGGGAAAATGGTATGTGCTTAAAGCAACAGAGCATGACGATAATCTCCTTCCAAGAGAGAGTAGATGAAATAAGCTTTCACAGAAGACTTTCTGTATAATAGAGTAGAATAATTTAAATTTAGACTTTGAAGTGATCGTGCATGTAAAATCTAATCTCATCACTGGGCAGAGCACCATGTACTTTTTGGAATTAGAGAGCAGCTTCAGACTGAGGAAAGATTTTTGCTAAAGATTCTATCACCTAACTGGCATCCCCCAAATGGTGCCCCAGTTGTACATATGTCCTTGGGCAGCCAGGAGACTATATGCAGTAGAGTAGCACGAGGCATCAGGTGGTCTGAATTCTTGAACCAAGTGTGTCACAAACTTGCTCTTGGATCTTGGGCCATTGTTTCTCTGAGCCTTATAACTTTGTATAAGTTATAGGATATAGTGGTTTAGAAAGCTTTTTTAAACTTTTAAGCTATGTAACCCCTCTTTAAAATGAACTGTTGTGGGGGGGCACATGGTGCCTCAGTCAGTTGAGCATTTGACTTTGGCTCAGGTCATAATTTCACAGTTCATGAGTTCAAGCCCCGCATCGGGCTCTTTGCTGTCAGCCTGTCAGCACAGAGCCTGCTTCAGATCCTCTGTCCCCTTCTCCCCTGCCACTCACCCGCTCATAGGCTCTCTCTCGCTCGCTTGCTTTCTCTCTCTCAAAAATAAGCATTTTTTAAAAATGTTAGGGGAAGCCCTATTGTATCAAACAAAGAAAAGTAGAGGTGTTTTGGTTGAACCTGGCAAGGAGGTTCTCTGCCCTTGACCTGTCTTCTGAAGTCCCCGAAGACTTCAAAGGAACCCTGTAGCCCCTAAGCAAACATTTAAAAATTTTTTTCAATGTTTTTATTTATCTTTGAGAGAGAGAGAGAGAGAGAGAGAGAATGCGAGTGGGAGAGCCAGAGAGAGAGGGAGACACAGGGTCTGAAGCAGGCTCCGGGCTCTGAGCTGTCAGCACAGAGCTGGACACAGGTCTTGAACTCAAGAACCATGAGATCATGACCTGAACCAAAGTTGACACTTAACTGACTGAGCCACCCAGATGTCCCCCTAAAGAAACATTTTAAAAACCACTAGGCCAGTGATGTGAAGGTCTTTTTCTGAACGTCTACACTCTCTGATTTGGTGGCATAAGCTGCGTCATTCTGCCCTACATGTGTTTCGCGGTGCTCTCTCCTCCATCCAGCCTGTTGAGGAGCTGAAATGGGCCCTGGGTGGGGAGGGGAGCTGGTGGTGGGCAGCCAGAAGAACAGTCTGCTCTCTGAAAGCACAGACTCAATGTCAGGTGCCCCATGTGTGTCACAGGTACCTTTGACCGGAGCGTGACTCTGCTAGAGGTGTGTGGGAGCTGGCCCGAGGGCTTTGGGCTGCGGCACATGTCCTCCATGGAGCACACAGAGGAAGGCCTGCGGGAGAGGCTCGCTGATGCCATGGCTGAGTCGCCGAGCCGGGACGTTGTGGGATCCGGAACAGGTAAAGGTGGCCTCACACTTCCAGCCTGACTTGGGCATGACTGGCACAAGTTGGTATAGACCTTCTCTGGCAAGAGAGGGTATATGTTTGTTTTAACCATGTGTTTCTTTAGTTAGCACTATGATTGCCATTGTTTCTCGAAGTTTCTGGTGTCAAGAAAACCTTGTATAAAGGAGTTCCCAATGGAACTGACCCTCCCCCCGCCAACATGGAACAATGCATAAAACATGGTGTGATAAACACTATTGTATGTGTGGCTCCCAGAAGGACACCTCCTCCAAGGGAAGGGACAACTGTGGAGTCCCCAGGTTTTCAGCAGCCCTAAGACACTGCGTGTGAAGGCAGGACACCTGTATGCCTGAGGCTTTATGGATTAGCAAGTATCAGGAGGGCCTGCTGACCTGGAGAGAGCAAACATGAAGCAGGCAAGGCTGGTTTGAGCCCCCAGACTGCTTTTTCGAATGCTGCCTTTGCCCTTGCACTCTTGCCTGTGAGAGGGCCCAGCAGCTGGGGCCCAAGGCAACTTCTCATATCCGGAAAGCAGTCAAAAGAGCATCCTTAGAAGATGGGTGAGCTCCCTCCCAGCAAGCAGGCATACACATGCACACACACACGTATACAGCATGCAGTTAGGAAAGACCACAATTCTTCCATCTCCACACAATGACAATACAGCCTGCCTCTCCTTTTTTCGAAAGCACCTCCTTATTCTAGATATCAGTGCCGTTAATGCCTGCTCCATCCCATGTTTAGGCCTGGGAGAAAAACTGTCCAACAGACCTCTTCCCACTCCCTGAGGTCAACAGGAACTTCCTACTGGGTGGAGCAGATCCTGGCTGTGGGCCCTCCCACTCTTACTTGCCTGAGGCCTCTCAAGACTGTTACTCTTGACCTTGATGGCTTCCGCCCCTGCTCCACATTCCTACCTGGAAAGAGGATCGCAACCAGGAGAAACTTAGAACCGTGGGGCAGGAATCAGAATCAAAGCATTTCTGGCAGGTCTTGAAATGCCTGACTTCATCACACTTCATCTCACCTCTATGTGGCTCCAGATAGCTGGCAGTTAAGCGTTTCCCTCTCTTCTTCCCTCCCATTCAGTTCTGCTCCCGCACAGAGAGGAGAGAGACCGAGCACTCTCATCTCCGCCCCCACAGCACCAGCTCTGGGCCTGCCCACAGTGCTTGCACGCTGACTGCCAAATGCACAGAGTGGAGGCACCAAGGGGAGAAAAGGCATTTGGCTGGAGATAGAGAAGTGCCTTACCAGGCCTTAGGAGACAGCCGTCTCTGAGGGCCACCCCCTTCCACACCCACTTCCTCCTTGGAAAGAGAGGAGGTGTGGATCTCGGAAGTGGCAACAAGCCATGTCCCATTCCATCTTGCACACGCGTATGCACACCAGTCCTCTACCCTGTCTTCCAGCCCTTCAGTTTGTGGATCGGAGCCCATCACGCCATTGTTCTACCTGCATCTGGGGGTGAGGCGTGGTTCTGCCATCGGCAGGGGCTCTGACGCCTTTTTCCTTGGAAGCTGGTTGCAGGGAGGAGGTTCCCTATCCAAACCTCCCCTGTGGCACCGCCTCCCCCTTGCACCTCTGGGGTCCCTGCCAACCCCTGCTATGTAAAGCATGGCCTGGCGTCACCAGACTCCCTCCCTGAGAGCCGCCCTTGCATGGAGCAGCTCCGGGACAGCCCCCCTCACAAGCCTGTCCGGGCCCCTCAGCACCAGCCAGCCAGCAGATCTAAAGGTGCTTTCGGCCAGAGTTGGGGAACGTCAGCCAGGCACAAACAGTAACCTGAACAAAACTGGCAGTGATTCATCTGCCAGACAGCTGAGGGATTCAGGAGAGTCTTTGTGGCCTTAAGCAGGTTTGTGAAATAAGAAAAAGAAAGAAAAGAAATGAGAGAGGAAATTAAAACTGCATGACCCACAGGTCAGAAAGTAGGAGATGCACTTTTTGGGCAGAGGGATTTCATTTTCCTCCCCAAACCATCACCAAAAGGGATTCATTTGGTTCTCTTTGACCATACTCAATGTATCCATTTTTTTAAAAACCTGCCTCTATTTTAAAGGGCAATAAGTAAAGCAGATATTATGGGAATTAACCTGTTTCCCTCCGCCTTTGCTGAGAATCACCTTTCACATTTTGCAACTCCAGATGAAGTGTCAGCCCGGCGGTTCAACCAAGGGCCTTGGAAGGGCGCCCTGGCACCCCCAGAACACCCTGGGGAATGTGGTGTGTGACAGGGGAGGATTTCCATCAAGCCACCCTTTGCCATAGCAGCCTTTCCCTCTCTTTCTTCCCACAATCCTGCTTCTCTCGGTGGCTCATCGGAACATACAGATAAGATGACATTAAGTATTTGCCTGTGTTAGGTACTGCAAGGCAGCTGAGATGATCGGTCCTGTAAAGCCTTCCAGCAGGCACTTTGTGTAGTATAGCAACCCTGACCGATGGCCTCTTTATCAAGGTAGGAATGGAACATGCTCTGTGACCCCCAGCACTGAAACCCATCCTATCGCCTGCCTCACTATTATACTGGCTTAGCTGGTGACCTGCTGGGAAGTGTTTAACAACCAGCCCTCCAAAGGGAAGCAGGAAAGCCCTGCTTGGTAGCATTTGGACATGTCCGTAGTATCAAAACTCGCATTATGGCCAATTTCACACTTTCAACACAGTGTCGGTAGCTAGCTGAATTCCTGAACATGTAGCAGTCAGCTGGCTCCAGCACCCCACTGGTAAGCTGTACCGTGGGCAAATTAATTGTCCCCAAGAGTAAAGCAAAACCGTTTAAAGCCTTCCTGTTCCAAGAGTGGACGTGGAAGCAGCAGCACTATCTATACCTGGGAGCTGGTTAGAAATGCATAGTGTCGGGCCCCGCCCAGCCCCACCGAGTCAACACCTGCATTTTAAAAGCATTTTTTTTAACTTTTTTTTTTTATTTATTATTTCTAGGAGAGAGAGAGAGAGAGACAGCGTGAGCAGGGGAGGGTCAGAGAGAGAGGGAGTCACAGACTGAAACAGGCTCCAGGCTCTGAGCTGGCAGTCAGCACAGAGCCCGACGCGGGGCTCGAACCCACGAACCGCGAGATCATGACCTAAGCGAAAGTCGGACGCTTAACTGACTAAGCCACCCAGGCGCCCCAACACCTGCATTTTAAACAAGATCTCTATGCACATCTGAGAATGTCTGTTTTAAAACATGGATAACCTATGAGGCAGGCGTTAGTTCCGTCTCCCATGAGGGCCGCTGACCAGTTAGTCTAATTAGGTCACACGTGTGATCTGCAAATCTGCCCCCAAATAACTGGGTGAGTTGCTGTCTTGCAATATCATCACGCCCCTTGTCCCTATAGCCCTTCCAGTGTCCCCGTTCAGCAAAGCTCCCAATCAAGGTCACTCCCACTCTGCTCTTACCCTTAGATTGCTGAAGAAGAATCACAGATTGTTCAGACTGGCACCTCTACAAAGTTCTGGCTCCTACTCTGCAGTGAGCCATGGGAGGCCTTCTCTGTTGGTCTAGTGCCCCTCCTCTGATTCTCAGTTGGTGCTCATTTTCTTAGAGCAGAAACCAGCACCTAGAACAGTGTCTGGCACATAGTAGACCCACAATAACCATTTACCGAATGAGTGAGTTCCACCTTCCGCCTAGATGTTAGCAGTCTGCTGCTGTGGCTTCTGGCCTGGTTTCATTCTCCTGACAATTCCACAAGTCTCTGGTCCTCTAAGAGTTCGTTCTATTTTTTATATTTTCCCTCCATTTTTACTATTTATTTCATATAGTGTATATTCTCAGTCCATCATTTTTTAAACATTTGTTTATTTTTGAGAGAGAGAGAGAATAAGCGTGAGTGGGGGAGGGGCAGAGACAGGGCTGGAGACACAGAATCCGAAGCAGGCTCCAGGCTCTGAGCTGTCAGCACAGAGCCCAACGTGGGGCTCAAACTCACAAACTGCAAGATCATGACCTGAGCCGAAGTCGGATGCTGAGCCACCCAGGCATCGCCCTCAGTCCATCATTTTGAAATCAATCTCTTTCCTTTGGCATGGATAGTATTTCAGACTCCCCCATTCTCCTCAACTCTCTTAACCCCACCGTCTTGTCTCTCACGCTCAGTGAGAAAATGGTGGTTACTGTTCAAGAAATCTCTTGACTTAAAAAAAATAAAAAAGAACAAAAGAAAAGAAGGAAGGGAGGAATCTCTTGCTTTCGTGCCCCCAGACCCTAACCAGAGTGCAACAACCTCACGCTCTCCCTGCCTCCAGACTGGCCCACCCGCAACAGCTGTTCTTCCCACAGTCACCACTGGTCACCACTTTACCTCAACACTGGCCTGTGAGCCTTGCCTTGGATCTTGAGGGGCTCACCTGTGGCTGCTGTTCCATCACACTCTCCTGATTCTACTCCTGCCTCTGACTACTTCTCAGTCCTTTTTCTGGGGTTTCCTTCTCTGTTGGCCTTAAGTGTATTTCTCAAGGCACTCCTTGGCCCTCCTCCCTCTCCCTCAGTCACTGCAAGGCAATCTCCTCTGCTTCTGGGGCCTCAGTTGCTATCCACAAACTGACTGTGTCCAAATAATCTCCAAGCTGGCTTTCTCTCCTGAACTCAGAACCATTTATCCAGCCACCTACTGACATTTCCACACATCCAAATGCTGAACTCCTCTCCCCCAACCCTGCCCTTCTCCGGGGCCACCCCATCTCACTGCGTCCGAAGCCCTTCGTGACCAGCCACTGCCCTCTCCCCAGACCCCTCTTCTGCTGCTCCGTGCGAGCTCCAGCCAAGCTGGACTCCCTGGAGGGTCCCCAAGCACACATGCTCTCTCTGCCCGCCAGGCCCCTGCACATACTTCTCCTCCTGCCCGGAATGCCATCTCCCACAGCCCCTCCTCTCTCTATCACCCCCCTCAAAATAACCTGACTAATTCCTGCTTAGCAGACATTCCTTTCAATATTGCCTTTTCTAGAAAAATAGAATTTTTAAAATAAGCAAAACATGTACGTACTCCAATTGTTTTGAGTCTAGGTAGATATAACCTAATACCAAAAAATCTTAATAAACACCTGGATACATATTAAGTACATTTTCTCTTTAGACTTTAACTCTTTCCATCTTCAGCTAAACCTTGTCTTTCTTCTTTGCTCTCTCCCACGTCCAGCAGCAAAAGCCCCAGGCCTCATTCACAAGTCCTGATGAGCTTGACACATCTCTGTTTGCAGGCAGCCTCCTTTTGCTGCTGTTGACCCTCAAGAGCTGACTAAGTCAGCTCTCAAGGTCAAGAGGGACTGTCTCTTCCCCCTGACTGTGGCTTCCTGCAGTCCTGGGAACACTGTTTCCCTCTCCTATACGATCACAGCACTAAAGGTAGGAAGGAGGCTTCATCTCTTTCTGTCTACTGTGTCTTCAATGAATTCTGTTCTAGTCCAGAAGCAGTTACTCTAGAGAATCACACTGTGGGCTCAGTCTTTGCCTCTTACCTTCTGCACATACATTTGCTTCCTTACCAAACATACAAAACTTTCACAAAACAATATTATAAGCAATGCATTCTAGTACTTTCTATTTTCTTTTTGTTTTTTAAGAATGTAGTCATGACCCACTAAACTGACTTCACAGTACATCAATGAACTTCTATCCATAGCTTGGAAACCAAAGCACTAACATATTCTACCAAATCCTCTGGGTTTTCCTATATGTATATTAATTACTCAGCAGAAAAGGCTCTAGGATTATTTTCAACTAAGGCTCTTCCAGGATTTGTTAGAAATTACTTTTATTTAAAGGGCTGTGCCTTTTTTTCCTTCATAACATGAAAAGCACATTTTGAACATTGTACCCAGGTCTTAAATGGTCAAAGAAAAGTTTCAGTAAGTTAATTAACAAATACCTGATGATCACCTATGTTTTACAAAAGAAGAATTAACAGCACTGCATGTGTGTGTGTGTGTGTGTGCGCGCGTGCGCGCGTGCACGCACACGTGCACCCTCATGCTAATACCATCTTTCATTTCAGCATTGTAGAAATTAATGTTAGCTGTTGTTAATAGAGTTGACCAGATATGTACCCCAAAACAAATAACCCAGATCATTGGCCCCTCTATCCTGTCTCTAAAATTAGCTTTTCCAATGGGCCTTGGAACTCCTGCTCGCCCCACTGCTGACAGCTGGGAACATTTTCATGCTAAGGCTACATTTCCAGTAGGGGCCCTGTTAGCCCTGTCCCATTTCAAGATGCCACTTGATCAGGTGACCACAATTGCAGGCATGGGCCAGTGAATTAATTCTGTTATCTTTTGTTATCTTTGAGACATGCCTACACTCACCCAGGTAACACCCAGTCGCTTAGGTCCTTCCCTTTGCTTTACCTAATTGGGCCCTGGAATTTTCCTCCCCCTACAGTACGTTTACAAAATGTTTCTTGTGTCTCTCTCAACGACCTCCTCAGTGGGCCCACACCTTCTTCCATGGCTGCAGTGGGCAGGCAGGCTCTCTGTAGACACCTGCTGGTTGCTCCACACTAGGCTGGGCACTCTGGGGACGAAGTAAGGCATGGTTCCTACCCTCAAAGAGGTGAAAGTTCCAGAGGAGGCAACGGTGAACTGTGGGTATGTTCCTCTCTGGCTCCTTTCCCCCCCATTTGCCCACTGGGGCCCACCACGCAGAGCCAGACCAAGCAGAAGCCTGGACTGGTCCCCTGCACACAGGCTGTGGTTTTTCCAGGACGTGAAGAGCAGGATGTGCAGATGCCATCATTGTTGAGGGTGGGGAGAAAAGAGTAAGAGACATGGGACCTGTCCCCCAGGTCCCAGAGACATGGGAGCTCCCAGACACAGAGCCCAGCGCCATCAGCAGGCCACAAGCACTCTTGCTGAGGGAGGCAGGAAGCAGCCACTGGGACTGGGGGTGATGGGTAGCGACGGCAGTGGCAGCATTGCTGGTATTGCTCTCTGTGCCTCAGTTCGGAGGCAGATTGCCTGTTCCTAGCTGTTTTCCACTGGTAGGAAAGGCCCAGTCTGAGAGTCCAGCTACTGCCATTGGGAAGAATTTCTTTTTTCTTTTCAGTGGCATTTGGAAGCCCTCGTCAAGGAATGGGGGAAGCCTGTCACCTTGGGCAGGTTCCTTTCCCATTCTTCTTTAATCCCGTGGGTGAGGGAAACCGGTAACTGTGGTAAACATCTGCCCACTACGTGTGCTGGGTCCTGGCCACCGTACTGCTGTACTGAGCACTTCGTGTATGGCATCTCATGTACTCTTCTCAGCAATAACTGCCACACCTCCCAAGTGGCTGCTGTGTCCCAGCCTCTATGCTAGCTGCATAGGTCATCACACCACCACGTGGATGTTCGTCTCTCCAACTCACAATGGAGGAAAGATGAAAGATTTGAAGTCAAAGCATAACTAAAAGATACAGGCTCAAAATGAGATATCAAGGAAGTGCTGGAAGCCCAGCCTCTATAAAACAGTGGAATTGACTGAGCTGAGTTTTCTTCACTCTGGTGTCAGAATAGTTCTTTCATTACGGGCCTTTCCCATGGACGATAGCAATAGCATCCTCAGGGCCAAATGTAGTTTTAGTGTCCCTGGTGTTCACTTACAGGGGTGACCAAACCTCCTTACAGAGGTGTCCTGGGCAGAGGACACTGCTCCGGGGGTGGAGGGAGGACCTGTGACCCTCTGGCTGGGATTTCACACACAAGTAGTGGTTCCGAACCCACCCCCACCCCCCAACTGCGAATGTTTATTGCTACCCCAGGTAAAGATAATGGGGGCCCTTTAGTTGGCCCTCAGCCAACTGAGCGCTCACAAAGCTGTCCTCCATCGGTAAGCAATATTGGGCAAGGGCCTACAGTGCTGGTTATTTTAGTCATTGTTAGAGAAGTGGAAATAAGGTTGCACACGTGTATCCAGATGATAAAAGTTGTTCATGAGAAAGATTTGTGAAATTGGAATCTACACAAAACAGAAGTAACTTTGTATAAACTTGACTCAGGAGATGTAGAGAAACAGGTCTGTCTAAAATAGTTTTCCATTGTATGCCATGCATTCACCTCGTCCACAAAGTAAGCAAAGCTGAGGTTTAGAAACATCGGCTGCAACCTCCCAGGAAGTGAATTGAGGCCCAGGAACATTAAATAATGAGACTGTGCTCACACCACCCAAGAATTAGAAAAACAGGAGAGAGAGAGAGAGAGAGAGCAAGAGAGAAGAGGAGGGAAAAGAAAAAAACAAAAGAGATACCTAGGAGAAATTTAAGATCCCATCAGTCTCACTTGGTCAGAAGGTATTTCAGTGACCCCCGACCTTTTACTCAGAATAAGAGGGGATCCCCAGAAGAGGAAGGGGGCTCTCACCTTCAGGGCCTGCTCTGTCTTCCTGTCTCTCTGTTCACAAAGTGCCCAGGGCCCACATTCCAGCCTCGGCTCCTTGCTGTGAGATTTCAAGTCTCTTACAGGACTTCCTCACCTTCCTTTCCAACCTGATCTCCCCCTTGCTTGTCCACAGCAACCCCTTACTCATATTTCTTCACCACCACCGCCGCCATCATGCAAACATGCTCACCTGTCAAAACCACCCCATCGTCTGCCGCACATGCACTGCTCACTGGCTCTGTTAGAGTACCCTCCACCCTCCCTCTCTGTCCAGTCACTTTTTTAGACCAAGCTCCGATCTCACCCCCTCTGTGAAGCCCTCCCTGACTATGCAGCCAAATGCCCTTTCTCCTCTGAACTTCTGAACCATCTACTCACTAGACACTTGGCCCTGGACAAGTGTATGTTGCCTTTCCCTTTAACTAGCAGTGTCTGATTCCCTTCCGTGTGCCACTGGGGGAAGGCTCAGCTCTGGTGGTCCCTTCAGCCCCTCCCTCAGCCATACTGCCCATACTGCTTGTCTTAACCTAATTCTGGTTTCTTGGACTGAGTCTGATTCATATTTGTTACCTGTAACCACCAGCCTCCTCGTTGCCCGGCATTTAGTGCTGGGACAGGGGCCAAGCTGAGCCCCAGTGAATGTTTGTTGAATGACTGGATGGGTTTTTGTGGCTCCTAAGAGGTAAATGAAAGCCAGCCAGAGCAGTGGGAAAAATCACTGTGTTTAAGACACACTTGTTAGTTTCTGGCCAGTCGTCAAATCTGATTCTAGGTGGACGGCTATTCTCTCTCTCTCTCTCTCTCTCTCTCTCTCTCCACCCCATTTCCATGCTTTCCTTTCTCCCTCTCTCCTCCTTCTCTCTGTCTCCCTTTCCTTCTCCCCCTCCCGAGGCTGCTGGAAGTCCCAGGCAGAGGCAGGGCTATGATGGGAGCTTAGGGCTGAGAAGCTCCCCTGCACATTTGTCAGTTTCCCAAAGTCTACTTTGAATTCTTTAACCCAAGCACACTGATTCCTATCGAGAAGGAGGAAGTGCCAGTGTGACTTCTTTGGTGAACCTTCAGAGTCCCCTTTCGAGGTATTGCCCCCAGCATGGGGGTGGGAGTCCCTGCGGAAAATGTACAGGCTCCGACAAGAGGGTGGGTAAGGTCGGCTGGACCCCCAGACAGGGGCCCTCCTCCGGAGACATTAACATAGGTAAATGGTTAACAGAAGGGAGTATTTCTCTCTGTTCTTCCTCCTCTGCCAGAGAATTCACCTTTAACCATTGACCTTTCTGTAAGGTGTGAGATCTGAACAAAGTTGAACACAGTCATGGATGGCTAAGTACCCATCTTTCCCTGTGTGCCTGCCTCTGCCTCCTCAGAAGATGGTCTGAGGTATACGGACCACCCCCCAGCTTTGATGGCTGATAATAGAGGAGAGACACACATACACACAGAAAGTGAAAGTTGGAAATGACCCTCTGACCCTTTTGGAATCCAGAACCTAACTATATCAAGAAGGCCAAGCCATGCCAATCTGATTGAACTAAACAGAATGAGGTATTTCCGAGCACCTGTACCGGAATCAGCTATCTAGACTTTGACATTTGGTGATTTCTCCCTGCTCACTTCTCTTTGAACCCCACCCCTACCTGCAGGCCTACTGCATAAGCATAATTTTTTTAATTTGCTGGCAGAATTCTCCAGTACCAGCCTTCACAGACCTTCCCCAATTCCCCCAACATATGATTTAGTGTGGCTTGATAGCTTGCAATTCCACCCCTCTATGTGCTTAATTAAGTTTGGGGAGAATCGACATCCAGTTTTTTTCATTTGTGTGGGGTGTCTTTTTCCATTCTGTGTCCTCCCTGGCTCATTCTACAGCATCTCTAGGCTCCGGTTGGCCGGGACCAACATACCAACTCCGCTTTGATATGTATGTTGATACTGGCCTTAAGAGGTGGGCTGGGAGAGGGCGGGCTAAGCCTACCAGGGTCCTGCTCCCATCTGGGCCTGGCTGGATCTTTGGAAGGCTTGGCGAGTCTTTGATTTCAGACTTTGTTCTTCCCTGAGCCACGGAGAGCTGAATATGAGCATACAGTTCATGCCTTTGAGTGTGTTCTCTGTGATCCTTTTCTAATCAGTCCAGCCACACTGCCAGGCACCTTTAAACTTCAGGTCTGGTTTCTACCTCCATGGAACCAGAGAGCAGGAAGAAATCCCTGCGGGGCCACCCACGCTGCTGGGTTTACCTCCACATCTTTTCCTGCTCCCAGCGCTGTGCAGCAGGCAGGAATATGGGCGCTCAGTAGGCAGCACTGGGCAGGAGGAATGGAAGGAAGGATGGTAGTGGTTTAGGCTAGTGAGAGATACAGGTAAAAGCCTGGATGTGCCCAGGCTGAACAGCCCATGAACACCCGCTGCGAGCTCTCACTGGTCCAACCAGAATCTGACACCTGCTCTCTTTGGTTTCAGCTGTTGCTGCCGTCTCAAAGGTCCATTTTGTGATCTTCTTTAAAGAAATATTCTATTTTCAATACAGACACAGCCCTTGACGTAGCAGTAAAAAACACCACCCCCGAGAGACACGTGGCTGTGAAGTATGTTGGTATGTAACCTCCCGTCTTTGCCTACGTGCAAGGCTTTGTCCCACTCTCTGTTTGTCCCTCAAGAAGTTGCCCCCTTACCCCCTGGTGCTCAGGCTTCAGGAGGCATTGAAACGAGGGCAGGAGGTCAGCACAGACAGGAGGTACCTTGTGGCAACAGACTGGTTTGGGATGGGAAGTAGTTGCTGTTCACCCAACAAGAGTTTCTTTGAGAACCTCATTCCCTGCCCCCCACTTTTAAGATGGAAGTCAAATTTTCGGATTCTGCTCTGCAGAGCAGAGAGGTCACTAGGCTCTAATGCATTTACCATTGACTGCCCCTCTTGTAGTGCGTCTATTAGTGAGTAATTTGATTTGTACCTATTCATTTGCAGTCCCTGCAGGAGCCTGGAGCTGGCCCCTAGTATAATTGGTGCTGTCTCTATTTTTACATCATTAGATTAGCCCCGACTCCTGGCCACTTGTTGTCTGCGCTTGTCTGTCCATTTATACAACCTAATGTAACACAAAATTCATTACTGATCACATTACTTTCAACTCTGAAGCCAGCCTTGTGATAAACATTTGGTTAACCCCTTCCTGCCCACAGGAGGGCTGACAGAACAAATGCACTTCCACTCGACAGGCAAATCAATATCTTAATACACCAAAGTGGAATTGCATTTCTAGATTTGTTATTCCTCCTGGAGGAGCAAATGGAAAGGCTCATCTGAGCTAGCTGAATTGAATAATGAATAGAGCCCCGGCACCAGCAGCCAGTCTGTGAACAGAGCACAAAGGCAGACCCGGCATCCACCCCGCTTTCTCATCAGGACGGGCGGCACCACAGCAATTAGCTGAGACTCGTGTTCCTCCCACAGCCGTGCCGTATGGGTGCTGGAGCGTGGGCTGGGACCCCAACGGGGACAGTGGGGACTTGGCCCCACTGTCATTCTCTTTGCTAGGCTTGGCGTAGGGCAGCTGGCTTAAGTTTCCTTAAAACCTTCTGCACTGATACGAAGGCCCCACACTCATGGCCCTGGCACTAATACCAGCAAGAAATTAATTAAATTCATTACTAAACAAAAGTTTACCTTTGGAAAAAGATACACAAAATTATTCCTATTTAGAGCCAGGTCAGCAGTGTTGGGAGTGTGTGTGTGTGTGTGTGTGTGTGTGTGTGTGTGTGCGCGCGCAGGCACCTCAGTCCCCAGGATGAGCATTCTCTGGCATGGAAATGTCACATGCACCTGACAGGGTCCTAGTTCTCTGATAGGGATGTTGGTGAACCTCAGGAGGACTCTAGTACAGGACCCTCTAACACGGGGTCTTAAAGGGCCCTCCACGTAGCTCTGTTTAACCCCTCCCCCCACACCCTGGTTATCCTCTTCCCAGCCCCCGCTTGTCTCTGGGTAGCACCCACACCCACTATAAGTCATTAACTTGCAGGACAGCTTGTTTCAAAAGGGAAAGTATCCCAACTTATTAAGAAACTCTTGTAAAGCCTATACCACAAAGATTAGAAAAATAGGCACGGAGGAAGTAGAATGGAACCCATTACCATGAAAGTCATAACTCCCTAAGTTTAAAACTAAAAAAGCCATAAACAGAAGATACCGGCTGGGGAAGGGGAGCTAGAAAAGGCAGCCCATGGAGGGGATAGTCTGCTTGAACTCAGGGAAGTCCTGAACAGGCAGCTGAGGAGAGGCATCGAGGCCTTCCTGTTGGGCAGGCCGCCCTCCTTCTCCAAGGACTGCACCTTGGGCCCCACTGCCCATTAGCCTGTTCAGAGCCTCAACAGGCCAGAAACAACCAGCATTCCCGTGAGACGTGGAGGTCCCAGGGATTCTTTGAGAGGGCTCAGCGCCCTCGCTCTTGGCTTCCGTTGCTCCAGCATTCTCCGCGCCTCCCTCCTTTGTGTGTGGAGGAGGGCCGGGGGCAGGGTGCCGCCTTGCCACAGTCCCTGGGCTGCAAGGTGAGAGGGAAGAGGTACAGGGGAGATTGCCTCACCTGCCTGACTGTGGGAAGCTCCATTTCCCACAGAAGGACTACAGGGCCCGGCCAGAGCCTCTCGAGGGCTTCCCACTGTGAGGAACTACAAAGAGGGGATCGTTGCCTCTAGTCAGCAAGAGGACAGGGGTGTGTCCGGTGCAGCCTGGGTAGACGGCTGCCTCCTCCTGGCGGCTCACCTCCTCACCCCGCCCAGCCCACAGCGCACGCACTGACTTTCTCAGTTGCCAGCCTGCTGCTTCGGCCTCAGCTGTTAATCCTCTCAGGTGGGTGAGTGGGCCAGTGGGGGAGAGGGGCTTCGTGTAGCCCACACCGGCCCAGCCCCTTCGGCTCTAGAAATCAGATCAGAGCACAGGCCTCTGGTTTGCAGAATGGGACAGACCGGTGGCAGGGAGGAGAATGAGTCGGCCGGCTGGTGGAATGAGAGACTGATTTCTTAACCTTGATGGAAAGGGGGGAAAGCCACATCTTACCAAACTCTTCCGCTGCATCATAGAGAATTTAATTATGTTTGGACATTTGAATGAGAACCAGATGTGGCTCTGGCCCGTCAGGCCAGCAGGGCTCAAGGAGCTGAGTCTCTCCTGCAGTCTCCAGACCCCTGTGCTGTCTCTTAGCCCCAGAGAGATGCCCAGGAACACCCCGACTGGGAGCTGGTGGGGTCTCCTGAGCTGCAAGCTGGACTGTAGGTGATAGGCAGACCAAGGCTAGGTGCCAAGCACCCATTCCACCGGAGAGCTTCCAAGCGCTCTGTCCTCATAGCCATGCCGAGTGGGCACATTACCCCTCATCAGCACCCTCACCCACCCCACACGCAGACACACACACACACACAAAGAACTCGTGTCCCGGCACCTGGCCGGGCATTCTGTACCACCAAAGACACATCTCCCCACCACCCAGCCCTGAGTCTACCTTAGGTGACGTCTGCCAAGGCTCGACCCCCAGAGTTGTGCCGTGACGCAGAGCTAGAAAGCCCCTTCCAGACCCTCCTTCATGGGAGCCCTTCTCTAGGGGTCTCAGCCTGCGGAAACACCAGAGATGGCAACACTGAGTTTCCAGCCAAAACACTACCGCAGTAATAGCAATCTCTTACACGTGTTCCATGTGTGTTCTGCTTCTGAGAGCCCCATCACATTCCTTTCTCTTTAGAGCCTCACACACCCCGTGCGGTTGCCAGCGCGGCCCCTCCCCATGCCCCTAACAGAGGCTGAAGCGGACAAGGAGTGAAGTGACTCGCCTAGGTCATTCAGCACGTGGGCGGCAGGTCTGACGCAAGAGCAAGCCCTCCGCCTCCTACTCTTCCTTCCTGCTGTCCATAGAGGGGCCCAGTGCAGGGCTGTTCCCAAAGTGTGGCTGCAGCCAGATTTACCAGATACCTCAAAACCAGGGAAATTGAGCCAGGGCCACTCAGCCTTTGCTGTCCCCTTGTAGAATAGGTTGTAACGGGGCAGGATTTAAACTTATAGTAACATAGTGGTGCTGAGAGGGTCACTGAACACGGGGTACTAGTCCAGGTGGTCTGGGTCCTGCTGTCTTGTGCTCTGAAGCCAAGACTTGAGAAGGGTTAGGTGATGTGGGTTTCCTGAGGGTGGAGCGTGGCAGCATTTCTGGTTCAAGTCTTTCCCTACCTGGGACTGGTTACCCCATCATGGCTATTATATGGGGGTACCTGGGGAAAGGCTGTAGCCCCCAACCAGACCAGCACACCCTCTGGCTAATACCCCACCTACTGCCATAGCTCATCAGCTATTCAAAAGCTGAAAAGGAATCTGGAGCCAGGCCATGAGCTGCTCTTTTGGAACTCAGATACTCTGTTCTCCACTCTCCCAACACACACACACATGCACGCACGCACGCATGCACACACAGCTCCAATGGAGAGAGGGGGCACAGGATGTGGCAAGAGACTGGTCTTTTGAACATGGACCCTCCCTCCCAAGTCCTCCTCATTCCTTAGGCATCCCTCTCCCTCTCTTCCTACTTTTATTCTCCCTTCCCCAACATTCCAGCATGCTCTGCTGCTGCCACCCCCTTCTCCCTACCGGGCTCACCAGGAATTTGGGGCTCTAGCTACCTCTGTGCCTCCACCTCATGCTATTAATGCCACACCGGCCTGCTGTCATGTCTTTGGCCACTGGAGGAAAGGGGCGATGAGCAAGAAAGGTGATGTGCCTTTTCCCCAGTTTTCCTGGACAGAGGCTGTCTGCTTGCCTAGTCTCCTCAACCATCATCCTTTCCACAACTGGCCACAACTTTCATCTTCCAGGAGCCAGTGGATGCCTGGGAGGATCTGAGGTTTTCCCTAGACCTCAGATCTCCCCCCTGAACCCTAAGGTTATTGGGCACATGCATGGCCCCAGTGGCCAAGGGAAATCATTTGTAATCTCCTGAGCCAAGAGCACCAGATATTTACTCTCATTGTTTGAAAGTGAGGGGTTGGGGGTCAGGAACTGAGGGCTGGGGGGCAGGGCAGTCCATGTGGTCCTGGCCTCATTCTGTGACTTTCTGGGCCTCAGTACCTGCCGGGGTCAGGAACGAGAACTAGGCAAGAAGGAGAGAAAGCACATTTGTGGGAGCCCTGTGGGTTGAAAAGGACTCCAGCCAGGAAGGAAGGCACGTGCCTTCCCACAGGCTGTGTGCGGTCGGTCAGGTCACCAGAAGTATGTAACATCAGTGGGCCAGGGCTCTGCACTCGGCATAGGTGTGAACCGGGCCAGAATTAGCCCTGTTTCTCCTCTACTCCCAGATTCCATCAGCCCAAACCAGGATTCCTATTATGTGGATGTGGAGGGGCCATTTCGTCCTCAGCCCCTCAGCTTTAAGAAGCTGCCTTACTTCCTTCTGCAGGCATGCCTGGGAAGGGCGGGGTGACCTTCTGTGTGTGCATCCCCCCCCCCCCGCCCCATCTTCCCAAGACGTCTGTGCTGGTCTGCTGGCATCTCTGCCAGCCCTTCTGCCTGCCGGGTTGCTGGAGGGGGCGGAGCCTGACACGGCAGGGCGGGGCTGGCAGAGGGCTGGGAAGAGGGAAAGCATTTCTGAGTGTGGAGAAAAGCAAGGCCGCCCACAGGCCATCTCCCTTACCTGCTGCCCTTGTGTCCTCCTAAAAACTGCCAGTGCTGAGGCTGGCTCCAGCCCAGAGTGTGGTCTCTGTCAGGGCTGTCGGGGTTTCTGGAAACATTTTTAGCCACCTCCCTCTCTGTCTCTGCCTCCCTCCGCCATGCTCTGGAGGAGAGAACCATAGTTTCCAGACCCAGGACTGTTGTAAGACAAGCAGCCCAAAGCTGTCTTACACCACCTCCTGGTTGGCATCTGGGGCATCTCTCTGGATGCCAGCATCAGGGGCTGCCAGTCCTGCTCAGCCCCCCCTACCTGCTTACCTCTTCTCTCTCCAAGTCCCAGTTTGCTTGGTTGGTCCCAGCCTATTGGTAGGCCCCTGGCTGACCAAGTTGATTGCTTGAGGCCAACCCCATTTGGATCCATCTGCTGAACCTGGCAGCAGTCCAGTGGTCCCGTGGTCTCCTCTCCATATATCCCCTCCAGAGAAGCTCTGGAAATCTCTAACCTCCCAGTCAGAGCACCACCCCCTCCTGCCTACCCCAACGTCACTTCCCCGCCAGGAAGGGGATTGGAACTATTTCTGTCTGCAGGCCTCCTCTGAGCCAGGCAGCGGGCAGGACAAGGCAGTTTGGCTGGCTGTTCTGGGGCCACCCACTCCCCTGAGGTACCACTGAGCCCAACCCAAGCCAGGGGCTTAACCACAGGCCCTTCTGATAGGGAAGAACTGGAAGGTGGATGCAGGAGGGAAAAATCAATGCATGTCAACAGGGTTGGAAATTTATTTTCCAGCTTGGAAAAGGGTATTTACAAAGAGGCAAGGAGGGAAATGAAAAGCGGTAAACACGTATCTGCCATCTTCCTCGACGGGCCATTTCTTGATTAAAAAGAAAGATTCCTTCCCAAGCTTCAGTGGAGGGTGAGCCGTAGGGGCCTGTTTGGCAGAGGCACTTGCTGGAGAGGGAAGACGAGAGGGGACCCAGAGGATCCTGTGGATAATCACAATCACTAATACAATTCCAACAGTAATAGTAACTCACATTTGCTGGTTGGAAGCTTTCAGCACTTTGTGATGCACTCTACATGCATTGCATTATTTAATTAAATTCTTAACAACCGCACTGTGAAACAAACGTTGTTATTCTCATGCACAGGGAAACTGAGGCAGAGGAGATGTTGAGTAACTTGCCCAAAGTCTCCCAGGTGGCAGCAGCCCAGAGCTTGTGCTCTTAACCATTTCCCTAAACTGCCTCCCTGCTCTGGCCAGACACTGCCCCTCCCCTCTTCTCAGGCCCCTGAGGCCGGTCTGGTGGGGGTGGGGTGAGGGTGGCGGAGCCTTGTGCCCTCCCACTGCCAGAAGTGAACGGGCTGGAGGCGCAGGGTAAGACCCTGCCCTGAGGTCTAATCCTACTCCCACCAGCCTCTTGGGTGGTTAGTTTAGGACTGGGCTGTGTGGCTGCAGCCAGGGCCCAATAAAAGTGCTCTGCTAATCCCTTTAATGAGCAGCATCGTGAGGCTCTAAGTGTACAGAGCAGGGCTGGCTGCTGAGCACAGCAGAGGGGCCACCAGTAGATGCCGCTGCCTTTGTGGTAGAGGAAGTACCAGGGCTGCCTGCAGGCTGAACCAGGGGACCCTGGCACCCTCTACCCAAACACACACACAGTACTGCCCTCATTGACCCTGCTGGATCCCAGAAACGGGCCTCCCTCTGAGTCCTGAGCCTTGAGCTCTCCACGATACCTCCCACCTACCGAAGCTTCAGCGGCTTCCCTCAGGGTCTCTCACGGGCCAAGTGACCCCCTGCCATCCGGCCGAGAAGAGGCCCGGAGACAATAAAGCCCAAGTGTCTTCTCAACCTGAAGTTGGGAGACTTCACTCTCAGCCTTCTACTGGGGTCTCCTGCCCACCTGGGCTTCCCCAGTCTCCCCCCAAGGCTCACCTAGGACCTGTGTCCTCAGTGTTTCACCCCCTCCCAGAGAATGGGGGAACCAAGACCACGACACTTAGTGGGGATCTTTGCAAAGGGGCCGCAGTATCCAGCTGAGGTTATGAGGGAGTGAAATGCCACAGAGACTCCCTCATTCTGCACGGCCCAGCCCGGGTGGGTGGACATTTGCAGCCAGCCAGGCTCCTGCCTCCTCATACAGACCAATGGTGACTCCTCCCTAGGTCTCCTTTGCATACATGCCCAGGTAGCATAGTAGCCTCCCTCTAACAAGGGCAGCCACCTCTCCGCCCCCTCTGACACCTTTGCATCTTGCCAGATGCCAGGTGGAATGGGAGCACATGAGGCTTGAGCATTCTCTTTCTCCTTCACTTATTTCCTGAGAGCCCTGGTGCCTCCCTTGTAGTTGCTGCTCATTTCATTGTGCCCCTATCCCCCATGGCTCGCCCGTCCCGGCCATGGCATTGAGGGCCGTCTGTGGATAGCAGGCCCATTCTCCAACGAGAGCCCATGGGGAATGGGTGGGCGCAGCCAGCGGTGGGCATTGGGACCCAGTCAGTGATGCCTGGAGTTGCCAACATCTCCATCCTGGGGCCACACCAGGCTCCAGTTCTCTCTCAGGGAGACTGCCTACCTAGAGCCAGTGGCTTCCTACTCTTCCTTGGTTTTGCTGCCTGTGAGATGGGAAGACAAGCACCCAATGGGGTGCTGGAGGATGGGAGGGCACAATACGTTATCTTCTCTCTGAGTCCAGCAACTGGTCTGGACTACTGTGCTTTGAGGCCTGGGGAGCAACCCTCTCTTAGAGCTGGCATCTCCCACTGGCCAGAATCTGCATTCTTCTAAGTTGAGAGGCTGCTGGGAGTGATTTCTTAGCCATCCCCCACCTCGCACAGACCCCCCAGCTCCCCTCTGTGGCCCTGGCAGGTGGCTGGTGGACTCTACCCCCAAGCCCACCTCAACAGCGACAGAACTGCCCAGAACTGGGGGCTCAGGAATGGGGGACGATGGCAGCAGCCCAGAGGCCGGGCCCCTGAGTCCAAAGGTCTGGAGGTGTCCCCCAGAACTCTGCAGCCTGCCTTTGCCTCCTCTCCTTCCAGCAACTGCCCACATGGGGTGTCTCCTGGCGCCCTTCTCTCCCCTTCCCACAGCTGCTCTCATGCTCCGTGTGCAGCTCCTCTCTCCCCGTGCCGAAGGGGGTCTCCTCTCTATCACACCAGCTCCATCTCTGGGATCCCAAAGACCGGCTGGTCTTCACCCCCCCCACACACACACGTGCATGTCACTACCCTCCTTGACTGCAGGATTTTGCTGCAAGCCTGCCCTCCCCCTGGCGTGACACCCCACACCTCCTTACTCCTCCTCCACCTGCTTGCAGAGATCAGTGTACTTCTCAATCGTTGTCCATATCTTTTCCAAAAAGATTCCTCAATGCTTTTCTTTTCAAAAGGGAAAAAAAAAGGAAAAAAAAAACAATGCCAACAGCCCAGCGTCCGTGAGCAACCCAACAGTAACAAAGCAGGTGTTCGGGATGGAGGAAGGTAAGGCCACACATTTCCATTTGCCGCTTGGTCCTAGGGCTGGGCGGCCGGGGTAACTCGAAGGTGGGGGAACCTGTGTGCAGCCCTCCCCCACTTGCTCTTCTGCACACACTCATTGCCCTGTGTCAGTGAGAAGAGAAAAGGGGGTTGACGGAAGGCATATGGAAAAGTGCCCAGGCCCAGCCCGGCCCTGGTTCTTTCACTGACCGTCCATCCTGGAGAGGAAGCTCCCAACTCCCCTTCCCACATCATTCATTCAAGAACTGTTTTCTGAGCACCAACTCTTTCCAGGCCCTGTGGTTGGCACAAGGGGCCGGGAGATAAGGCACAGACCCAGCCCCTGAGGGGCTCTCCACCTGGATGGGGGGACACGCAGTGTGAACAGGTGGTGCACAGAGTGTTAGAGGCCTGGGGCAGGAGGAAGGACAGAGCACAGGGCGGCCTGGCCAGCTCTGCAGGGCAGTGGGACAGCCTCGCAGAGGAGGGGACACGTGTGCTAACCTTTGGGAAAACGAGTAGGTGTTCTGGGGGCCTGGGGAGCCTGGGAAGGGCTTTTCAGTCAAAGGAAATTGCAATAGCACAGACCCAGGGGCCTGAGGCAACTTGGAGAGATCCAAAAACTGCACAAGTTCATTACTTTGGTTCTTCAAATCCCATAACCGGTGACATTGGTGAGGTGGGGTCTCGGGGGCAGGTCGTGAAAGGCCATTTCTGTAGTGCTGAGTTTAGGCCTTATCCTGGGGACTTTGGGGAGCGATAAAGGTTTTTAAGCAGAGGAAAAGCGAGACAGATGAGGTTTGTGCTGTAGACAAGCCACTCCGGCTTTGGTATGTGGGTTGGACACGGGGTGCTGGAGGTCAGGAGGCCAGTAGGGAGTTCTTGAAATTATCTAGGTGGGAAGCGTGGGCCTAACCAGGCAGCGGCAGTGCGAGTGGAGAGGAGGGAAGAGGCTGGAGGAGATTGACTGGGCAGAGCTTGACCACCTGGGATCTGGGGGCAGGGGAGAAGCCTGCCCCCTCCCATCTTACCCCAGGCCTATTGGCGATGAGAAAAATGGGAGCCGGGCAGATCAGGCTACACCTGGCCCCGTAAGAGCGGCAAACTCGTAAGTCCCTTTGGCAACGGTCCTTGCATTGTCACATGATGGGAGGAGGTGTGAGTGGTGCCCCTGGGGCTGCCAAGGGGGTTGCCCTGGGCCAGTGCCAAGAGGCAGTGGGGGTGCTGTGCTTGGTCCTGGGCTCCAGTCTCCTCAGCTTCCTTGGCAGCGTGGATGTGTCGGAACTTTGCATGGAGAACTCTGGGCCCGTCCCCAGCTCTGGACAGGGGCCAGCCTTTCCCATACTAGTGGCCTTTCCTGCTCCTTCATCTGGGGCTTTCTTGCTTTGGCTTGATGTCCAGATCCTAAGGAAGCCCCTGCTTTCCTTGCTACTGCCAGTGCTCCTCTCTCCTGCCCTCCTGGCCCTGCTCTCAGCGCCCCCTAGTGCCAGGATGGCTGCGCAAGAGGGCAAGGGTCTCTGAAATCCAGTGGGGCTTCAGAGATCCCACCCACACTCCTTGGCTTGCTTGTGGGCAAAGGAACGAAGGAAGCTTTCTTGCAGTCTGTCTGACACTTCCATGTAGAAATTCCAGGGTCTATTCTTTGCTTTCCCATCCTGTCCCTCTCTTGGCACATGGTCTGTACTTCCAAGTTAGGGTAAGAACAGAGAATGAGCAGGGAAGACACAGCTCACGCAGTAGTTACCTGCCTTGTTTTCTGTCCATATGTACATAACTCTTGATGCATCCCAGGGCCTCTGGACCAACAGGGAAGCCGGTGTCTCTTGGAGACTGGGACCGTCATCGGGCCCACAGCCTCCTCTTCCACTGCCCCCCTATCTGCTGAGAGGTTCGAGTATCCGATGCACCCTTCCAGCCTGGGCCTGGGCCCCAGAAATGGCTGGTGCAGCCTGAGGGCCCCTCGCACCCAGGCTCAGGTACCTGCTCTGAAGGAGGGAAGCACACACTCTCCCACCCCCATTTTGTGGCTGCTGCTACTGGGCAGCCTCTGTGCTTTGGGGGTGACCTGTAAGGAGCAGGAGTCAGTGGTTAGTGCCTGGATGGCTGCTCATGGCCAGCCCAAGAGTAAGGGCCATGACTCATTCCCTAACCAAAGCTAGCTGTGCTGCATGTGTCTGGTGGCAGGGGGCCTGGGAGCAGGTGCAGTCTGGAGATGAAGGTCTCAAGCCAGACCAGACAAGTATAACGTTCAGGCACACCTTGCTGTTTCAAGTGACAGCTTTGAGGTCCTGAGCTCCCAGGGTGGACAGTTAAGACCCTCTCTGTCCCAGACAAGCGTACCTTGGAAGAGGAGAACTTGCAGGTCACCACATCTTGGCTTGGGGTAGACTCCCAGAGTCTTCCCAGGGATGTGTGTGCCTGCATCTCAGAGCCCACTATGAGGGGCTGAAAGGGGTTAGGAACTAGCCACTTGCAAAAAGCCAAGATGTAATTTCTTCTTCCTTGCATTCAGCACGCAAGGAAGTCTATTCCCAACCCACCTGCTCCAGTCCCTAGCTTAAGTCAAGAGATGGGGGTGGGGGCCATTAAGGTGCCCACCACTCAAGATGGCAGCATGGCTGTGCTGGGGCCAGGGAAAGGGCAGTCGAGGGGGTTGGAGCCTCCCTGCCTGCTTCCCAGGGCAACCCTGAGCAAGTACATTCTGAGGGGCCTCCAGGACACTTCAGGGATAAGAGGAAGGGAGGAAGGAGACCCTGCAGGCAAACAGGGACCTTCCCTCCGTTGGAATAGGCCCCTCTCAAAACAGGCATTCCCTCCTGCAGGGAAATAGGACACTTTCCAGGAGGTGCCAAAGAGGAGCCGAGGCCTGGCCAGCAGGCAGATTGTATGGGGCAGAATATGTGAGCAAGTGAATTGCTGGGCCAGGGTGGAAGCTCCAGGGGACAGGCAGGGCCAGGGATGAGAGGTGGGGACAGAGCAGGCAGGAAAGCTGCAGTCCTTGCCGTGGTCTGTCTTCTCTCCTGCCTAACCCATAGATCCGGGACTGGAGCCACTTACGGAATTGGGGAGCATGCTGGCTGAGCAGGAGTGTGTGTGCAGGTGTGGGCACACATCCCACGTATGGCAGTGTGGTCCAGACAAATCAGCAGGGTGGCCATACTTCTGGCCTAACGGGGTTCCCACAATGAGGGAAAGACTGTGGCCTAAAACTGGAGTCTGCCAGCCAAGGGAGCTTCTCCCTCCTTCGGCTGAGCTCCCTGTGACCTGCGCTGCTGCCTGGTGCATCTGGGGAGCAGGTGGAGACCCCCCTGTGGAAGGTGCCTCCAGGCAGACAGCTCGGCCCAGGGTGTGCCTCACCCCCCAGACCCCACTCTAACCAGGCCTGGTCCTCTCCTCTGTCTTGCAGAACTACAGCGAGAGGGAAGCATCGAGACTCTGAGTAACAGCTCAGGCTCCACCAGCGGCAGCATCCCAAGAAACTTTGATGGCTACCGATCTCCACTGCCCACCAATGAGAGTCAGCCGCTCAGCCTCTTCCCTACCAGCTTCCCGTAGTACCAGCAACCTGCTTCTGACTGGCCGGCCCACTCACCTGCTGGAGGGAGGGGGAGAAGCCCCCCTCCTGGTCCTACCTTTCAGTCTCTGCTCCTCTCACCAACCACCTTCCCCAAGCTTAGTGACAACAGCCACCCACCCTCCCTGGATGGAGAAGAGATCCTTCTCCAAAGCACCTTGGCGCACTCTGACCTCTGTCCCCCATCAGTCGGGCTGTGGCTGAAAGAGACTCTGCAGAAGTTCTGTCCCCTCCTCTGCACATGATGTCCTGCATTGGATCCGCTTTTGTATTTTCTAACCATACCCACAGGGGGCTTGGGCGGAGAGAGAGTGGATGGCCCGCCTGGGCATTTTGACCCTGCGTGGACAGCCCTAGCCCACTCCTGGCTATGATATGCCCAGTTTCCCTTGGCCAGCCTCCCTTTGGAGCATAGGGCAAACTGAGGCCCAGAGCATTAGGGAAGGAGGAAGGAAGGAGAAGACCACCCCCCCTTCCTCTTTTCTTTCCCCTTTGGCTCAAGGGAAGGGTTTGTCTTTCTTGTCTGTAAGCCCTTTTACCCTGGTCCTGTATTGTTGAGTGAAGGAAACCGTGGTTACTAAGGCCCTGTCAAAAAGTGCACGTCTTGTCCAATAAATCACGCTGCAATTGGTGTCCATCCCTGAGTTGCTGGGGTCAGGGTCCTCTCCAAGCACAGAGCAGAGTCCTGTGGGCCTGACCATGTGGCCCCGCTCCCAGCACCCCCTGCCTCGACGATACGAACAACTGATTGGAAAGTCAGCGCGCGGGGGGCGAGGGGGCGGGGGGTGGCGGGGAATAGGAAGGAGGAGAATATTTGCTCTGCAGTTTGGGTAGGGCCTGATTTAAATTCATTCTCCAAATGTCTTGCCTGTTACCAGAGCAGGTGAGTTCTGGAGGCACCCCAGGCCTGGAGCCTCCCTGGCTGTGGCAGTCGGGGCTAGTCAGGTCCTCGACAGGGGCCTGGGAGGGCTGCCGGGGGAAGGAGAGCCTCTCGAAGACCCTAGCCTTATCTCTGAGGCAGGCACATTGGGATTGCTTCTCTTTTCGAACCCAGACGGTGGAAAGACAGTCAAGTGTAGGTAGGTCTCATGAAACCTGGCCGGAACCTTGGATGACGGGTTTACCGATTGTGTTCCCCTACCGCTTCCCAACTCCGGACCTAAAGTGAATGGCAGAAAGGAGACAGGAACAGAAGGAGCAAAAGGGGTGTTGGGCAGTAAGGACACTAATGCCAGCCCTTGTTCCACCTCTTCCCCGAGAATCCGGACAGCAGGGGAGCTTTGAAGGAAACCCACTGAGCCAGGTGTGGTTTGGGGTAAAGTTTAATGTAATAGCTGCAGAAGAGTTGAATTCACAAACAAGCCGGGATTCCCATGCAACCATCCAGCCGGACCTGGAGCAGCATCCGGAGCCTCTGCCCCTTTCACATGCACCCCATCCAGTCCTCACATCTGAGAAGAGAGGTCGTCTTCCGTTCCCTCCACCGGGTCAGCTGGGCATAGGGGGAGAAGTGGGACCTGAATCAAACTAGGCTCTGTAAGCTGAGTAGATGGCCTTCCATAGGGCGGCTTAAGCGGTCCCTCCTGTGTTGGGACCTGCAAGGTGAGGAATCACATGCCCTAGATGGCATGCTGGGAACATATGGAGGTCTGGGCACAGCCGCTGGGGACAGCAGCTTTTCCCCATTTTGGCTGAATCAGAGACACTGATGTGCCTGGCACATCCCTAACCCCCAGCCAGAGCAGTGTTTTGGTCAAAAAGGGAGAGGGAGAGGTTACACCAGGCTGCCGGTGCATACTGCCCATTGCTTGGCTCCCTGGGGATGGGTCCAGACCTCTAGGAAAGGTGAGCCCCTCTGAATCCACATGGGTTCATGGATGGGGCAAAGATGGGGAGCTCTCTCCAACCATGCAGGGAACCGGCTGGCAGCTTAGAGTCAGGAGTCCTCCCTGGCTCAGCCCTTTCCCTCCAGGGGGTGCAAAACATCTGTGGCCTCCTCTAGTCAGGGAAAGTGGTGGGTGTAGGGCTGGACTTGCCGGCTGAGCTTGCAGGACAATCTGGTTATTCATCTGCTCACAGCCAGGGCAACTCTTTGAGTATGTGGGGGAAGGGGGAGGATAAGAGAGGCCAGATAAGCTGGCCCCATGGCGGCTGCCACAGAGCTCAGGTTATCAGAGAGGCCTTGGGCCTGGCCCCTGGCTAATTGGGGAGGTTATGGACCCTGCCACAGCCTGTAATCAGCTGGAAGTGAGATCTGGGCCCCCGGGTGGGGGACCTCACTGCCCACTGGCCCTGGAGCAGCCAGCCTCCTAGCCTCCAGAGATAACACCAAGGGCAATCTCCGCCTCACCCCCCAGAAGCCCAGCAGACCTCCATGATGGCATTACCTAGGAGGCCATTAGGACATGCATCTAATTGTGGCCTGACCGAGTGACCTTGAGGAAGCCATGTGATCTCCCTGATTCTCACAGTGCTACCTGCTCAACGGGCAAATTACCATGGACTTTCTCTCAATTTGATGCAGGACAAAATATCTTCATGGTCTATGTGGAGGCTGATGGGAGTTGGGGGTGGCAGCTCCAGGAAGGAGGGCACTGTCTGGGATTGATTTGAGAGAAGGCCCAGTGGTCCCAAGGCAAATTCAGGTACACAAGCACTCTGCCAAACAGTAGTTATCAGCTCTGGAAGCAAGCAGAGGCCAGAGCAGGCAGCTGCCAGTCTGGGATCAGAAAGGGTTTCTCAGGTGCTCATTTTTCTGATTTTCACAGATCAGAGAATTTCTAAACTAGAAAGTACTTAAGAGAGCACTGTTTGGTCCTTATTTTGCAGATGAGAGAAGGCCCTGGCCTTGCCCATGATTACAAAGTCACACAGCTATTCTGACCCCTGTCTGCTCCTTGCTGCCTCCCATGCCCTGGCTGGCTCCCTACAGGGCCTGATTCTGCACTGGCCTGCACCCCCGCACAGTCCAAGACTCTGATCCCACCCACCCCCAACCCCTACCCCTAAGAGCTTCCAGACCCAGCCCCTAACTGACTTTGAAGCTGCTCCCTGTCCCTGTGTAACTTGGAAAGGCGGCCCCTTCCTACAGACCTAGAGCTGGAAACTCTAGGGGCAACGGGAGAAAGCATCCTGTGTATCTTGTATTCAAAGCAAGAGCGCAGCCTGAGAGTGCCCCCCCCCCCATGTCTCAGTATTGTCTTGCTGTAGAAGTAGGGGTAGCTATCACGACAGCAATGACATCACTAAGCAAAGACATCTTCTGAGGAGCAGATGGAGCCTTGCTCTCTTTCAAGGTCCCAAGGACCCATTCCTGCTCCGCCACTGGTCGCCGGATGGCTCTGGGTAAATTACTGCACCTCTGGGCTTCAGGGTCCTCATTTGTAAAATGGGGGGAGAGGTGCAGCCCTGCCAAGAGGAGGAGCCGGGCTGAGGCAAGGACAAAGGAAGTTGCAGCTCAAAAAAGGCAAAAGGTTGGTTTGAGGCCCAGAGGCCGCCCCGACAGGCCAGGTAGCTCCACCTCGGGAGAGGGAGGGCGGGCGGTGCGGGAGCCCTGACTGTGGTGCGCAGCCCCGGACGCTTCGCCGGCCCCGCTCCCTGCGAAAGCGTTTCTTGAAAGCGAGTCCAGATCTTGGTGAGCGCTCGCAGACCAGCCCCGCCCTTCTCTAGCAGGTGGGCTGGTCCTAGGGGTCCTTCCTGCGACTTGCCCCGCTCTCAAGCGCCACCGGAACGTGGCCTGTTCGCACTGCCGTGATCCCAAGCACCCGCACCCACCATTTCACAGTTGTGCACACTCAGGTTCACAGAGGTACACCTCACTTTTGCCGACACGCCGCTCCCACGCGGACAGCGGCGACCAAGACCCCAGAGCAGCTCATAGTCTGGAGCTCCCAGGGTTAAAGGACGCCCAAAACTCTGGGGAAGTCGTCCAAAGTTCAGAGGGGACGCGCCCTCGGTTGCCGGCCCACTGACCTCGCCCTCGGGTGTAGAGCGACACCCTTCAAAGACAGGTCTGTCCTGGACCAGAGCAGCCAGGCGGGACCTCGCCTTCGCATCAGCCTGGAAGACGGGGGACTGGGCCACACAGGCCGTGGCTGCGCAGGCACTTCCCGGAATCTAACCGGAAAAAAGTGGCCCCGCCGTCTTTCCTGGCGCAAGACCGGGGCCGCAGCGCGAGCTTAGAAAAGGTCGCGCCTCCAGCTCTCCCCACGCCCCCCAAACCATCCCAGCCACTTGGCCCGACCCTGCGCGGGGTAATTGGGTCGGGAGGGAGGCGGCGGGCGGGCGGCGACTCCAGAGAGACTGTGCGCCTGTCAGCCGCAATTTGTCTAAGTGGACGGGACAGGCCGGGCCGCTGCGGGCCAGGGTCATCAAGGCCGCGGCCCCCACCCCAGCCAGACCCGGGACCGCGGGGGAGCCGGGCCCGGCCGCTAAACGGGGCAGGCTGGCGCCAAGACTCCGGGAGGCGCGGGTCGGTCCGGGAAGCGGGAATGGGAAGCAAGTCTGAGTCTCCCCGCGCCCCCCCCACACACACACCACACACACATACACGCACTACACGCCAAGAGGGGGATCAGACGCCCAGTGGCACCTCCACTGCTGGTCACACGCGACGGCCACACACATCACCTGAGCTTAGCCCCGGCACAGTCATATCCTCAGCACTCTTCTCACGACAGCCCCCAGCTACGTCGCACGACGCACGTCCCCACTCGACCACTAAGCCATCCACTCGGGTGCACGCTAATCCACGCCCAGTCACACAGACCAAAGACACCAACGAGGCCCAACCCGGGGCAGGTCCCATCAGTGGCCCTTAACCACGCGAAATGTTACGGGGCCGAGGACAGACGGGCAGCCCAGCGAGGCTCAAAACCAAGGCACCACGCCGCCCAGGCCACCCCCGCCCGATTCCCTGGTTGCGGGACGCGCGGGGCGTACTGAGGGCGCGCAACCACCCGCCGGAGGCCGGGAGGCCCGCGCCCGCCCGACGCCCGGGCCCAGTACTGCCTGGGAGAGGGAGGGGCGGCTGAGCGCGCGTCCCCCGCCCGTCCGCGGGGCCCGGCCGATGCGAAGTGACAGGGGCCGGAGCTTTGTTGTGGAGCCTCGGCCGCCTGGCGCCAGCCGCCCCCGCCCGTGCCCTCCCCTCTCCAGCCCCAGGCGGCTTGCGAGGCGCCCCCCGGGGCCTCTTAAAGAGACACGAACTCTCAGCCCCGGGGACCCCCCTCCCCCAAGAGGCGCCTGTTCCCGGGAAGGGGAAGTGGGGTAGACCCAGGTGGGGGAGGGGCTAAGCAGGAGCTGGGAGCCTCTAGGCGCCGCTCCGAGGCCTTCTGGGCCTCCCCTGCGTGGGTTTTCGAGGAGCCAAGGACATCCCTCGCTGGAGAGTATGACTGTGGGTGGGGGCGATAGATTCAGAATCTTGAGGGAGGCTGTAGCAGGACCTCGGGGTGGTTGCGGGACAGTAAGGCCGGGCAGACGACAGGGGCCTGGACGGAAGGAGCCTGTGGCCGCCGGAGGGCAGGTCCGTGACCCAGGGGCTGTGGCCAGGTGGGATCGTGGTCCCCAAATGCAGCCGCTGCACCGTCGCCGGGTTTCTTCTGCAAACAACCCAGGCCAGCGTGTTTCAAACGCTCCGGGCCTTGGACTCCTGGACCAGCTATAGACCTTTCCCAGGAAAATGTCCAAATTGCACACAGTTATGTGTACACACATTGTCACGAGTACAAAAGTATGTGTACACGCACGACTTTGCAAATGCATTCACATATTCTCGGGCCCGCACCCGGACTCCCGGCTAAGGAACGCTGCCCTTTTATCTGGTCACCTTACTAACTGCACAAACCTGCCCACACACGTCCTTCCCTGAGGGGCCATAACCTGCCTAAATGGAGCCGGCAGGACTTTGCCTGTGCAAAGCTGCAACGGATCCTGCCACATCTTCGTAGACTGCGCAACGCGGGGTCGAAGATTCGTTCCGGACAGAGAGGAGGCACTAAGAGAGGAGCGACCCGCCAGGAGCGGGGTCTTGAAGAAAAACCCTATGGGGGCGGCGCTCATTTGCGAGCTGGGTAAGGGAGTTTAGGGGCTCTGGGACTGGCTTGGAAAAGTAGAAAAAAAGGTCGCAAAGGCCAAACCACTCCGGCTGATCCCGAACCCTCACTCCTAAGACAGCAGGCTTTACATGCCAGGTCCAAGCGTGCAGAGACAAGGCGCCCTGCGACTGCGTGTGCGCAGGGGACGGCCAGTGTTGCCTGGATCACTGCCGGATGTGGGCTGTACACACCTACCACGCGGGTATAGGGCCCGCACCCGCCGAACTCACCCGCACTTGTATTGGTTGTGCGGGCAGGAGTGTCCCCCATGTGCAGTACCGGGTCCTTCTTATCCTTCGGAACGAGACCACCAGGAATCAGTCTGAGTGTCAGCGCCCCAGCCGATTCAAGGCAGGTGTGTGACGGCTTCGCTCTCTGGGCGCACTCCTTAAGTTGCCGCTCGCGCCGCGCACAGTGGGCACCACCAGACAGAGCGCACCACACACACACACACACACACACACACACACACATCATGTGGGGGAGGGAAAACATAGGGGCTGCGGAAGAACGTAGGCTGCCGATAGTCGGGGCTGGGGATGGATTCAACCACAGGTGAGTGCAAACCTTCCGACCCCCATGCTCGCTGCCCCGCACTACTGAACTTGGGAGAAGAGCGCTTCGGAGAGCCGGAAACAAACTCTAGGAATGTGGCGGAGAGCGGAGAAAGGACGCCGCTGTTTAGGATGAGGGAGACTTGTGTCTCCGGTACCGGATACGGCGAAAATTCGTTGCGTGGGTCAAGAATCTTGGGACCGGGATCAGCCCGCGCCAAGCCGCCCTGTGCTCGGCCAAAGATGCGCTCACCTTCCTAGCCCCGAGGATCCGGCTCTCCCGGCCGTCGGAGGGCCCAGGGCTGGCTCCGGGAGGCAGGATACCGGGCTGAGTTCAGGGCTTGCCCGGAACTCCAAGTTCCTCCTTAGTGTTCCTGTGAGGGGGAGGCGCGGACTGGGGGGTCCCCGCGTTTCCCGAGTACAAGGCCACATCCCACTCCCGCCCATGCCAGCCCCACCGAGGGGCTCTAACCACCGCTCCACTCACCGGCTCCCGCCACCTGGGTTCCTCTCCAGGACCTCGGCCGCCCTCGCCTCCCGACTCGCCCGCCCACCGGCCTCTCTTTCCAGCCCCCTCCGGAGTGCAGGGGCCCCGGGCGGCGCCTCCGCCG
This sequence comes from Hyaena hyaena, assembly GCF_003009895.1. Classification (NCBI taxonomy): domain Eukaryota; kingdom Metazoa; phylum Chordata; class Mammalia; order Carnivora; family Hyaenidae; genus Hyaena; species Hyaena hyaena. Next base: position 208,865 of record NW_024081184.1, on the reverse strand, counting down.
AGAGCGGGGTCGGAGGCCAAGCTGGGGCGCGGGCCAGAGCGGCTGAGCCGCCGGGCGAGGGAGAAGGAGGGCGCCGCCTCTCCTCTCGGGGCCGTGTCAATGCTTTGCACTTGGAGCCGGCGTGCGGCTGGGGGTCCTTCCCCAGGGCCTTGGGACCCGGGCGCCCCCCGCCTCAGGCCCTTTCGGCGGGTCGGGTCGGCCCGCCGCGCTTTCCAGTCCCGGCGCAGGCTGCCGCGGGCGCGGGCGGTGGGGTGGGGGCCGGGGCAGGGGGAGGGGTCTCGGGACCCGCTGGCCCGTCATTGGTTAATATTTTATTCTGTTGACATGTTTTCTTACTGCTGAGGCTTCCGACACCTTCTCCCCGGCCCCCCCTCCCGGCCGGAGCTTGGCTTGAGCTGTCAAAACCCCGCCCCCGGAGACCCACAATTGGTCCAAAAAGCGTAAAATCAGCAATCAAGGGGGGCCTGGCTCGTTAGCGCAGGGGATCCGAGCAGGGCAGGACATGTGAGATAGTCACAGTTTTCCAGAGATCACGACAAGATCTAACCAGTCGCGCGTGGTCCCCGGCGCCGGAGCGGGCCAGCCCAGCCCAGCCCTGCGCAGAGCCCCCGCCACCCCCGCGCTCAGAGCCCCGCGCCCCTCGCCGTGCGCCGGACGGGGAGCCGGGAGGAGCCGCCGCTGCGCTTGCCACCGGGGTCGCCCTTCCTCCGCGCGCGCCGCCGCCCGGGCCGGGGGTCCGAGCCGCGCGCCCCCGGCCCCGGCCCCTGGGCGCCTGGGCCGGATGTCCCGATGAGAGAGCCGGCGCTGGCGGCCAGCGCCATGGCTTACCACCCGTTCCACGCGCCACGGCCAGCCGACTTCCCCATGTCCGCCTTCCTGGCGGCGGCGCAGCCCTCCTTCTTCCCGGCGCTCGCACTGCCGCCCGGCGCGCTGGCCAAGCCGTTGCCCGACCCGGGCCTGGCGGGGGCGGCGGCCGCGGCGGCCGCGGCGGCGGCGGCGGCCGAGGCGGGGCTGCACGTCTCGGCACTCGGCCCGCACCCGCCCGCCGCGCATCTGCGCTCGCTTAAGAGCCTGGAGCCCGAGGACGAGGTGGAGGACGACCCCAAGGTGACGCTGGAGGCCAAGGAGCTGTGGGACCAGTTCCACAAGCTGGGCACCGAGATGGTCATCACCAAGTCGGGGAGGTAGGGCGGCCGGCGGGCCGGCGGGCAGGCGGGCGGGCGGGCGGGCGGGCTGGGGGACCCGACAGCACAGACCAGCGCCGAGCCCGCCGCTCGAGGCTCCGGGCTCTGGCCCCGGCGCCACGCTTAGCTCCCACAGACAACCAAGCTGACTTTTCTCATTTGGCACCGAGCGAGATTTTAAAAACTAAAACCTCAAAATCTCCCAAATAAAGTAAAACGAAATCATGCTGCCAAAGAACAGTCCTAACCTTTCTGAGTCCCAAAGCCGAGGAGGCCCCGCAGCTCGGCCCGGGCGGGTCTCAGACACCTCGGCTGCAACTCCTCAGCCTCGCCGCCTCGCTCTCCTGCCTCCCGGTCTGGCTTGGAGCTCTGGGAAGATGCAGCGTCTCCCGGACTGTCCTCTGACCCTGAAGCCCAGAATGGGACTCGTACCATGCTAGGCCCCGGCCGGCCAGCCGATTTCAGCCGGCCGTTCTATTCCGGCAGTAAGCCCCAAGCCGGCCCTGCCGCAGCCTGAGCCGGGCTGGGAGCCTTGTCCTGGCCCAAGGAGGGAAAAGCTCCCTGCTTGCACACTGCTCCAGGCCTTAAAGGCAGAAGAAAATCACAGCTCCCAGCCCCTCCACCCTTTGACTCAGCCACCGGGAATCCAGGCCTCAGGTTCACCCTCTTCCCCCGAAACTTAAGGTTTTTGTTGGGCTGCCACCCAGTTATCCAAGCAAACATCTTCTGATTTTATTTTTGGGAGTTTCAGTCCCAGTAGGCATATCTCCTGAATGAATTTTGGGGCGATTCAAAAGAAGCAGGTGTATTTCTAGGGGGCTGGATTTCTTTCCCGGACATCGGCTTTCATCTCAAATGAGGGAGAAAGAGAGTCACCAGATCTGAGGATAAAGCCAGTGGGAAACCAAATAATAAGAGAGAGTTTGACAAGCGGAAATGGGATCCCCCAGGAATAACAACCACAGGTGGGGTCTCTCAGGCAGTAATATGGGGGCAGAGCCCAGACAACAGGGAAACACAGATGGGGAAGCTCCTGGCAGTGGTGTGTGCCTGCGGAGTGGGGTCCTCCGACATAAAACCAGGTCCCATGGAGCCTTGCCCTTTCCCTTCCTCGCAGGCGGATGTTTCCTCCCTTCAAGGTGCGAGTCAGCGGCCTGGACAAGAAGGCCAAATACATCCTGCTGATGGACATTGTGGCCGCTGATGATTGCCGGTATAAATTCCATAACTCGCGCTGGATGGTGGCGGGCAAGGCCGACCCAGAGATGCCCAAACGCATGTACATCCACCCGGACAGTCCGGCCACAGGAGAGCAGTGGATGGCCAAGCCTGTGGCTTTCCACAAGCTGAAACTGACCAACAACATCTCTGACAAGCATGGCTTCGTGAGTGCTGGGCTGGCGCGGGGATGGGGGTCAGAGACTGCGCAGACTGGTGCCGTAGGGGGTGGGGGCAAGAGAGCGGGCGGCAGGATTCCCCAGAGGGGAGCACTGGAAGAACTCTCAAAGTGCCCCTGCTAGGGTCACCGCCCTGTTGGCCTATGCTGGCTGAGCCTGGGCCCAGAAGGCTCTGCTTTGCAAGCCTGGGTTGTGGGGTGAAAAGCCCCAGGCTGCTCACAACCTCGGCTGGGGTCAGGCCTTCCAAAGCTCTTCCTAGAGCCCAACGGGAGGCAGGTGTGACTCCGTTGTGCAGCCTCTGGTCTTTAAGTGCTGAGTTTGGAAGTCCTGCCCCGGGACCTCAGCTTATCCTCACCCTTCCCCATGACCTGTGTCCTCATTTCCCTTCCCCCCTCCCCCAGACTAGGAGATTCAAAAGTTAAACTAGCCTCTTTCACATCCTCTCTAAGTCTCCATTGCCTCCTCCCACAGGCAGATGCCTTACCAGGAGGAGAGAGTTTGGGGGTTCTCTCTGTTTCTGCCTGAGCCAGGGCCCCGGTGAATGGGGGTGGGGGGTGATGGGGCAAAAGGGATTGTCCATTCAGAGGTAGGGCACTCATTGAGCCCCTGAAGGTCCAAAGCTTCTCTCTGTGGAGTTACTAGGGGCTTAGCAATGAGCCCAGGAAGAGAGGCTAAGAGTGGAGTTTTAGGGGGGGTTTATTTTGTTTTATTTCTGTTTTCAACCGGGGTAATTTTTTCAAGTAGAGAAAGAGAGAGAAACTGATAAAGAACACTGAGAGAAAAAATAAAAAGAAATATAGACAAGAAAAAGGGCAGAGGAGACAAGAGAAAATAGCAAAGGAGGGGGTATGGAAGGCAGACGAAGAGAGAGGGTGTTGGAAAGAGGTCAAGTCCCCAGAGAGTAGGAATGCTCCGGCCAAAGGCTGGGGGCTGGCGGCTGACCCGCACCCTCCCCACAGACCATTCTGAACTCCATGCACAAGTACCAGCCGCGCTTCCACATTGTGAGAGCCAACGACATCCTGAAGCTGCCCTACAGCACCTTCCGCACCTACGTGTTCCCGGAGACCGACTTCATCGCGGTCACTGCCTACCAGAACGATAAGGTGCGCTGGGGGGCGGTGGGCCCAGCCCCTGCACCGATGCCCCTTACACCTGCACACTCCAACCCTTCACTCACATTCCTTGGTAGCCTCAGCACCCATCCCTCTCTCTCACAGCTCACTCCGGAGCACCAACTCTCGCATCTGTAACCTCAGCATCCACTGAAATCCCCCAGGCTCCCTCCCACGTCCGCGACGCGTATCCGCAGACTCCCCCCCGGGCGCGGGCGCGAGCAGCTGGGCGCTCGAAGGGGTGGGGATGTTTACTTAGTAATTAGCCGAGACTCCGGGCCCGCGCTGACATTTTTACATTTTATTCGTTTATTTCTTGGCTCTGGGATGGGAATTTAAATGAAGGGAGGGAACCCCAGGCAACCCGTTCTGGCTCTCCCGACTCACCGAAACCAGCGATAGGAACCTGGGGCCCGGTTTTCGCTCTCCCCGGGGACTCAGGAGGCGGGACAGGTGACACAGCTTCCCAAAGCACCCCCACTCTGGGACGGTCCAGGCCGCGAACCCCTTGGGAGGTGCTTAGAGACTTTTTCTGCTTGCCGCCTTTCTCTCCCCTTTCTCTCGAGGTGCAGAGCACACTCCCTCTGGGCCTGGGCCCATGTATAGCACTCTCTGGAGAGAGTCCAAGTGTCCTAGCGGGCATTCTTTTTTGTCTTTGTGAACTGTTGTGTACGCGGGTATGTGGGCAACATTTTGGGAGCCTCGGATTCGTGTGGAGGCGTGTGAATTCGTTCGGTTCTGTGGGCACTTGCTTAGCCTGTCTGCGTGCACTTGCGTGTGCGCGGGTCCGAGAGTGTGGTCTGTCTTCTGTGGTGTGGACTTGCGTGTGCTTTGCTGTCTCCGTGTGCGCCTGCTCAGATGCCTGGTTTGTTTAACTTGAGTGACCGAGTGGGCCTGTGTGCATGCTTGGGCAGATTTCGACTCTTTGTGCACAGTTTTGGGCTTGTGTGTGCAAGATAAGGGAGGATGCCTCGAATAAAGTTTTTGCAAGAGGAGGGACCCCGCGGCTTCCCGCGAGGCCCGCCCGCCGGTCTCAACTCGCCTTCCGGCTCGGAGCGTTTTTTCCTAGGCGGGCGGGTACCGAGTGGACTTTCGCGGGGCTCTCGTCTGGAGCGGCAGCCCCTGATCTCGGGGTGCCCCAGACCAGGCTGGAGGAGCCTCGTCCTGACCTGGCGCCGCCCCCTCGGTCCCTGCAGATCACGCAGCTGAAGATCGACAACAACCCGTTTGCCAAGGGCTTCCGGGACACGGGCAACGGCCGGCGGGAGAAAAGGTGAGGGGCGAGAGGGACGGCTGCGCGGCGGGAGCCTGGGCTTCCAGAACGCGGCGGGGGTGTGGGCTCGCCTCTGACCCACTCCCTCCGCTCGTCGCCAGGAAGCAGCTGACGCTGCCGTCTCTGCGGCTCTACGAGGAGCACTGCAAACCCGAGCGCGACGGCGCCGAATCAGACGCGTCTTCGTGCGACCCTGCCCCCGCGCGGGAACCGCCACCCTCCCCGGGGTCAGCGCCTAGTCCCCTACGCCTGCATCGGACCAGAGGTGAGCGTCGGGTGGTCGGACCCGGGGTAGAGGCGGGGGCAAGGTTTTCCTCTGGACCCCAGGCTGGCTCTTTGCTCAGCGTCCGGGTAACCACAAAGCCTGCGGGGAGCGTCAGCAGTGTGTCTGGGATGGGGCACCCGAGCGAGGCCTTCCCAGTGAGGGCGGTCCGGGTCTGGACCGGACTGAAGATCTGGCTGGACTCCCAGCTAGGCCCTGGGCACTGTGTGACTCTGGCAGTGAGTTTTCTTCACATGGCTCAGTGTCTGCAGCTGTAAATACGGGGCCTTAGATTAGGTGGCCTGCAGCTGCCCCTTGCCCGACGAGGATCTGGAAGCTCCTGGGACGTGGCTCCCTCGGGCGCAGGCCTTTCCCAGCCTCTCCGATCCCGCCCGGACACCGGTGGAGGAGGGGAGGCCTCGCGGCTGTGTCTTCCGGGTGACCTGTGTCTTCCTGTGACCTCGCGCGTCCTCTGTCCCTGCAGCCGAAGAGAAGTCGTGCGCCGCCGCGGACAGCGACCCGGAGCCGGAGAGGCTGGGCGAGGAGCGCGCAGGCCCGGCTCTCGGCCGCAGCCCGGCCCTGGACAGCGCCAGCCCCCCTCGCTTGACCGAACCTGAGCGCTCCCGGGAGCGGCGCAGCCCCGAGCGGGGCAAGGAGCCGGCCGAGAGCGGCGGGGACGGGCCGTTTGGCCTGCGGAGCCTAGAGAAGGAGCGCGCCGACGTGAGGCGAAAGGACGAGGGGCGCAAGGAGGCGGGTGAGGGCAAGGAGCCCGGCCTGGCGCCGCTGGTGGTGCAGACGGACACCGCGTCCCCCCTGGGCGCCGGACACCTGCCGGGCCTGGCCTTCTCCGGCCATCTGCACGGGCAACAGTTCTTCGGGCCGCTGGGGGCCGGCCAGCCGCTCTTCTTGCACCCGGGACAGTTCGCCATGGGCCCCGGAGCCTTCTCCGCCATGGGCATGGGTCACCTGCTGGCATCGGTGGCGGGCGGCGGCAGCAGTGGTGCGGGCGGCGGCCCAGGGACCGCCACCGGGCTGGACGCAGGCGGGCTGGGTCCCGCGGCCAGCGCGGCAACCACCGCCGCGCCCTTCCCATTCCACCTCTCCCAGCACATGCTGGCATCTCAGGTAAGACCTGTGATCTGAAGGGAGAAGGCGAGTTGGGCATAGGGCCTGAGGTTGCCAAAGGTGCTCCGAGTTTCTAGCAAGCAAGGACTCTGTCCTGGGGAGACCCGACACTCCACCACACCTAGATTCAGACTAAGATTGTGGGACTAGGGTCTGGCCAGGGTGCTGTTTTAACTGCGTGTCACCGTGGACAAGTCCCTGACCCTCTTTGGGCCTGTTTCCTTCCCTGTAACTCCAGCACAGAGTGGTGCCCAGTAGACTCTTCCTCTGACAGAGTCTGCCTCTGGCTTTTGTGAAGTCCATTTTCCTGGCCTCAGGACACTTTTCTTGAAAACAAAACCCTTGGCTCACTGTCAGTCCCTGAAAGGCTAAGATCCCTGGAAAAAGGGAGTAGGAAGATTTGCAATATTTTCTGGACAATTGACTGCCCAAATGACCCACCTCTCAGATGCCTCTGGCCTCTTTCAGGCCCTCCAGGAAGTCCTCTGACTTGACAAAGGACAGGGCTGTTCCTTCCCCCACCTTAGGTCTCCCAACCACATATCTCAGGAAAGAGGGGCTCAGTTCCCCAAGCCCAGGCTGAAATTCTGAGCTCCCAGGGGAGACTTTATGAAACTGGCTAGCAGCAAAATAAGGAGACCCAATGGGGAGAGCGGCCTCTTTGGTTGCTTGGGTGGAATATTCCCTGTGGAAAGATTTGGAATCTCTACATTCATTTTCTTCCCTCTGAGGTTTCTGGCAAATTGAACCCTTGAGATCTTATCTTAAGGGAAGGAAAATAGGAGTTTGGGTCTGAGAAGGCTCCTTTGGTTCAGAAGCAAATATTTTTAAAGTGGTAGAGGGGGTTCTGAAATGGGTTTTAAACAGAGCTCGCTGTAAGGGATGTATGGAGTGAGTGTTTGAAGCAATAACATCACATATCTGTGGCTCTGAGATGGCAAGGAAGCCTCTGGAAAATGGAGCTCAGGGCCTGGAGGTTTAATCTGCATCCCTGATTCTGTATGTCTGTGAATGCTTCCTCCCCGGCATGGGCATCATAGAGATTGTCAGGAAGTCAGGGCTTCTAGATACAGCCTGGTCAACAGGTGCAAGGCCAGGTTGAGAGTACCCAGCATTCAGGAGGCATCACTTGGTATACTGCTAGTGGTTAAGTTCCTATGACTGAGTAGCCTGCCTCTGGCCATCAGGTAGAGCCAAATTTGGGGAGTTCTGAAGCCTCCTTCCTTTCTCTCCACCTGAGATACCAGGACTGAATGCCCAGTAGGACTTGACCTTCTGAAGGATATTTTCTCATTCCTGACTAGGCTACTCTTTTCCTTCCCCCTGCCTGAGCCAGGCCTGAGGCTCCCTGGAAACCCAGCACGGCTGGCTCCCTGCACTCCCCCCATACCCTCATACTCTGGGGAGTGAGCCATTATCTCAAAGGTCAGATAATCCAAAAGTCGGCCTCACGGACTCAGCCGATGTTTGTCAGGGTTTCCTGGCTACTGTGCTCTCCACAGGCCGACTTTGCATTCCTTCCTCAGCTGCCACTGAGGTGCCGTCAGGAGCTCTTTGTAGAATGTCCAGGCCAGTTCATAAACGGATTGGCATCTCTGCCTTCCTGGCCCAGGCAGGAGCTCCCTGAGGCAGGCAGGTAGAAGGAGAATGTTCGGGGTTCCTCCCCAACCCTGCCCAGGCTTCCTCCGTCTGTCCTTTGGGACACCTGCAGATAGAAGGGTTGGGGAGGGACTGTTCTAAATGAGCACAACCTCCCAAGACAGCCAAAGCTGCCTACTTGCCACCTGGCTCTATGCCTGCCCGGTTTCCTCCCTCTAGGCCCTGGCTCACGCTAGGTCTGCCACCTGGCATGTCTTTCCCTCACGCTTACTGTAATACCTGGCTCAGAGCTTGATGGCACCAGGCCTTTGCATCATAACCTGAAGTGAGCTCCCTTCTAACTGGGTGTGGCCATAGGCATACTCGCTCTCTTCTCCCTGTGCCGTTCGGGGTTATCATCGGTATGTAAGCGACAGTCTTACGTTCCTAAAGGAGTAGGGCGAGGATTCCTGGTGGTAGCAGCACCCCCAGCACCCAGCTCACCCTTAGAACACCTCCGGCAGGAAGCCTAACCCTCATCTTGTTCTTTTCTTCCAGGGAATCCCAATGCCCACTTTCGGAGGCCTCTTCCCCTACCCCTACACCTACATGGCGGCCGCCGCCGCAGCGGCCTCTGCTTTGCCAGCCACCAGTGCTGCGGCTGCAGCCGCCGCCGCCGCGGGCTCCCTATCTCGGAGCCACTTTCTGGGCAATGCCCGGCCGCGCCTGCGGTTCAGTCCCTACCAGATCCCGGTCACTATCCCGCCCAGCGCTAGCCTGCTCGCCACGGGGCTGGCGGCGGAGGGCTCCAAGGCTGCAGGCGGCAACAGCCGGGAGCCCAGCCCGCTGCCGGAGCTGGCTCTCCGCAAGGTTGGGGCCCCGTCCCGCGGTGCCCTGTCACCCAGCGGCTCAGCCAAAGAGGCGGCCAGTGAACTGCAGAGCATCCAGAGACTGGTGAGTGGGCTGGAGAGCCAGCGAGCCCTCTCCCCCGGCAGGGAGTCGCCCAAGTGAGGGGCTGCCCCGCTGCCGCGCAGACCTCCCCGGCTGCCTGCCCCTGCTGCTCGGGACGTGTACAGCACAGAATGGGTATTTATTTAAATAAAGGAGGAAAAGCGGGCTGCAGCAGCCGGAATAGAGCCCCGGCCAGCCAGCCGGAGCCTGGGACATTCCCCTAGGCCTCGCGAAGAACCCGGCTGCTGGGAACACAGTCGCTTAGGAGCCACTGGTCACTGTCCAGATCTGCTCCAGTGTCAAGGTGGCATTGGCCAGGTGCCCCTCCGGGTCCTCCGGCGCTGTGGGGAGGACTCATCACCCCATCCAGTGGTCTCATCGGGAGACAGAAGGTGCAGGAGTCAGGGCTGGGGGCTTTGGAGGGAACCCCAGAGCCCCTAGCCTCGGGCCTGGACCGTTTGAGAATCTGCAGTAAGGGATGCGGGCTCAGTGAAGACTGAAGTCAGTGTAGACTTGAGCTGGGAGGGACCTGTTCTTTTAGTCCTCCCACTTCTTCCCCCAAAAGACAGGCGCTCCTCCCACCCCTGGGTCAGCGGAGGGAGTGGCACTTCTGCCTTGAGTCCCCAGGGAAAAAAAAAATACAGATATTTATGAAATAAATGGTAATTTGTGTAAATAAGCTTTAAGGTTCCCAGAATATACAAATCGGTATTAATTTATTCAAAGGTGTACATTGCTGTGTACATAATATTTAGAGATTAATTCATAGCATTTAAATTTTTTTTCATTTTACATAAGCATCTATATTGTACAGGGCCGGGGGGTCCTTGGCTGCGGGAGAAGCCCCGACCCCCGGAGGGGCTCCCCCCCCGCCCCCCCCCACCTCCTCGGCCCCTCCGCCCGGGCTTTGCTCGCCTGGCCCGCGGGCTCCACCTCAGGTTTTCACTTTTCGCTACCGAGCGAGACGAAAAGACAAAAACTCGAGAAAACAATAAAACGCTGCAATGCGAAGTGAACGGCGCTGTGCGCTCTGTGGGCCGCGTGGGGCAGGGGCGCAGCAAGCGCGTTAGGAGGGACTGCAGGCGGGGTGAAGACGTCGGGCGCCCCCGGCCCGGCGGCAGCTGCACCCCGGGGCGGCGGCGGGCTGGGGCGGCGGGCGGAGCTGCGAGGCCGGGCGGCGCCGGCGCGGGCCACGGGCTGGGCCGGGAGGCGCCGAGCCGCTTCGAGCCCCCCGCGCTCGCGCCGCGGGCCGCTTACCAAGCCGGGGGCCGGGCTCCCTCTGCTGGCCACTCTCCTCCGGCCGCCGCCCCAGCCACTCCGCACCGGGACTCCCGACTCCCTTTCCGGGGCTCCAGAGTAGAAACGGGTCCCCTTTTAGTGCCTCTGGGAAGGCGGAGCTGGTAAGATGGGTGCACCCTACTCCCTCTCTCCCTTCAAAGGAGGAGTCTGGCCGTGGTGCACCCAGTACCGCGGACCCTAGGATCCTTGTCCGTGTCTTTGCCTCCTGGACCTCAAAAGTAACAATTCTCGGGCGTGTCTGGCTCAGTCGGTAGAGCTTAAGACTCTTGATCTTGGGGTAGTGAGTTTGGGCCCCATGTTTGGCCTAGGGATTAATTTAAAAAGAAAGGAAGGAAGGAAGAGAGAGAGAGAGGGAGAAAGAAAGAAAGAGAGAGAGAGGGAGGGAGAGAGAGAGAGAGAAAGAGAGAGAGAGAGAGAGAGAGAGAGAAAGAAAGAAAGAAAGAAAGAAAGAAAGAAAGAAAGAAAGAAAGAAAGAAAGAAAAAGAAAGAGGGGGGAGGGAGGGAGGGAGAGAGAAAGAGAGAGAGAGAGAGAAAGAAAGAGAGGGAGGGAGGGAGAGAGAGAGAGAGAGAAAAGAAAAGAAGAAAAGAAAAGAAAAGAAAAGAAAAGAAAAGAAAAGAAAAGAAAAGATTCCTCCTTGTCAGGGCTGTTGACTAGAGTGACAGAGTCTAGCCTGCAAGTTCTCCCCTGTAACTCCCCTAAATCTCTCTTGGGGGCGTGAGAAGTGTGGGTCAATAGGCTACTACTTTCCTTTCCTGCCTCAGTTTTCCCTGGTATAATAAAGGGCTCGGCTGGGGTATCTCTGGGAGTCCCATGTGTCGGTCTCCATTAGGCACTTTCTTCCCAGTGGCCCACTCCTGCAAAGTGGGCCCCCCACCCCCGTCCTTTGAGCTTGTCTCTGCTTCACACAGCCAACGGGTGTCTCTCCGGCCCCCAAATCCTAGTAGTGGGAAGGGGTGAGAGTTGGGAGGTTACTCCTTTAACCCACCCTCGGATCTGTCCGTCACCGAGCCCCCACCTCCTTCCCAGTTCTCTCGTCTTTAAGCCTTCGGAGTCCGTGCCGCCTTGGCCGAACACACTGCCTGCCCACCTTGGGCACTTTGGGGACGGAGAGCACAGGTTCCCAAATCACCAGGAACACCAGGAATGGTGAGATGAAAAAGGGTGGAGGTAGAACTCCCAGGATCTGGTCCTCCAAGTGCCCAGGACCCCTCTGTGGGCCGACACATTTCCGAGTAAAGAGAACCGTGTCCGCCCCTTCCGGGGAGGGAGCTGGACCCAGCCTACGCTGACTTCGGCCAGGGGCTCGGTCAGTGAGCGAGCGAAAGGGCGCAAAAGATTGTTCCAGCTCCCGGAGGGTGGGCTGCTGCTTTGCTCTCTAACCCTCCGCAGGCCGGACACGAATAGGGCAATCCAGGAACGAGGCGGGCCAGAAGGGCCACTGTTCTCCGCTCAAATAGAATCCCTCGTGGACAGTGTGTTTATTCGAGGTCGCTTTCGGCTCCAAACGCCTCTAAAATTCGAAGAGCAGGGGCGCGTTCACTTCTTCCGGTTTCTCCCCGCACGTCTAAGAAGGAAAAGTCGGGCCGAGGCTGCGAGTGCTCCGCAGACTGCTGACACCAGGGGGCAGCACTGACCTAAGACCGCGGTGAGGGCCGGGCGTAGAGTGGGTAACTCCGAGAGGGTCGCCGCAAACGCCAGGCAGGGCGGCCTGGTTGCGGTCGCAGCCTCGCCGCATCGTTGCTGCAGCACCCCGGATGGGATGGAGTGATACCTAAGGGCCTCCAGAGGCCCCAGGCCCTGAGCGCTGCTTGGGGAGTCGTCCCCCCATCCCCCCCGCCTCCCGTCGGCAAAGCCTGTCCTGGAGTCGCCTTCGAGGCGCTCCCCTGGGTCCCGGCTGAGAACCTGAGTTCGGCTGCGGGAACCACGCAGTCCGCGGTAAGGCCTTGTCTCAGACAAAGGCCAGGCCGCTCCCTGGCCCAATTAAGCCACCCGCCAACCCCCTCCCCCGCCTCACATCCCTCATTGTTCCCGGGGTCGCCAATTAGCCCAGGAGCTCCGCGTCCCGCCGCTCTGGTGCTCCAAGGCTGTCTTAACCCTTCTGGGCCTGGCACCGGGGGCCCTAGACAGCAGGATCCCGATCTGAGCACGGCTGTACGCGGAGGGCGTGTTTGGGTTGATGGGGACTGAAGGGTCACTGCGGGGCCGTGTGCATTGGAACTGTGGGGTCAGAGAAGGAACCGTGCCTGGCGGTGTGGGATGGTGGCGTGTGACTTCACAGGGGGACTTGGAGACGGGGGATGTGGGTGTGGGGTCTCAAAGAGACCCCCTGCTAGGGGCTTAAGCAATGCGCATCTCCAGACCTAGGGGAACTCACTTTCTCCTGGGTTAATCGGAGTCTACCGAATCCCCTCGAGCTATTTCCTTTCCCCCCACCCCCCACTCACGCTGCGGTGGCGGAAATCTGCGGCGCGAGCGGCCTGGCCCCGCCTCCCACCCCGCGGCACTGAGCCCGCCTCCGCCTCCCCCGCGTACGGCGAAGGTCCGCACAGGGCAACCCCTGTAGCTGGAGGGGAACCTTCAGCTTAGCGCTCCCCAGGACACACACAGGTGAACGCCTCAGCTTGAACCCCCTTCCCGCTTTTCCCAGATGCTGGAAAGTTCGAGGGACCGAGTCTCGATGAGACCGAAGTTTAAACGCCGACCCTTGCCTTTTCCCCAGCTTTTAGAAAGCACCCCCAGATCTAATCCCACTCTTTCCTCTCTTCGCGAGCCTCTCGATTTCAAAGTTTGGAGTACCAGCTCAGCAGGCAGGGTCCGGCGACGGGCCGAGCGGTCGCGTTCTAGGGACTGGACAGCAGAGGGAAGACCCCTTTGCGCCCGGGGAAGAGGGCAAAGGGAAAGGAACCTGAACTCTGGGCTCCTCTCTGGGTTCCCCGGGGAGCGCCCTTGGGGGTGCAGTCTGGTCATCCGTCAGTGAATGCGCTGATGCAGTGCCCGATTCTGGGATTATTTGCCCATGGAGCTCCTTTTGGTCTCTCAGAGGCACAGATCTGCTCGCCCCACCCCACACCCACTCCCGAAGCCGACAGCGTCGGCTCTTTTCCCAGCCCCTCCCCTAGGTAGCTGCCGAAGCTCCCCGCGCAAAGCAAACCTGCAGCTCGCCAGGTCCACGAGCCGCGACAACTCCCCAAGTGTCCACGAGATGGCGCCCTAGGCCAGGGCCCAGGCCGCGGCCGGACCGCAGGCCGCCAGCTAGAGTCGGAGGTGGACCGAGAGATCGGCAAAGAGGCGCCGAGACAGAACCACAAAGTGACATAAATTCCGGCCTAGAGATGGGTACGAGCATCGGAGGGACCAAGAGGCTCCGCGGAGCCCCAATGGGGCTGTGGTGGGCCTGCAGACACATGGACTGCAACGAGGCTTCTTTCCTTCCCTTGGGACCGTCCCTGCGGTGCCAACTCCCCGGCCTTCAGGACTCTGGCTTGCAAATACCGCCCCGCGGCCTTCTGTGTGCCTGGCTAGGCTGGGGCCCTCTTGGGGTCCTGACTCTGGCCTTCCTTGACTCTCAGAAGCAAGGCTATGGGCTTGGATCCTCCACCTGCGGAAAAAACTGCTTTGGCCTGCTTTGGGGCCTACTGGCCAGATTCAGTGCTCCTCCGGCCCAGAGGTCAGCCCAAGTTCCTTCCTCCAGCTCCTCACCTTTTCCACTGAGGTCTTCAAGGTCGAGCGCGGGGCGGGGGGGGGGGGGGGGGGGGGGGGGGGGGGGGGGGGGGGGGGGGGGGGGGGGGGGGGGGGGGGGGGGGGGGGGGGGGGGGGGGCACAGGTGCTGGGCGTGCAGGTTGGGGCCTCCTGGACGGAGCCGGGCAGGGCTGCTCACCGGGTTGATCTGCCTTAGGCAGAAGCCCTGGGGAAGCTTTGGGTCTGCATTATTCCAGTGGGAGGTGGTGAGAAATGGGGAAAGCACAGGGGTCAGCCTGAGAATCTCTCCCTTGGGTTAAAAGCCACCAAAGCTCTCGGGCACGTTTGAATGGGAGGGGAAAGGTGTGAGGTGGGACTGCCAGTTTGATTCTGGGAAGGCTTTGATTCCAGCTGACCTTAAAGTCCTTGATGAGCTCTGCATTCTAGGAGATTATCTCCTTTATTATTAACTAAGGGTACATAGCTAGAAAGCAGCCCAGTCCACAGCAGCTAGGGTAATTTCCACCAGGACACAGTTACCAGCTTGTTGTGACCCCAGCCAGGTGTCTTCCCTGAACTAGGTTTCCAGTTCTTCCCTCTTCAATTTACAATGCAGGGTAGGGTCAAACGTTTGGTAATTCAGTAGTTATCTACACATTCACTTACTGCTGGCACGGGAGATAGGTACAAGGTTAAGCCCTGGCTTTAGCTGGGCGACCTTGGACAATGTGACTTTCTTCTCTGGGCCCCAGAATCCTCTTCCTGCGAATAAGTGGTTTGGGCCAAAATCAAATTGACTTGTGAGTGACCGGTCGACCTTCGTCCAATTCCCAGTGATCTCCAGCTTCAACTTCTTCATACGAGAGGTAGGGCTATTCTTCTACTTAACGTCTAAGGAACGGAAGCCTGAGGATACTGTTGCTGACATTCTTCGTGTCGGGGTGGGGCTGGTGACCAGGATGAATTCACAATTAGGAAATTGCATTCCAGGTCCTGAAACTTTCTGGAACCAACTGGCTCCAGCTGCCTCTCCACTCCTTGTGGGATGTGGTTATTTCCTGCTTTGCTTTCCACCTTGGAGCAAACTGTAGGAGAGGCACAGTCGGGTGGAGGGTGGCTTTGCCACCTAGACCAGTTTGTTGACTGTGACTTCTTCTCAAAGTGACAAGGGGGCATGAATGGAGGACGTTCAGGTGCCCATGTTGAAGGATTCCCCCCACACCTGGGATACCCAATGGGCTACTTCCTTACCTGGGTGGAAGGCTTTGTTCAAAGCAGTTGCACATATGAGCTCTCACTGAACCCTCACTGGCAGAGTGTTGATTATGAATCCTCCCTCATTTCAAGGATGAAGACACTGAGGTTCAGAGAAATAAAGGAACATGCCCCCTGGCTATCCAGTAAATAAAGGAAGAGGTCTTTCACACCCCTCTGGGCCAGATCCTTGGAAATGTTAGCTGATATGGGAGAATGGGTAAGAGTCGGCCTCAACCAGGAAAGGGCAGAGAGGCTGGGAAAATGCTCTCTGGCCCACCCAGAGGTGTGTCCATGAAAGAAGCAGCCGGACGACTCGGAGCCTAAGCAAGGAATAGTGTGGCCTCCCTTCTTCACATCAACACAGCAGAGCCTGCCAGGGAACCCTGGTGGGGGCAGGGGCTTCAGTGTAAAACAATAGCAGGGGTGTTGACGGGTTATCTGAGATGTCAGGTGGCAAGTGCTTAGCTCAGGCTTGGCTCATGTTTGCTTTCCTTATTACTGATTTCCATCCCAAAGAAACTAAGATATCCTCAGGTCCTATGAGGGGGAGCTGATGGGAGGAGCTATGCAACTACCGTGTGCTTAACCCCAGGCATACATTTCCTTATTAGTTCTAAGCACTGGGGAGTGGGTTTGATTATTGCCATTTTACAGAGGAGAAAACCAAGGCTTGGACCTGCCCAAGGTCATGCAGCTGCCTAGAAGGTCTGCCTGCCCCCAAACCCACAGTCTTTCCTGGAGGTCTCAGAGTTCCTTCTCTACAGCCCTGGGGGGTTCTGAGTCCCACTAGGCATTTGGCCCAGCCCCCTGTGGCAGGCTCTTATGGGGCTGGTTCTTATTCACCTCTGGTCTGGCTGGTCTGTTTCTTCACCTTGCCCCGACTTCGGGTCTTAATCCCTTCTTGGAGGGGCTGTCCCTTCCAGCTTTGGGCACCCACAGCTGTCCTCGTGCGTTCATGGCAGTTCTAGTTTTATTACTGGTATCTGGAGGTCTGAGAAGCCCCTTGGAAGTCACCCAGCAGGCACCCTACCTCTCACACACAGACACCCACACAGAGTCCCTGCATGCATACCCATGGAGACTCACACATAGGACACTAACACTGTCCCCACACAGACACACAAATGTATACATATATGGACACCCCCCCACACACAGGCACACTCATTTAACAGCACATACAAACACACAGATATACATAAAAACCCACACAGTCATGCACACACATACACACAGACATCCATGGATGCAAACACGCAGAGATATGCCTTCACAAAGACGCTCGGTGGTTCTCCTTAGAGAAATCACCTCTCCAGACTCTCTGAGGTGCCCCTCTCCCCTCAGTTTGCTGGAGCCAAGCCCATTCACCCCACCCCTCAGCACTGCCACATCTTCTCCAGGAGGGGCTATATTTGTTTAAGGTTTCTGTCTCCTATGAGATCATTGTCTCTCTCAAGGCAAGGCTGGTGTCTTGTGCTTATTACTAGGTCCCCAGGCCGAAAACTGGTCAACACATGGCAGGGGTGCAGAAAGTATTTGCTGAATGAAGTGAGTGAGTGAGTGAGTGAATGAATGAATGAATGAAAGAAATACAGACTGCAAAAGTGGAGCCCACACCTGGTCCTTCCAGAATATGCTTGCCTAGGCCCTGGGCCGCAAGCCCCTGCTCCAAGTCCACTTGACCTTGGCCCCAGAGAGCCCCTGAGGGTTGATGACCTCAGTCACAGCCAACAGGGCCTCCTTTCTCTCCTGAGGAGATATCCAAGGAAGCTGTCTATTTTCCCCGAGGACTCACTTCTGCAGGAAAACAGTCCACACTGCTGTCGTCTGAGTGTGTGCATCGCCCCAAAATTCCTGTTGAAAACTAACACCCAAGGGGATGGTATTAGGAGGTAGAAACTCTGGGAGATAATTAGGTCACAAGGACAGAGCCCTCATGAATGGGATTAGTGCTGTTACAGGAGACCCTTCCCCTTTCCACCATGTGAGCATACAAGGAGACATCCGTGCCCCGGAAGAGGTCTCTCACCTGCCCCTGCTGGTGCCTTGATCTCCGAGGTCCAACCTCCAGAACTGTGAGAAATAAATGTCTGTGCTTTATAAGGTACCCAGTCTGTGGCATTATGTTACAGCAGCCTAAATGGACTAAAGGGCATCCACACCCAAGCCCTCCCAGCCCTCAAACCCTTCTCTTTAGCCATGCTGGGTGATTCTCTGTTTCTGAGAGGGTCTGGGGCCCTCTGGCTTCTGGGCCTTTGCTGCTGCTGAGGCACCTGCCTTGAGTAACCACCTTACCTGCCTCCCCCAGCTCCAGGGCAAGCCTCTCCACCTGGGACACTTGAGAGCCTCACAGGAAGCCTGCCTGCCCACGTTTCCTGCCAGCCAGGGCCTTCCTGAAACATGGATGAAATGGGGTCGCCGCCCTCTTTAAAGGCTTCCCATGACTTTTGAGTCCAGAATCCTTAACTTGGTAGTGGGGCCTGTATGAATTCTGCCTGCCAACCTCACCCCACCCCCACCCCAGGGCTCTACCCACACTGTCCACCTGCCCGGGTCTAGCTAGGTTAATCTTACCGCACGTCCTTCTCACACTCACATGCTCTTCCCTCTGCCTGGAATCTTTTTCCTTTCTTCCTTCAAAACTTGGCTCACTAGTCCCTTCTCCAAGAAGCTTCCCCTTGACCTTCTCCCTTCTGGGTAGGGTGCCCACACACAATGTTTTATAGTTAGTATTCAATGAATGCGTGATTCTGGCCAATTACCTTACCCCTCCCCCATCGCTTCTTCCACATGGAGATAATAGTACCATACTCTTGGGGTGTTTTGATTGAAATGCTGTTAGAACAGTGAATGCTGCTTCCCTACCCCTCTTGAGAAGGCCTTGCCCCTTTGGAGGAGTCTATGGGCTTCCAAGGATGGGGTCCTAGGAACCATCTAGAGCTAGAGCAAATTCCCCTCCATCCTGGGGAGCATCCAGTGTTCAGCCCACCAAAACTAGGCGACCCCTCCTGTCCTGGAGGCCAGTACAGGCCAGTGAGACTTGCCTTCTGGGGTGACAGGCTGTCAAGTCCCTGAGCCTGAAGAATCTGGCCTCCAGATTCTTGTGTGTTGGGGTTTCTGGCCGAGGACAGAGCCCTCACTGGCAACTGTGCTGCTGCAGAGAAATCCCAACGGCAATGAACCCCAGTGTGCGTGCCCCCTGATGGGGCCTCTTCTCTATGGAACTCAGGCCCAGGGAAGGCGCGTTTCCTGTTGGCGGGTCTTTTTGCTGATGACCCGACTGGATCAGTGTGGCCAGTGGGCTGCCTAGGCCATGTGGCAGTGGCTACCTTTTACCACTAGATGGGGATCTGGAGTCGTCCAGGCCTGGAGTCTGGGGCTTGAGCATCTACCCAGAGTCCTTGCCCCTCCTGCCTTAGGCCTGTTTCAGATCAAGAGTTCCCAACCTGCCTGGCTGTTGCCTCTGGGAGATCCAAGCCTACTTCCTGTGCCTCCGTTCTAATTTCTGGCTAGGTCCTGCTGCCAGGCAATGACACTGAGGGAAGTGAATGACCATGGACTTTGTGCAGCCAGACACCTGAGTTCAAATCCCAGCTGCACCTCTAGCTCTGTGGCTTTGACCCCTTAAGCCTCAAGTGTCCTCATCTCTAAAAAAGACTTGAGTCTAATTATTCTGCAGAGAGCAAGAGGAAGTGTGGTTGCCCTGATTGCCACACACAGAGGGTGGGGAATGGTCTTGCGCATATAAAACAAGCTGACCCAGGAGGAGAAACTGAATGTAAGACGGCCCCCATTTGTCTCATCCATCATTCCCCTGGAGCTCCTTGCTCTCAGGGCTCTGTGGGGTTCCAAAGAACCATGTGACTCCCACAGGCAGGCGTAGGGTAGAACATGACACAGGGCACCTGGCTGGCTCAGTCAGTGGAGCATGATCTCGGGGTTTTAAGTTCGAGTCCCACATTGGGTGTAGACGTTACTTAAAAATAAAATCTTAAAAAAAATTTTTTTTTTTAAAAAGAACCTGGCAGGTCCACAGGGAGGTGAGAATAAAGGTCTTGGGGCTGTTTGTCCGCCAAATTAGGGCAGCCCCACATTCTTTCTGCCTGGAATGCCCTTCTGCCCCTTCTCGCATGTTCTCTGAATACTTCGTTATTTTCTAAGGCTCAGGACAAAAGTCTTTTACTTCATCTTGTCTTATCTGGCTCCTCCTCCCTCCGGTCCTGGGCCCCCACAATCCTGGTATGGCCCTCTCTGCTGGCAACAGCTTCTCAGGCCAGAGATTTGGGGCTGAGTTTGGGCTTCTGGCTCAGAGATGTTTAATGCACATATGAGAACTTTGCCAGAAGACGACGAAGGCTTCAAGGAGAAGTGACCTGAAAAGATGAGAGGACATTTCAAAGGCCCAGGGGGCAGAGAACTGAGAACTGGGGCTGTATGGGGAAGCGGCACCACCCCAGCTCAGGAAAAGATGTGAATTTGCTCAAGGTAAACAGCTCGGAGAGGAAGGCAGGTCCAGAAGGGTGGAGGTAGCTGGAAGACCTGGCGAGGAGAGGAACTAGTTCCTTAGAGCGTCTCCTCAGAGCCCCCAAACCAAAATTCCTAGCTTGTCTGGCCACAGTGCTGGGGGCCAGGGCCCGGGACCAGTCGCGACACACCCCTATATCCCCCTCACCCCACCATGCCCTGTCTTGTCCTCAGCCACCACCTAGGGGGGAATGAGTGAGGCCAAAACCCGGGATGAGGCTGGCAGCCCAGGTGGCTCCTGTGTACCCTACTGGGGGCAGTTTCCAATTCTTTCATGGGCTTCCTTTTCCAGGGGACAGAGTGGGAAGAGCTTGGACTATGGGGTCAGATGGACCCTACTTCCGTCTAGCTCTGTTATCCCTCAACTGGGTCACCTTGGGCAAGTGGCTACCCCTCTCTGAGCAGCGTGTTTCCTCACCTGTGAAATGTTCTTGAGAGCACCCCGCCTCTCCCCACCATGTTGTCCTAAGGAGCCAATGCGTTTTATCACAATGGTTATGCCCTTTATCCTTCCCAAGGGCTCAGGAGTAGACTATGTTATGCATCTCTGCCCTCCACCCCCAGCAGTGTCCACCCCCTGCACAGTGATCCCTGGTCCCCGGTCTCCCCCCACCGCCACCCTGCTCTGCCCCCAACTTGCTGTAAGTGGAGGCTGGGCCTTGGTCCTGGCTGAGCCCAAGCGTCAGGCTGGCTTCTGGCGTCTGCATAGCTTGTCCCCAGGACCGCACCCGTGGCCCTGCATGCTGACCCTCTGAGTGTTTTTCTGGACAGTCCCTGTTTTCCAAACCTTCCCCACTCTCCCACCACCCTGGTGGAAATTCACCCTTCCCAGGGCTCCCTCCCTTGGAGCAGTGGTGGGTAAGGGCCCATTCAACTCACTGGGCTTCATTCTCTCTCTCTCAGAGGCACTGGTCTCCTTGGGTTGTTTTCATGCTTTCCAAAAACTGAGATATAATTTGGGGTGCTTGGGTGCTCCAAGCATTTGGCTCTTAATTTTGGCTCAGGTCATGATCCCAGGGCCATGGGATTGAGCCCTGCATAAGGCTCCTTGCTGAGCATGGAGCCACCTTAAGGTTCTCTCTCTTTCCTTTTGCCCTTCTCCCCTGTTCGCTCTCACTCTCTGTCTCTAAAAAATAAAAATTTTTAAAAATTGAGATATAATTTGCATACTACAATACCTACCCTTTTAAAGTGTACACTTCAGGGGCGCCTGGGTGGCTCAGTCGGTTAAGCGTCCGACTTCGGCTCAAGTCATGATCTCACGGTTCGTGGGTTCGAGCCCTGCGTCGGGCTCTGTGCTGACAGCTAGCTCACAGCCTGGAGCCTGCTTCAGATTCTGTATCTCCCTCTCTCTCTGACCCTCCCCTGCTCACGCAGTCTCTCTCTCTCAGAAATAAACATTAAAAAAATTTTAAAGTGTACACTTCAGTGGGTTTTAGCGTATTCATAAGGTTGTCAACAATCACTACTATCTAATTCCAGAACATTTTCATTATCCCCAAATGAAACCCCGACCCATTAGCAGTCATGGCCCTTGCCCCCAGCCCTTGACATTTGCTAATCTACTTTCTGCCTCTGGAAGTTTGCCTATTCAGAACATTTTATATAAATGGAATCATACAATTTGTTGGGGCTTTGTGGCTGGATTCTTTTACTTTACATAGTATGTTCAAGGCTCGTCCATGTTGTGACATGAATCATGCTTTTATTCCTTTTTAAGGTTGAAAAGTATTCAAGTACATGGATATACCACATTTTGTTTATCCATTTGTCTGTCAATGGGCATTTGGTTTGTTTCTGCTTCTTGGCTATTATGAATAATACTGCTGTGGTCATTCATGTGCAAGTCTTTATGTGGACATATCTTCTCATTTCTCCTGAGTTTATGCCTAGGAGTGGAATTGCTGGATCAAGTTATAACTGTTTAACTTTTTGAAAAATGTTTATTTATTTTAGACAGAGAGAAAGCATGAGTGAGGGAAGGGAGGAGGGAGAGGGAGAGGATCTGAAGCAGGCTCCTCACTGACAGCAGCGATCCAGATACGGCACTCAAACTCACAAACCTTGAGATCATGATCTGAGCTGAAGTGAGACTGACTGAGCCACATAGGCGCTCTGATAACTGTTTAACTTTTTGAGAGAAACCACCAAACTGTTTTTCCAAAGTGGCTGTGCCATTTTATATTCCACCAGGAATTTCTTAACATTTTTTGAATATACCAGGCATGCGCCTCCTTGCCCCACAAGTGCTTGCTTAGAGAGGCCATCCTGACCTTTACAAAACTGTCACCCACCTTCGCCCTCCTCATTCTCCTCCTCCCCTCCTGTGACTGTTGTCATTATTGACATCTCACACAATGCATTTTTATTTTATTTATTTTCTCCCCTCATTAGAATGTGACCTTTGTTTTGTTCGTTGAATTGTTCCTGGCGCAGCGCCCAGTACATAGCACCTGCTTAACCAATGTTTGTGGAGTAACACACGAATGAAGACACGGACGGCCCTGTGCCAGGGACACAGTGTACAGTATGGTGAAGCCTCAGAGGGGCGCCCTGAGCATCACTGGGGGCCCCCTGCCTCCTCCTGTCAGATCTGTTATGGGGGCTCAGCCCAGACCTCTCATGCTCTCACCCTCATCAGCCAGAGTGACCGGTAACCAAACCTCTTCCCTAAACTAAACAGAAGGTGGCGGAAGCAAGTTTATTCACCACACAATCATTAAATGGGTCTACCTGTCAGGACACTGTCAGGCAACAGTTTAGTCAAGGATTTGAAAGGTGGCCATTGGAGAGGGCAGTAGACTGTGACAACGGTGCCCTGTATTAGTCCTGTCTGGCCCCCTCCAGGATCCAGTCTGCCTCAGACACGGGATGGAAAGCTGCTTGACAGGAAAGGATGCTGGCCTTTCCCAAGCCAGGAGTGAAGGACAGACCATCGCAGCTGGAGTGGGTCTTTTACAGTCTCATCTCACCTGGCCTCTGGGCACATTAGTCAGGATCCCTCAGTTGCAGGGGACAGAAATCAAGCAGAAGAGAAGGAGCAGTTCATCAGAGCATGTGGTACCTGGAAGTCAGGATTCAGGGGACGAGCGACACGAATGTCCCCGGCTCTCCCACTTCCGGTCTTCTATCACATTTCTTTTCTTTGCATACCGGTTTCACTCTCTCCTACCATGGGATGGGCTTCTTCGTGGGACAGGGAGCTTGGCTACAGAATTCAGCCTAGTGGCCCTGCTGCTCCCCTCAGAACAACCCAGAGAAACAGTTTGATTGGCCCAGCCGGGATGACATGCTCACTTTCCGCACACACACACACAAATAATCCATTCCCATCTGCCACTGTGGTTCTGTATTGTTACACCAGAAAACCAGGCAGGCTTGTTAGTCTCTCACAGAATGACCGCTAGGTGCCAGCTGCTTGGCAATATGATTTCTTTTAATCCACACAACTGTCCTGCAGAAAGATATACTGGTCAGGGCTTTTTTGCCTCCCACTGACAGAAACCCAGCTCAAATTAGCTTAAACCAAAAAGGGAATTTATTGCTCCCATCACTGATAAAAACAGGAGTGGACTTTAGGCATAGCTGGAACTAGGGAGTCAGATTAGTTGGGTTGTCTCTCATTAGCTCCAGTTTTTTATTATTATTATTTTATTATTATTTGAGAGAGAGATAATGCACGTAGGGGAGAGGGACAGAGGGAGAGAGAGAGAAAATCCCAAGTAGTCAGCGTGGAGCCTGAAGGCAGGTTCGATTCCACAACCCTGGGATTATGATCTGAGCAGGAATCAAGAGTCAGACTGGGGTACCTGGGTGGCTCAGTCAGTTAAGAGTCCAGCTTCAGCTCAGGTTATGATCTCATGGTTTGAGCCCTTCATCAGGCTCTGTGCTGATGGCTCAGAGCCTGGAACCTGCTTTGGATTCTGTGTTTCCCTCTCTGCTCCTCCTCCACTCACACTCTATCTTTTTCTCTCTCTAAAAAACAAATAAATAAGTAAACATTAAAAGAAGTGTTAAAGAGTCAGACCAACTGAGCCACCCAGGCGCCCCTGCTCCAATTTTTTTAAGTTTTTTTTTTTTTTTTCCCCAGCAATCTCCACACCCAGTGGCACTCAAACTCACAGATCAAGAGTCACATGTTCTTCTGACTGAGCCAGCCAGGTGCCCCTCATTAACTCCAGCTCTTAACCTGACTCCCCTCTGTATTGGCTCTGGAACATTCTGCCTACACAGCTGGAAAGATGCCCAAGGCATCCAAAGCCTGGATAGCCTTTACAGTCCTCAATCCCAGGGGGGAAGAGAGAAGCCCACTTTCTGTGTGTACAGCAAACTACTTGGGGATACTTGGATCCTAGAAAGTCATATATCTATTCAATGGACAGAGAAAGGGCAACTCTAGTTGGCCGGGCCAGGTCACATGCCCACCCCTGCAATCAGAAGATAGGATAGATCAATGGGCAGTGGTGCTACAAGAATTGGGAAGGAGCAAACAGATTGCATATGACCAGCTATCATTGGTATAATTTTCCTATTGTACAAATCAGGAAACTGAGGCATGGGGAGATTAGAAAACTCACCAGGGCCAGAGATACAGCTGGGATGCAAACCTATGTCTGTCTGCTCTTCCCAGAACATCACCCTGCACCCTTTTAAAGTGATATCGAAACATCACCGGATGAAATAGATGCTTGTTGACAGCTATGTTGTTCCCAGCACCTCTTGAGGCAGCCGTCACAGAGAGGATGCCCTGGGAGGAGGGGATGGCCGCACTCTCAGGTTTTTTACAAGCCTTGCTCCATGATTGAAAGAGTCTTTGAGGTCATTAACTCCTGTTGCCATACTGAATCACTGAGTTAGTAATCCATCACCTGGCTTCTGTGTGGACATTGCCCTTACAAGGAACTCACCACCTCTCAAGGTAGGCAGCTTCTTCCAGACTTGAGTTAGTCTAATGGCTAGAAACATCCCCAATGATTAGAACAGTGCAGTTTGGGCTGGCTCCTGATTGTTTGCCTTCATTCATCTGTAGGAAAGCTTTTGCATTTTAAGTGGAAGAAGAGACAGAAAACCAGAGGGAGGCCATCCAAATACTTGAAAGTTGTCATGTACCCTTTTTCCTCTAACTCACCCAGTCATCTCCCCAATTTCCTCAACTGCTCTCCACTAATGAGACTCTCTGGTCTCAAGAGACCCTTTGAAAAATGTGGGCCTCAGTGGGTAGAGCACAGAACACAAGGGGCTCTCTCTTCCTGCACTGGTTTGAATAGAACCCATTATCACTTGCTTTTTGGCAGCCATGAGGCACTGTTGGCATTAACTGGTTCTATGGAGTCTGCTATTTGGCCACATCATCTCTCCATTGTGGACAAGTGACAGTGATTTTTGTTTTAATCAGAAATGATGGGTTGGGATGTCCGGGTGGCTCAGTTGGTTAAGCATCCAGCTCTTGATTTCAGCTCAGGTCATGATCTCACAATTTGTGAGTTTGAGCCCTATGTCAGGCTCTGTGCGGAGCCTGCTTGGGATTCTCTAACTCCCTCTCTCTGACCCTCCACTGCAATTTCTTTGCAATCAAGATAATAATCTCACCTAACAGGGTAGCTGTGGATTAAAAAGGGAATGCATAAAAACACTTAGCTCGGTGCCTAGCACATAAATGGTCAATAAACATTGATTCATATTAATATACTTGGTAATGAATCTGCACTGGCTGCTCTTCTGAAGTGCTCACAGACCATTGCTAGATCATCCATCTGCACACTGGAGCAGGAGATGGTCAGTTACTGGCCTCAGCTTTTCTTTGGTTAATCTGGGTAGTGGGTATGTTTCAAAATTGGTTACCTTAAGAACGTAGATTGATTAACTAATACAGAATGAAAAGAAGAGAATAAATCCTTCAACTGGGAGGAGGGAGCACTGGCTGAACTGGGGGAGGACTCCTCTACCCTCTGTTTCTCTTTTGTCTCTTAGCTGCATACTTATAATACTGTCAGAATCCGACTTTCCACAGCCCATTCATAGAGAGCAAGTCAAGAAGATGGGTGCCCAGCCTAGGCTAGCTTACAGACAGGGAAACCTCGGCCCCAGATGGATGAGACTCTCAAAGCAGCCCCCGCCTCACTCTGAGCATCCTCACTCCTGCCACACCTCAGATGCTGCACTTCCTGCCTTACTCTTGAGATGCATGTTTAAAACTGAGATGTCACTACTATTCCCAATAGTCTGTTTGTTCCTGCCTGGTGCTTCTGCCTCAGTGGCCGTCCCTGGGCTCAGAGGTTGAGTGGGACTTATGGACAGAGCCAGACAGGCAGCAGGTTCATCTACCACCTCTGCCTCCCTCCCCCAAGTTCACAGGCCTAGGTCTGAGAGGCCCCTCTCACTGCTTCCCCACACGACCCCCAACTCTCCCAAGCCCTAAAAGGAGAAAAATGTCCAAGACCTCTAAGAACTGTAGGGGCAGAGCCTGCTGCGGGTACAATGATGCAGTGGTTCTGGGGCTGGACTGCTTGTTTGCTGGCTGTGCAACCATGGATATGTTAATGAAGCTTCTGGTACCATGCCATTTCCTCCTTTGTCAAATTGAAGCTAATGATCTCACCTGCCTCAGAATTGCCGAGAAGAGTAAATGATATTTTATGGCTAGTGCGTAGGACAGATCCTGACACATGGGAAATTCTTAATAATATTGATTTCATTACTATGAGATTCTGGGCCAGAGTTTTTTAAACTAATGGTATTTCCACATCTGTAGTGGGTTCAACAGTGTCTCCCCCTCCCAAAGGTATACCTAAGCCCCATCCCCTGGTACCTGTGAATATGACCTTTTCTGGGTAGGCTGTTAAGGATCTCAAGGTGACATCACCCTGGATTTAGAGTGGGCCCTAAATCTAATGACTGGTGTCCTTACAAGAGAAAGGACATAAAGAGAGGCACAGAGTCTAGAAGGCCATGTGAAGAACAGATTTATGCCTGCCACAAGCCTAAGAAGTGGAGCCACCAGAAGCTGGAATGAGGAAGCAAAGATTTTCCTTTAGAATTTTCAGAGGCAGTGTGGCTCTACAGGAAACTTGAGTCTCAACTCTGGTCTGCATAACTGTGAGAGAAAAAATGATGATAGTTTAAAGTACCAGGTCTGTGGTGGGTTGTCATGGCAGCCCTGGGAAATGAATACACCTTTCTTTCCAATTGTCCAGAGGCCCTGCCCAGGTTCACTCTCTCTTGCAAAGGTCTGTTCACATTTCTCTCTCCTCCTGGGCAGAAATACCCACCTCTTGGGGAAACCTACCTGGGTGTGAAGTGGAAAAAAAAAATAATAATTTAGCTAAAAAAAAGTCTTTCCCTCTGAGCATTAAAAACTTTGCCTCACACACCTGCATTCCAAATGAAGCCTTCTTGGTTGAATGTGGGTCTGAAGACTTTCAAGGCTCTCTTGGTCTCCCTGGCTGAGCTGGCTCACTCTGCAGAGGGCACTTCTGCCCAAACACTGACCAGACCGAAAGGTCATGAGAGCCCTCTTTGTGCTGCTTGGTCTGTAGTGTAGGCTTGGCACATCATTGTCCAAATAAATGTTTATTGACTTAAGACATGAGGGAGGGGTTTTGCTGGTGTCCCCACTTCTACCCTAGTCTTAGAAAATTCTAAGAGAAATGAAAACATGTCCATACACAGAGTTGTACACAAATATTTAGAGAGGCTTATTTACAATAGCTAAATCTGGAAACAATACAAATTGCATCAACGGGTGACTGAATAAACAAATGGTGGTATATCCTCAGTGAAGAAATGGGCAAAAGACATGAATAGACACTTCTCCAAAGAAGACATCCAGATGGCTAACCGACACATGAAAAAATGCTCAGCATCACTCATCATCAGGAAAATACAAATCAAAACCACAATGAGATACCACCTCACACCTGTCAGAAGGGCTAACATTATTAACTCAGGCAACAACAGATGTTGGCGAGGATGCGGAGACAGAGGATCTCTTTTGCACTGCTGGTGGGAATGCAAACTGGTGCAGCCACTCTGGAAAACAGTATGGAGGTTCCTCAAAAAATTAAAAATAGAACTACCCTATGTCCCAGCAATTGCACTACTAAGTATTTACCCAAGGGATACAGGTATGCTGTTTTGAAGGGGCATATGCACCCCGATGTTTAAAGCAGCACTATTGACAATAGCCAAAGTATGGAAAAAGCCCAAATGTCCATCGATGCATGAATAAAGATGTGGTATATATATACAATGGAGTATTACTTGGCAATCAAAAAGAATGAAATCTTGCCATTTGCAACTATGTGGATGGAACCGAGGGTATTATGCTAAGTGAAACTAGTCAGAGAAAGACAAATATCACATGACTTCACTCATATGAGGACTTGAAGATATAAAACAGATTAACATAAAGGAAGGGAACCACAAGTAATATAAAAACAAGGAGGGGGACAAAACCTAAGAGAGTCTTAAATATGGAGAACAAATAGAGGGTTGCTGGAGGGGCTGTGGGAGGGGGATGGGCTAAATGGGTAGGGGGCACTAAGGAATCTACTTCTGAAATCATTGTTGCACTATATGCTAGCTTGGATGTAAATTTAAAAAATAAATTAAATTTTAAAATGGTGGCATATCCCTATAATGGAATATTACTCAGCAATAAAAATGACTAATCTACCCACCAGTATTGATGAATCTCAGTCATTACGCTAAATGAAAGAAGCCAGACACAAAAGAATACATACTTACTATTACATTTATATGTAATTCTAGAGAACGGCAAATTAATCTATCGTGACAGGAAGATCAGAAGCTGCCTGGAGCTGGGGTAAGGGAAGACTGGCTGCAAAGGGGCAGGAGGAGACTCTTGAGGGTGATGGAAATATTATGCATCTTGATCACGGTTATGGTTATGCTGATGCATACATTTATCAGAACTCATCAAATCAAAACTTTAAATAGGTTCAGTTTATTGTATGTGAATTGTATCTCAATAAAGTTGATTAAAAAGAAATTCTGTGAAGCTGTGGACCCTAAATACTACATCCTCTACTTCAATAAAAATAAAATATGCATCTTGTATATGGAGAAGTCTACTTGAGAACTTTTTGTTTAATGTTTATTTATTTTTGAGAGAGAGAGACAGAGCGTGAGTGAGGGGAAGGCAGAGAGAGAGACACACACACAGAATCCAAAACAGACTCCAGGCTCTGAGCTGTCAGTAAAGAGCCTGACGTAGGGCTTGAACTTGGGAATGGCAAGATTAAGACCTAGGCTGAAGTTGGACGCTCAACCAACTGAACTACCAGGTGCCCCCGGAACTTATTTAGACAACAGATATGTATTGCATATCAGCCCAGTGTGTGGGCATCTGGCTGGCACTGGGAGGTCCATAATGTAGGCTGTGCCCTCAGGAAGCCAGGGCTGAAAGAGAGCTTGCCAATTTCTCAAAGAGAGTGAGCTAGGATGAAAGGAATGTGCCAAGGGCAAAGAACAAGAATTTGTGTTCTTGGTGCTTCCTTGCCTGAGATGCTTGTTACAAGTATTAAAAATGCCTGAGCTCCATCCCTGACTTACTCAGAATTGTTGAAAAGGCCTAGGAATCTTTGGTTTTAATAAGTGTCTCAGGGAAATCTTCACATCAGGTAAATTTAGAGAAAATGCTTAACTGGGTCCCCATTTTAGGCAGAGGTGGGAATCACTGTCCCCAACCGATTAGAACACTTTGAAATAGAAGGGCCTGTGAAGGGTAACTCTTCCCTCCCACCCACCTACCTACCTCTGGCCAATGGGAATCTGCCAACTCCTCCTTCCTTTCTGCTCCTAGAGTCTCAGCCTATCTGCCAGAGAGTCCCCTGTTTAGTTAACTCTCTCCCCCTTCAGAAGCTCCTGACTTTTTGGTCCATCTTGGGGAAAAATAGAAAAAGTTCCCCCTCTCCAAATCCCACCATCTTTTAGAAGGGTAAATGTTTTATTAAGTAGCTCTGCAACTTGGGTCAAACACATAGGCCCCTTGATTAGACAGTGTTTCTGCTCCTCTGGCCTGAGAATTCAATGCTAACCTAGTAAACCTAGTGAACACATTCCCCATGCTCAGAGTGGTGGATGTGAAGCTGTTGGGGGAGAAGAGAGGAAAGGAATTCTGTCTTCTGCTCATTCAGGCCACAGGGAGAGGTGGTCACTATGTCAATGAACACTCTCTACTCTGCAGGCAGCCATTTTGTTTTCATGAGCAAAGCCCCAACACATCAGGAGGATGTGTGGTATCAACGGGGACACAACACTGAGAAAAGTTCTCTGTCACAGCTAGAGATCACCCAGTACTGTAGGGTCAGCAGCTAGACACCCTTCCCAAAGTTGGCCAGGTTTCTCCCTGGGATGCCAGGACTTTGGGCAAAAGGCAAGCATTTAGGACTTAGTGCTATCCTTCTCCCAGAAAAGGAAAACTGTCCTCTCTTTGAGAACATGCCATGGACCATATTTTAAAATCTCAAATCAGGGGGCACCTAGGTGGCTCAGTCAGTTGAGCGTCTGACTTCTGCTCAGGTCATGATCTCTCAGTTCGTGAGTTCGAGCCCTGAATTGGGCTAGCTGCTGTCAATCAGAGTCTGGAGCCTACTTCAGATCCTCTGGTTCCCCCCCCTCTCTCTGCCCCTGCCCTGATCATGCATGCTCGCATTCTCTCCCTCTCTCAAAAATAAATAAATATTAAAAGAAAAGAAAATAAGGGCACCTGGGGGGCTCAGTCAGTTAAGTGACCAACCATTGGCTTTGGCTCAAGTCATGATCTCACAGTTTGTGAGCTCAGGCCTGTGTTGGGATCCTCACTGATAGTGCAGAGCCTGCTTAGGATTCTCTCTTTGCCCCTCCCCCATTCATGTGTGTGCACACTCTCTCTCTCTTTGTCAAAATAAGTAAATAAAGTTTTTTTAAAAAAAACCTATAAAAATAAAATAAAATAAAATCTCAAATCAGGATATCATGCTTGATAAAAAAGTTTGTAGATTGATTGATGCCAAAAGCCCTTTAAAGGTATATAAATTACATCATAGTTACATACTAAATAAATTATATTTCTAGAAAAGAATGCAATCAAGGTAAGACACTGCCCCAAACTATCTAGGCCAGTGGTTCCAAATGGAGGTGATTTTGACTCCCAAGGGACATTTGGCAATACTTGGAAACATTTTTGGTTTTTACAACCGAGGGTAGGGATGAGACCAGGAATGCTGGTAAACATCCCACAGCACACAGGACAGCCCCACAACAGCCTAAATGTCAGCCTGTGCCCAGGTCCAAAAGCCCTGGTCTAGGCTCTCTGGCGCTGTCCCTGTGGACCCCAGTGTGTTGGCCCCGGCATTGGTTTTTGTCCTACTTACTTCGGTCCCAGCCTTGATGTTGTTGTGAGGGGGGGAGGCTTGGGACCCCTCGACTCTCTGCCGCTTCCTCTTGTTGTCAGCAGATGTAAGAAGACAACTGCCTTGGAAGAGGTGCCCAGGAACCAACCCAAGTTTGATGAGAGTCAGACAAGGTCTTGCGTCCGTATTTCCCCTGGAAGAGTATCCACAGCAGACACCAGCTGCAGCAAGGGGCAGGGAGGAGCCCTGGATTTGGAGGGTTCTAGTTCTGCTTGACTCTGCTTCTGACTTGGTCACTTAACCTCTGTGCCTTAGTTTCTTCAGTTCCTCCTCTGGGTACAGGTGCCTGTTCTCGCCTTCCTCACAGGGTTGTTGTGAGGGTCAGGGGACATGAAGGGTGTGACTGGGTTTTGGAAAACTCAAATGTCAGGCAGCCCGCACAGTAGCCCTGTGCGTGTGGATACAGGGGTTTCCCAGGTGGCCAGCGGGAGGCGGGAGGATGACTCTGGGCTGAGAGATCGGAACCGCTAGCCTGTGGGGTTACAAACAACCAGATGCTAACGGAGCAGAGCATGGAGGAGGGGATGGGGGTGGCCGGCAGCACAGTGCTGGGAGGCAGATGGAGCCTTCCTCTGAGGATCCCGTTTTCTCTCATAGCTCTCACACAGAGGGGGCAGGAGCTGTAGAGCTGTTCAGGAGTCCCAAAGTTCTTAGGAATTTAGGAGTTTGGAAAAATTTTTCTTGCTTACTAAACTTTCTAATTTCTCTTCATCCATAATGTTTGGCTATGGTTTTCTTTTCCTGCATGTGTGTGGAAGAGAACAGCTAGTTTGTTCCCACACATTCTGTTGTTAGATACTGAATTTTGTTCCAACTAGTGTTTATTATTAGACATTTCAGTTATTCCAAATTTGTACCGATATTTACAACATAGAGAAGAAATGGCTACAAAAGAATTAGAAATTTAAAGTTAGATTTAAAACACCTTAAAAAGGTGGACGGAAATGCGTAAAGACACCTAAATGTTGCAAAATCACTTCACAAGGAACGAAAAATATGAATATGTTCAGAACATCTAGCTGTGAGTGTAAGTGTCCATCACTTCACAACCAATCAATTTGCCTTGGGCCAATGACACGGCACTCACTCGCTCCACCATCTCCTTCCCCAGGTTGATCTCCTGTAACACATATGGCCTGGACCCTTGAACTACACAGTGGTTAGAGGTGGCCACTCCTGCACAGTCAAAAATCTGCCAGTAACTTTTGGTTCCCCCAAAACTTAACTATTAATAACCAATGTTGACTAGATGGCTTATGATAACATAAACAGTCGGTTAACACATATTTTGTTTGTTATATATTCTATATACTGTAATCTTACAATATAGCAAGCTAGAGAAAACAAATGTTACTAAGAAAATTGTAAGGAAGAGAAAATACATTTACAGTATTGTGCTGTATTTGTCAAAGAAAAAATCCATACATAAGTGGACCTGCGCAGTTCAAATTCCTGTTAAGGACATAAGCAGAAATGTGCATATGTGTGTCTAATTCTTTTTAGAGGAGGTGGTGGAGGATAGTGGCTGTACTTTCTGCCCAGAAGTTAGAAAGAGACCCCATCTCCTCTTGACTGGTTTTTTCGTCTGTAAAAGGTGGGTAATAACGATGGTATGTGAGAGGGACACTGAAGCTAGACAGAGAAAGAGCTCCCAATGGCTAAAACTGGAACAATTTGAATGACAAAATAAATAACGTAAAATTGGATTTAACACAAAGTATAAAATAGGTATTCATGAGGTAGTACTGATATAAATAAATGACTAAATACATAAAGAAATGGAAGAGAAGAGCTAACTCTACTGTGAAGAATTCCAAACGCTGTTTGTAGATGCTCCTCCCTCAAGTTAGGCCAGGATAACCCCACTCCTGACACTCGGGCTGTGCACGGTGACTTCCTCTCAACTACTTCAGGGGAGGGAAGGAAAGAGGAACTTAACAGGAGAAACCTAGCAAACAGCCAGGTGGTCAAGGTCAACATCATTAGTGATAAGTCATCTTGATGATACAAACCCTTGATAGGATGTGATGAGAAGGGCACTTCACCTTTGAGGCCTTCCTCCCCCAAGCCCATAAGCCTGGTCTAGTCATGAGGGAAACATCAGACAAACCCCAATCAAGAAGCGTTCTACAAAATACCTGACTGACACTCCTTAAAACTGTCAAGGTCATCAAAAACAAGGAAAGCTGGAGAAACTGTCTCAGCAGAGAGTGGCCCGAGACATGACTAAGTGTAATGTGATCTCCTGGGTGGAATCCTGGAGCAGAAAAAGGAGATTAAGTTAAAACGAACGAAATCTGAATGAAGTCTGTATGGACTTTAGTTAATAATAATGTAAAATATCAGTCCATTAACGGTGACAATTATACCATATTCATGTAAGATGCTAACAATAAGGGAAACTAGTGTGAGCAATATGGGAATTCTATGTACTATCTTTGCAACTTTTCCATAAATCTATTCTAAAATAAAAAGTTTATTTTAAAAAGTGGATAATAGGGGCACCTGGCAGGCTCAGTCAGAAGAGCATGCGACTCTTAATCTCAGGGTTGTGAGTTCGGGTACCATGTTGGGTGTAGAGATTACTTAAATAAATAAAACTTTAATTAAAAAAAGTGGATAATAGTGTTTATGTTATGTTGTTGCTTTCAGTAAGAGAATTTATATCAAACATTTAGCATACTGGCGTATGGTGTTTAAAGTTAGCTATTACTTATCATTATTGTTCCTGCTTCCATTTTTCTTATTAAAATAGCAATATAGGGGCGCCTGGGTGGCTCAGTTGATTAAGCATTTGACTCTTAATTTCAGCTCAGGTCATGATCTCATAGTTCGTGAGTTCAAGCCCCGCCTTGAGCTCTGCAATGTCAGTGCTTGTGATTCTCTCTCTCTCCTTCTCTCTGTCCCTTCCCCACATGTGCTTTCTCTCTCTCAAAATAAATAAACATTTAAAATTATGTAAAATAAAATAGCAATGCACACACATAATAGAAAAATTTATGTACAAACCAAAGAAAAACATAAGCCAAAGAAAATAAAGAAGAATATTCACAATCTTACCCTATCTGAGACAACCACCAAGCACACCTTGCTGTGGGTCCCTTCAGATGTAATTCATTGTAAAATTTCGATCACCCCATATATACAATTTGGTAAGTGGCCATGATTAAATTAAGTAACATTTTTGTGCTTTGTTACAACTCTTTGCTTTTACAAGTAGTAAGGGATGTAAGTGATTGGCTACTTAGGGAGAAAAAAAGAAAACCTGAAAAATTATAATAACTGGGCACTAATGCTTAAATAGGCACAAAGGGTATTCGATGGTTCATCAAAACACCTTCATCTGAAAAGCCAATGACTGGCTTTTCTAGATCTATTTTGTTTCATAATTTAAAAAAATATTTTCTAAAAGTAAAGAAAAAAGATCTGGCAAAATGTTGACACTGGTTATCTGTTCTGTTTCCTTTGCATCTGGCTGTTGATTGCCAGATTCGCTACAAGGAGGATATTTTACTCTAAAGCAGCAGAGTAGAATCCAGGACGATGGCAAAGCTGTCTTCAGCCTCTCAGCTAGGCTCCTGAGTGGCTAAGTGAGTCTGATGAGAGCCCCCCAGTACAGGCTCTCTGGGTGGCTGAGGGCTCTGGTGGTGTGTAGAGACTTGCTGACAAATTTTAGGTATTCCCCATAAGAGGGAAGGATGATATAGAAGGGCAGCACTATTGCTCTTTCCAGAAGCCCAGAGACACCAGAGTGCCTGCTCTCTCTTGATTTGGTGGTCCCTCCCCATTTACGAGAACCAGCTCATCTGATTCTCCCACAATGTGGGAAGCAGGTAGACTTCTCTCCCTTTGCACTCGATCTGCTCTCTTCCTGAGGTCCCGGGTGACCTCTAATTGCCCCCCTCCCCTAATCATTTACATTCTCTTCCTTGACACCTTTGCAAGTATTTTACACTGCTGACCTCTCCCTTGCTCTTTTTCTGCCAGGACTGCACTCTGTCTTGGACGCTCTAACTGATTCTTCTTGGGTTGCATCGTTGCTTTCCTTTCTCCTTTTCCATACCTTCCAGACTCTCTTCTTGGCTTCTTCTTTTCTCTAAAAGAAAATTCACCCTTTCTAAGAAAATTCACCCTTCCTAAGAATTCACCCTTAGTGATTCATCAGCTACCAGTATAAGCTATCACCCTCCACCCCGTATCAATGTGTTTCAAATCTTTAGCCCCTGTATTTCAGCTCTTTTTTTTAATGTGTTTTTATTTTATTTTTGAGAGGTGGGGAGGGAGAGTGAGAGATGAAGACGGAGGATCCAAAGCGGGCTCTGGACTGACAGCAGAGCCCAATGCGGGGCTCAAACTCACAAATGGTAAGATCATGACCTGAGGTGAAACTGGATGTTTAACCAACTGAACCACCCAGGTGGCCAGAGACCCTGTATTTTCAACTTTAGTCTTATCAAGACTGAAAGGAACCTCTGGCTGGCTTAAGCAGAGAGGGGATCTATTGAAAGGATGGGTCCACTCACCATCTTGAAGGACAAGCTGAAGATCCAGGCTTAGAAATGATGGAGGCTGGAGTAGTTCTGGGGAGCCACAGAATCCACCAGTGGATTCAGGTAATAACTCCTTCAGGGCATGAAGACTGAAGAATGTAGTATAAGAATGTTACCCTACCATGCAGTATTTGTTCAATCTTAAATGATCTGTACAAACAAGCAAGTTGAGGCCCCAAAACATGATTAAAGTCCCATTCCTTCATTCTTTCTGCCATTATGCTCAAGATGAGAATCCTGGGAAGAGAGCAACTGATATGGTCATGGCTGGAGCCGACAGATCCCCTTCACTGACAATCCCACCAAAATCCTCAGCGGAAATGATTCTTTCCCCCTAAAACTATACTGGGGTTCTTTATTTTAAAAAATTTTTAAGGTTTATTCATCTTTGAGAGACAGAGCATGAGCAGGGGAGGAGCGCACACACACACACACACACACACACACACACACACACACACACAGAATCCAAAGCAGGCTCCAGATTCTGAGCTGTCAGCACAGAGACCGATGAGGGGCTTGAACTCACAAACTGTGAGATATGACCTGAGCTGAAGTTGGAAGTTCAACCAACAGAGCCACCCAGGCACCTTTATACTGGGGTTCTGAATGTGAAAAGGGGTAGTGGAATTGGGGGATGCAAAATGACAAATGTCTAACATATTCCTGCCCAGAAATATCCTTAACTCCTGCCTCTTTCCTGCCCCACTTCTCCTAAATACTATTCTAACAATTTCCCTGCCTTGATAAGTGATCTCCCTGCTGCCACTCTTCACCCCCAAATCTTCTCGCCCCACAACTAGTCATCTTCTAAAATACAAACCTGATTAGTCCAGCCCTGTTCTCTCCTGAAAACCTGTTATGGTTTCCCATTGCCCTTAGATAAAGGTGTTTTTTTTGTTTTGTTTTGTTTTGTTTTTGTCTCAACTGTTATTACCCTTATTATATGCAAGTGTGTAGACAAAAGCTTTTTATCAGCTAACTACATGAAAAGATATACACATAATTCATGGGATCCAATAAGGGTAAGAGCAAAAGGACTAAAGCTTCCCCTTAAGAAGAAAAATTTCAGATCTATGAAAAGGACAACACGAGTTTTAAAAAACTGTATTTACTTAGAAGCACTCAGAATGTTCACAAAACAGCTGCAATGGTTGTTTTCCCTCAACTGCAGAGTGAACAGAAAAACATTTCATAGAAGCTGCATCAGAAACAACTCAAGATGAAGCAACAACCATCCCCATAGATATCTAATTTGGGCCAGGCACCAAAAAGAGCCTACTTTAAATTCCCATGCCAATGTACAGCCCCCATACTGCACCTACCAAGGCTGCTGAAAATACCATGGGTTTAGGGCTAGCTAAAGACACGTTCAGTAGTGTCTAAACTCTATTTTTAAGAAAAGACACTGTATAGTTTAACAACAAATCTTACATAGCTGTACATTTTTTTCTTTAAGAGGAGTGAGTTTCGGGGGCTAAATGTTTTATGGACGGGGGGAGAAGTGCACTAGAGCCAACTTTTTCATCATCATCATCTTCTTCACCTTCCGTCTTTTTCTTGTTTTCAGCCGGACGACTCCCGTTTTTGCCGCATCACTTCACACTGCTCAGTATGCAGCAGTGTCCGTTTTTCCTATCTTTTCCTCCAGCGCAGCAGTCTTCTTCTCATGAGGCTGCCTGTCATCTGCAGCAGAGCTGTTCCATGTCTTCCCCAGGTCCAACATCACCAACAGACAGGCCCAGATGTTCTCCTTTGATTTTTGGACGATACTCAGAACAAAACAAGATGAAGGCCAAAGGAGGTCTCTTGGATCCACTGGGATCCTTGAACTTCTCTGTTATTTCCCCTCTAAGGGGGGATGGATACAGGTTTTCATGTCTCATATTGAGCTTTGTTGGTCTTTACCTTGTCTTCAGTTTCTTCCTTCCTCTTTAGAAGAGAAGTCTTCCACCTTTCTGAGCACTACTTAGAAAACTTCGAAAAGTTGACGGAAGCATCTTTGCACTTTGTCTTGTGCTCCTCCTGGCAAGTTTGCAGAAAGAACGCATAGCATGACTGCCACTCAGAATCCTTCTTAAGATCTCCTTTGCCCATGTTTCACTATTTTTCCTCAGTGAGGCTCAGGTCACCCAGGGCCTGTTTGGCTCTCAAGTGCCCTGGCTATTTCTGTGGAGCTCAATGTACTGCACTGGCTGTCTAGGTAAAGTTATTAACATGGCTTACACGGCCCTTCTAAACCTTTACCTTCCCACAAAGCTTCATTTTCTGTCGCTGCAGCCCTGCTGCTCCTCAAATATGTCCTCTGTGCCTTTGTACAGGTTGTTCCCTTTCCCCGAAATACCCTTTTCACATTCCCTGTCTCTCAGGATCCCATTCGTATTCATCTTTCAAAGATGGTCTCAGATGTTATCTGCTCATGGAACCTTCCTTAACAAGGCAGGATGAGTTGGTAACTCCCTCTTTTGTACTCTCATCATACCCAGTATGGGTTTAGATTACAGCCCTGAGCACGTTTTATTACTGCACTTGTTTACAAGTCTGTCTCCCCCACTAGATTGGGAGCTCCCCTCAAAAAGAGCCTGGGTTTTCCTCTGCTTCATTCCTCTAGCGCTTAGCACTGTGCCTAGAATGTAGGGTCTGGTGAATCTTAAATGAACTATACAGAAAACTGAAGCCCAAAGAGGTTAAGTCACACACCTCGAAGAAGTAACCAATCTGATGGAAAGGGATTTGGAGAGAGACGTCATACATCAGATGGTGCTTTTTATAGTCTAGGCAGTTGCTAAGGACTGTTTGCCCCCACCTCCCACCCATATACAGGCTGGCAAGCGCCTATTTATTCCCTCCGGAAATTTCCCCTTGGGAAAATTGGGCTCAAACTCAAATAGTCAGGAGAGATTTAAGTTAAAGAAGAGCAAGGCCTTCTTGTTTCAGACAAAAAAGTGAGCTGACTCAATGCATGGACTTGACTTCTGGAGGCTTTTAAAAACAAGAGAGACTTTATCAGTAGGACTAAGTTCGAAGGCCTATTAGAGGCAGACAAATGGCCGAGCCTGAAGAGTTGGCTTCTTGAGGAGGCCCATGCGTAGCAGAGGAACCAGCCAAAGAACTCCAGTGTCTCCAACCTTGTTCCCATTGAGCTTAAGGATGTTTGGGGGAGGGGAGACAGATGAGGGAGCCCTTGCTAATTAAGCCTCTACCCATGAGTGAATGTGAGGCTAATAAGGCGGCCCCATTCCAGGGCACCTCCACACCAAGCCAGCCGGTCTGCCTGTTTATTGCCCGTATGGAGATCATTAATGCCTCCTGACACTGGGGTCACTCCTGGGGTCAATCCCTGAGCCCGTTCTGCAAAACAAGGGGAAATGAACTTCCCAGCACATGTGGCTCAGGCTTGGCGGGGAGGGGGACTCCTATCACCCCACACCTCAGCTCTGGGAGAGATCAGCACCCCAGACTTTCAGAACCCCCAACACAATCTCCTTTGCCCAAGCTGGACTCTGGGAAAGCGGACCTGAAGAAGGGTGAAGGGGAGCCTTCGACTGGGCCAGGACAACCCCCACTGAGGCTGTCCCAACCCACAGACGGGCACTAATCCCCTGGCGACGGGCTGGGGTGGTGTCTGGGGGCTGCAGCTGCAGCTCGACAGGGGCCAGGCCCCGGCCGCAGGTGGCGGGAAGGCGCAGATCGTCGGCCACGTGGGCGCTGGCTGCGGCCTCTCCCCACCCTCACCCGCTTTCCCCCGCCCATGCCGTGGTGATTGGGCCCCTTACTCCTTCGGGTCCAAGATGGCGGGGGGGGCGGGGTTCCATGCCAGCAAAGCTGCGATTGGTGAAGCGCAGGCCTTTTGAGCTGAAGGACGGCCTCAGTAGCCACTCAGGAAGCTTCTGGCGGTGGTGGTGGGCACCTCACCGCTTTGCTTTACACTTAAGCAACCAAGGCAGCCTTGCAAATCCAAATCTCGCATCCTGGGAAGGGCCAACGTTGGAACAAGGAACCCCGGGATGGGCCTCTGGGCAAATCCTTAATGATCTGGGGCCTCTTCCTCGGTAATAACCAGAACTGGGAATCAGCTCCTACCGGCCCAGGAAGATATCCAGAAAACCCCCAACTAGCTTGGAGGAAATCAATAGGATTATGAAGTTAATGCCACAGTAGGCTGAGTGACAGTTACCAAATAAATGATCTCAGGAGGACAAGGCGGAAGTTAAATGAGACCCAATAAATAAAAGGACATGTTCAAAGGAGGAACTTCAGAAAATACAGGGACATGGGGGTCGAGCCTGGGGACTCCTCCCTGCCCTCTCTTTCTAGGGCCTGTTGAATTCTAGGTGAGCCACAGCCTCAGGCTTTGCCTCCCAAAATGCACACGGGGTCTGTGCCCTGTTCAATGCCAGTGCTGGCATAGCTCTTAAGCTCAGGGCTCTTTGAATAGCTCCATCCATCCAGCTTCGGTGGCTGAATGAGGGAATGGAAACTTACTGTGGAGGTCTGACCAGTTAACAGAGACCCAGTATGCCTCTGATTCCTTAGAGACAGAGAAAGGACCAACTGCAGCAAGAAGGGTTGAAGCTAGGTGTTAGGAGGCACTTCCCAAACATTAGCTAGGTGGAGGGAATGTATGGATCTTGGAAGCAAGGAAGAAGGCCTGTTATAGAGGATTTTATTCCAGATGAAGGCCCATTTATTCCAGATGAACCCTGCCTTTTTCTGGCCAATATGGTGTTACCAGCTAGAAGGGGCCATCAGCATGGTCACTGGATAAGAAAAGCTTGTGGTAGAGTCTATCTATACAGTGCTCTCCACTCCACTACCAGGTGTCTTGTTGAATGAGCAGCCCACTTTCATGAGTCCTGCTGACTCTTCCAGTGGCCAGCTCGGTGGCGTCAGTGGGAGGCAGAGCATGACATTCCTGGGACCATGAAAGATGTACTGTCTTTCTTTGGGGAGTTTAAAGAGAAACTAAGTTTTTGGTCTCTAGGTAGGTACTTTATTTTTTAGAAAACGAACAATAATGATAGCTAAGATCTTGGGCTCTTGAGTGAACTCTTTTCTTAACTGTGAAATCTTGGGCAAGTCCTGTTGACAATAATGAGAATAGTGTTAGTATGTGTCAGGCAGTATTTTACACTCTAACAACAGGCCAGTGGGGGAGGTATTATTATCCTTGTTTAACAAATGAAATGAACTTAGTTAGGTTAAATGACCACAGAGCAGTATATTTAAAAGCTTGGCCACTGAAGATCCAGACTAATTGGATTCAAATCCTGACTTCATTTCCTGATTGTATGACCTTGGGTATATTACCCAATTTCTTCATCTGTTGAAATGAAGACTATGATAGTACTCACCTGATGAGGTGTAAGGTTGAAATGAGGGTAAGCACATAGGGCTCTTAGATTCCCGTCAGGCACATTGTAGGTGCTCAATAAACATTAGCTATTTTTGTGAGCCCTTCAAGCATGATTATCTATATGATAAACAGATCCTTTCTACTATCCTTTGAGGTGGCTGTTATTATTAAATTCATTTTACAGATGAGGAAACGGGCTTAAAGCAGATCATATTTTAGGGCCCTCTGTCAATAGTCTGCTGAGGACCTGAATTTAGATTTTTTAACTTCAAATTCCAGGGACTCTCTGGTAGCTCCTTCATTCTTGAATCCTAATTTGTTTCAGCCCCTCATTCAACGGGCTCAGTTAGGTAAGCATCTGACTTTTGATTTTGGCTCAGGTGATGATCCCACGGTTTGTGGGATCGAGCCTCGAATCGGGCTCCAAGATGACAGCATGAAGCCTGCTTGGGATTCTCTCTGTCCCCCTCTCTCTGCTTCTCCCCACCCCACTCTCTCTAAGTAAGTAAGTATATAAATAAATAAATAAATACCTCGGGATGCCTGGGGATGCCTCAGTCAGTTAAGTGTCTGACTTCGGCTCTGGCCATGATCTCACAGTTTGTGAGTTTGAGCCCTGCATAAGGCTTTCTGCTGTTAGCATGGAGCCTGCTTCAGATCCTCTCTGTCCCCCTCTCTCTGCCCCTTCCTTGCTTTTTGTGTGCTTGTTTATGCTGTCTCCTCTCTCTCTCTCTCTCTCTCTGAAAAATAAATGAACATTTAGAAAACAAAAGAAAAACGCTTAAGGACCCAAATTAAAAAAACCCCGAGGATCCGGTTTTGGATTGTGCGTGCTTAGGAAGAATAGAGGGCAGAAAGAGGAGGAAAGAAAAGGGGGGTTGGATAATAAAATAGATTCTCTCACTTAGGAATATTTTTTACCGAACATGACCCTAGCAGGTATAACTTCCTCAGACAGGTAGTAATATAAATGTGTATTTCAGAAAAGTCTTACTGGAGGAAATGGAAAGAGGTAGCAGGAGGATGTAGTGTAAGGGGGAGAAAGTCTGATCTGCGGAGAATCCGTCTATGGATCAGGACTCTGGAACAGAAGGCCTAGATTGCTAACCCTGACTACGCAAGACCCAGATCTGATCATTCATCCCTTATCTCTGTAGTGCCTCAACTGAGAGTGATAGGAGGGACTCACCTGTGCTATTGGTACATCACTGCCTCTGTCCTCAGTCCTGAGGGGGCTCAGACCAGCCTATCCTACCCAGGTCAGGGATCAGAGCAGCACAGTCCTCAGTTTCTTCTAACTGGAAGCTTCCTAATTCTCTTTGTGGGAGAAGGCCTGGGAGGTGAGGGGGAGAGATCAGGTGAGCAGAACTGCACCTGTGGTTGGAGGGGAAGCCCTTGCAGCAGCTGCCACCTACTACCCATCCCCTTGCTCCATCCTCCAATTTCCAGAAGGAGCTCAAGCTCCTGCTCCCACCACCCCCGTTGCCTTAGCTTGTTAACCCAATGGGATGTGGGCTGGAAAATCTAGAACCAGGATTTGGGGCTACTCAGTAACAATCAAGTCACAGGGGACAAGTGAATTCCCTGCTTCCTGAGCCATCTTTTCCCTTTTGGGGACTTACTAAGGACCCCAGGCCTTAGGTCACAGCACACACTAAATAACATGGCTGGGAAGGGAATACGGAGGAATTTTGTATCCTGGATTTGAATGGGAAGGTACCATGTGCAGATGCCCAAGGACACACATTCAGATATGTAGCTGTCATTATGGAGTGTCTAAGGACTCAATCAGCACTGAGCTGGGACCTTTACACATGTCTCTGGAGTGTATTTGGCTGTAAGTATAGAGACCCAGACTAACAATGATGCAAAGAAATGCGGTTTATTTTTCTCACATTACAAGAAGCTGTTTGGCACTGGTCTACTGGCTCAGTGGTACCATCAGGAATCCAGGCTCCTTTTTTTTTTTTTTTTTTTTTTTTTGGTTCTGACATCCTTAGCATATTGGCCTTCATCCTTGCATCAGGGTCTCTAGAGGGTGAAAATTCCAAGGATCTCATCCATAGGAGAAAAGAAGATGATGTCTTCCCCTTTATCCAGGAAGCAAAAAATTCCCTCCCAACCTTCCTCCGGCCAGTCTTCTGCTCAGGCCTCATTGGCCAACATTGGATCATGTGCCCACTTCCAGCTACAAGAGAGACTAGGAAAGCAGGGGACAGGATTTCCATGATTGACATACAGCAGTGGTGTTCAGCTTTGATCCCATCCTCAAAGATTCTGGCTCAGTTGGTCTGGGGTGGGTCTTGACATTGGTATTTACTAAATACTCCAAAAGCTTTTATTTAAAAAAATTTTTTTAAGTTATAATTTGCTTTTCACCACACTGTGGAGCCAGCTCAAGTAATCTTCAACAAGCCTCCCTTCCCCTCTGGATAAGCCACGTTACTGCACTGACTGGGATTCTCAGGTTTATCCCAAAGCCCCAGTTCCCCTTGGGGTTGGTTAATTAGTAAGTTTGCAAGTTATTTTTTCATGAATTTGCAGTTAGTTATTGGTTAGCCAATCAGCTGACCAACTAATAGAACCAATGAACTTACCAATTAGTTGGCTTTTCCTTTTTAATGTGTCCGGCACATAGTGAGCACTTGCTCACATAGTAAGCATAGTAAGGACTTTGGATGAATGAATCCATAAAATGGAGATAAAATGGAATTAATCCAGCATCTGATGAGATGGTAGCTTTGAAACCACTTTGCAAATGGTAAGACACTATACAGACGTAAGAATAAAAGTTGAGAAGAGAAACTACTTTAAAGTTCAGGGCCAGGAGAAAGTTTGTTCCCCACCCTTCACCAAAGATATACTGTTTCCACATTTCTGAAATGGAGAACTACCATTTAGCTCTGCTGCTGATAAGCCAGATTTTGCTTTTAATTATAGCAACTTTGTCAACACTTAGCGATAGGATGTATTCTCTCTCCTTTCTCCTTGATCCTGGTTCATCTTTCTACTTGCATTTTTATTAGCTTATTTTGGTTATAAACCAAAGAGGTGGGATAAAAATTTTTAGAAATACTTAGGAACTAACATATTAACTATCTACCACACATTAGGAATTCACATGCATGAACTTAGCCAAACCTCACAATAAGCTAGTAGGTTGGTGTGATTATCTCTATTTTATTTAAGTGTTAAGGGACTTGTCCAAGGTCACACAGTTGCTAAATGATGAGCCAGGATTCAAAGCCAGATTTCAAAACCAAGGTAAGCCTGACACCAAACCTGAGGGCTTTCCCCTCAGCCAACCCAAGTCTGTGTGATAGATGCTTGGTTATGGTCAACTATTTGCTTAGCTAGCTGAAGAGAGTTTTTATACTTTGAACTCCTCAAATCCATTTTGGAAAAACAAAAACACTGGTCTTTTTCTTTTCCCCCACAGGCTATTTATGAGCCTATTTTCTATTATTTTATGTACTACTGAGAAGGAAAAAAACAAACAAACTACAACACTGCAATGAATTAAACTACCTTAGATTCTAAGATGCATCTCAATTTCAAAGATGTCAAAATGTGAAAAAAAATGTATGTGTTAATCAGTGAAAGAAAGAATTCCATTCTACTAATGGGGAATGTGTATACATAACCTCCCTTTCTCTCTTACTTGCTGGCTGGTTTGCCCCTTCCTTCCTTCCTTTTCATTGCCAAAACCTTGCCTGTCCCTTCCATATTTCATTTCTCCATGTCATCATAAACTAGTTGATACTGATTTGGAGTATCTCCCGAGAGTCTCCAGAAAGCCTTGCACTTATAGAAAGTCTC
This sequence comes from Hyaena hyaena, assembly GCF_003009895.1. Lineage (NCBI taxonomy): Eukaryota > Metazoa > Chordata > Mammalia > Carnivora > Hyaenidae > Hyaena > Hyaena hyaena. The sequence goes on along the minus strand of NW_024081184.1, from coordinate 164,082 downwards.
CATTCTAGTTTCTTTAAAGAGCAACACTAGATGGTCTCATTATGAACTTCCTTCAATGATTGTCAACAAATTCTTTCCAGAGTCTGGCCTAGATGTAGTCTTCCCATGGTGTCTGGTGATTCGCTGCCCTCCCTGTTCACCATCCCACACAGTAGTTGCTTGGTTAGTCTGTACACTATTTATGTGCAAGGGATTTCCCTACAGGTTGTTGGAGAGGGCATGGGAGGGGGCTTGGGAGCTGAGACATGCCATCCAGTCCTCCGTAACACAGGAAACATGACTCCCCAGGCATCTCTGAAACACCAGGGCCTTTCCTTTCTCCACTCCAGAAGAAGGCAGGATTGGAGGAAGATTAAGCTTCTCCATCCCTTTAGATCTTACTTCCCCTTTCTGGTTTGGGACTCCATGAGACAAATTGTGAAGGGAAGAAGGGGTAGCAGAATCTGGTACTCCTAAGGGTGATAGGGATTCTTGAGCAGTGAGCCCATTGTGGAGATGGGTTCCCAGGCTCCTGACAGCGGCAGCTGACTTTTCTGAGTTCGTGTTTTGCCTCCTCCTTTGAGTGCAGGGTAGTGGGGGAGGCACTGAAGTTGGCCTTCCATTTCCTAGCATTAGAAAAGGGACAGATCTATCCGAGGAAGGAGTCTCCCTGTCCTGTTCCCTTCAATCTGATTTTGAGGTAAAAATCTGGATAGGAACAGAGGCTGATTGGAATGGTTGGGGACACTAGTGGAGGGAGGGATGCAGCCCCTGGTGAGGAGCAAGGAGGTAATTTGGGAATTCTATTGACAGGGGACTCTGGGGCCTTTGGGATAGGTGGGCAGACCTAGCCTTGCCTCAGTATTCTGGGCATGTGACAGGCTGTGAGGCTTGGGCATGGACTGAGGTCCACATGCGTCTGTCTGCCTGTGGAGCTCCAGGGTCCTGTGGAGAGGTACAGACAGACATAGGGAACTAGAGGTGAGTGGAGACAGAGGGAACGGAGAGTCAGAGGCTGGGCAGGGAGGTCTAGGCAGTGAGGGAGCCACTCTTTCTGACTCTCTGAGGCACAGAGGCCAGGGTAGCTCCCAGCGCAGCGGTCTCCGCTTCCCAGACCGGGCCAGGCGTTGGGCTTCCTCGTCAGCTTTCCGGGATCTGAGGCTGCTGGAGGAGTCTTGGCCCTGGCCGCCGCAGTTTCCCGCAGAGGCTCTGCCAGGCCCCGGCACCTGGAAGCCCGGGCCTCGGCTCGGATTCAGAGGCCGGCCCGGCAGCTCCCCGCTGCCGCCGCTCAGGCCCGGCCGCCCGGCCTCCTCGTCGCGCGAGCGAAGGGCCTGCCCTCACCCGTGACCTCCGCGGGCCGGCTCCGAGGCGCGCCGGGCCCGAACCAGCAGGCGGCCGGTGAGCAGAGGGGCCGCGCCCTGGCCGTCGCGCCCGCGCCCGGAGCCCGGCAGCACGAGCGCGCGGGCCGGAGCGCGTAGGTGTGAGAATGTGTGAGCGGCATGGTCGGTGGACGAGTGCGGGGCGGCGGGCGGCGGGGCGCCCGCCCCCCGGGACCTGGGCTTTCCGAGCCGCCGCGTGCACCGCGGGGAGCGGGGCTCGCACCGCGCGGGGTGTGCGGGCGCCGAGCCCGCGGCCCGAGGCTCGGCGGAGGGCGGCTGTCTGCAAGTGGGCCCCCGGCCCGACCCCGGTGTGCGGGCCGCGCCGCGGCCCCGGGCGTTCGGTCCCGGTTGTCGCGTCTCCGTGAGAGCCGTGCGGCACCGCCAGGCCGCTCTCCCTCTTCCCGCGCCTCTAATCTAAACCACGCGGGGCTCCTGGCCCGGCCCGGCCTGCCGGGCCGAGGGCCGCCGGGAGGGCACCGAGCCACGCGGTGGGGGAGCGCGCGGCCGGCTCGGGGCTCGGGGTCCTGGGGCCGCGGAGCCAGGGGACCCTGGAGCCCCCCTCCCCGGGGGGCGGCGGGCGCAGACTGATTGACAGCGGCGACGTCAGCGCAGGGGGGTGGCGGCCCCGGAGGGAGGGAGGAAGGAGGAGGCAGCTGAGGCCCCAAAGTGCAGCCTCGGAGATCAAGGGCCCGCTCCAGAGTCGGGATGTGTCGGGCCCCGAGGGCGCGGCGGGCGACGGGACGCTGACGCAGCGGCCCCGAGTCGGTGCCCCTGCGGTCCCTTGCCCCTCGGACCCGAGCCTGCAGTGGACCTCGGGCCGCAGGCGCCTCCGCATACTGCAGCGCAGTTAGGGTGAGTGTGGGTTCCGGCGGGCATGGGGGTGAGCGGGGCGTGCGGGACAGGGCCACCCTGAGCCCAGCGTTAGGCTGTAGGTAGAGGATGAACGGGAAGAGCGGCGAGTAACGGGACGGGGTAAGAACCTCAGGAAAGGCAAGGCTGCAGGAGGGTTTCGCGCTGTGCTGCAGATCCGGCTGCCGCCTCAGCCCTACTCCCAGCGGTTTGGGGCGCAAGCCCTCGTCTCCACCGAGTAACGGGATGAATTGGGTCTAGGGACCCAAGGGCAAAGAAACCACAGCGCCAGCGCCAAAAGAACATAGATAAGCCGAGACTAGTGGAGCGGTGGTCTTGAAACTGGTGTTTGCAGAATAAGAAAGGCCAAGAAGTGGGCCCGGGTGCTTGCGGCGGGATCGATGAAGAAATGTGTGATCGGAACCCTGGGCTTCAGAGCCTTTCATGCAACGGGCTCGTCAAAATTAAAGCAAGGAGCATTGCATATAAAGAATTATCGATGATCAAGAAGTATCAGAATGTGAGCAGTTACCAAAGAACCAGGGCTAAGTGGCAAAACTAATACAGCACTCACACTTTTAAAACAACAGTAAAATAATAGTCGCTGTCAGAACCAAGCGAAAATTGTAATCACAAACTTAAAAGGATCACAGACAAAGTAACTCCACATATAGGAACAATGTGATAAGAACCACTGTATTAAAATCAATAGTAAAAATAAAATCAATAGCGATAGGATAGGAAATAGTAACAAATGATAAAACTGTAGGGAAAAGGCAAACAATTAAAAATACTATTAAGGGAAACACTAATATTAGCAGTATTGATGGAATACTATAGATAATTTATTATTGATACTATAATGAATTATTATAATAAATATTCCCCTAAATCTTTAGAGCAATACTAATATAAACAAAGACAGCAACAAGAATTGCTGGAATAATATGACAATTTATGACCAAGGTATTAATTGTCCCAACAACATTATAAATAATGGTAGAGTAACAAGAAGTATCGTACCAATGTGATGAAAAATAATCAGAGTATTAAGAACTACAGCAATATCACAAATTATGACAAAGTAACAAGGAGTAATGATGTGATGAAAAATAACGGGCGAATTAAGATTGCAACATTACAAATAATGACAAAGTAACAAGATTTTGTACCGATGTGATGTAGAATACCTGGAGTATTGAGAACAATTCTAACAAAACAAATAATGATACAATAACAAGAAGTATTATAAAGATGTGAAGAAAACTAATGTCAATATTGAGAACAATGATATTACAAGCTATGGTAAATAGTAAGTTATCGAAACTGTGACAAAATACAGAGACTGAGGAGCCAGCAACAGAAGCACTTTAGGGGTACAAAATAAAAACTGAAATAACAATAGATTAACATGACCTACTGGAATACTATATTTAGTAATCACCTAGATATTAGTAACAGTGTCACTAATGTACCAGGAGGGCCTACAGTGATGGAGCAGGGACAAGAGACAGCAACGTATTTAATAATGATGAATTAACAAGTCAAACCAGTGCTTTAAATATACAGTGTTAAAAATAAAAAGGGCTAATAACTTGTGTGATAGGATATTTTAATGTTATTGAACTGCCCCGAATACTACTCTCCTAATAGAGAGAATATTTAATTTAATAATTTAAAATAATACAAAATGTTAATTTCCCCAGTGCAAGAAAAATATCACCAGTAATCTAGAGTAAAGAGGAAAACGCTGTTCTTGTTGGAGAGGGAGAGGCTGAAAGCGATGGACGGAGCGAAACGGCGCCGAGCCGGCCGGCGCGCCCGCTGAGCGGTCCGCCGAGGGGTCCGCCGAGGGGTCCGCCGGGGGCGGGGGGGGGTCCGCCGGGGGGTCTGCCGAGGGGTCCGCGAGAGGGGCGGACGCGGTGGGCTGCGGCCCTCGGGCTCCGGCCGGCCGATGCAGAACGCGCCGGTGCAGCGCTCCGGCGCTCGGGGGCAGAGGGGAACCGAGGGGACGGCCAGTCTGGGCCAGCCCGGAGGGAAGGAAAGATTAGCGGGGAGCCCCATCGAGGGCGCGGTGTTGAGATGTGTCTCTGCGGCCGAGGGAAAAGGAAGATGCGAAGCCGGCGGAGTGGAAGGAGAGCGTCAGGCTGCCCTCGTCCCAGGTGGGAGCGGTGGGACCGAGTCAGTGCGGGTCATGGACGTGCTCAGTGCCCAGGACTGAGGGTGCCGGGCGAGTGCCAGACCGCGGCCCTGCACGGCTCTGGGTGTGACAAGTCCCCCCGTAGAGGACCCGGTGGCCAAACAGCATCGCTCCAGGCGGCGGGTCTTCCTGCCCCCGTGGTCTGTCGCGCTTGGGACCAGCCGATCGCCGGGACCCATCCGTCTGACCCCAGATTCAGTCGGAACCAACGTCTTGGGCCAGAGCGTGAAACTACCCTCCTGGCGCGATGTCCCCTTGCCTAGGGGCTCTGGGTTTCCTAGGCTCGACTGAAACCCGCAAGTGGCCCAAGGCCGGTACTGAGGCTGGCCAGGCCGGGCTAGACTTGTTGCCTGCTGCCTGTGGACCAAGGACTGGGAGGGCTGTCAGCTTTATCTTTATGGGCTTTTCCCAGCCCCGACTGGCCCAGGCCCCTTTTTTATCTCCCTCTGTTGCACTTGGCTTGTTTACTTATTGAGACCCTGGGAGCCGATGTCTAGGACCTGGGATGGGGAAACCAGTAGGCAGGATGGCCAGAGGCCTGGGCCTTGGGATGCTCAGGGAGATCCAGAAGAGAACAGAAAGAAGACAGGAGAAAGGGCGAACACTCCTTCACAAGCGAGGCAGCCAGGCACATAGAAAGCCGCAACAGATCCAAAAGAAGGGAGAAGAGCAGGGAGGTGGAAAGAAGTTGATATAATGCAGGGTTGCATCCGTGATGGAGGCGGGAAAAGCAGGTTCTGCAGCCTGGACTCTCATCCTGACATCCCAGGACCAGCTTCTGGAAGGGAGCAGGCGCTTGGACAGCCTGGTGAATAGTTCTAGACACTTGGATGGCTGTGCTGGTGGGCAGCACTAGGTTGTGCCTGTGAACTGGACCTACCCAACTGGCTTGGTCCTTAGCTGGGAAGGGTCTGGGTCCTTTGCCCCAAAGCAGAGCCCTTTGGAGCTAAAGTGTGACTGAGTGAGCCAGCAAATGTGAATGTGTGGGCAAGGCTAGAAAGCCTCTGGCCAAATTCAGGGCCCAAATCGGAGCGAGGAGAGTGTGGCTGCTTGAGTGACTAGAAGACTCTATGTGGGTGCTTGCGTCTGGATGTGAAGTGTGTACCTGTGTGAGTGACACATAGGGTGTCTGTGTGAGTGGGAATGTGCAGGAGTGAAAGCCTTCTGACTGCTGTCTAACGGAGAGCATGAGGGCAGATGAGTGAGCAGAGGCCTGAGGGACGGCCCAGCCCTCCGCCCTTTTTGCAGGTGTGGAGCCCCAGGAGCCCGGGCCCTGGTCTCCTGGTCTCACTGTCCTGGCCGCCCTAGGCCACGAGTGAGCCTGAACCCTGGTTATTAGGCAACTGCCAAAAGAGACCCAGGCCTCAGTCTCCCCTGGAGCCCAGCAGGAGGGAGGGACTGGGGGTGCCGCTGGGGCAATGCCGAGAGGGCGGTCCTTCCCCCAGACCTGCTCATCGCACAGCCCCACACCCAGGGGCAGGCAGACCTTGAACCGCACACAGACCTTCTCAGGTCCAGAACCCAGAGGGAGGAGGCGACAGTCCAGCCCTCGGCATTTTCTCCCTCCCCCAGCTCAGAAGGGGGCGGTGTCCACGTGCGCCAGGGCGGCCTTCCCGCGCGGCCCGAAGTCCCCCGGCTGGGCAGGAGCCGGCTGAGGGGCCTCTGGCGAGTGTGGACCCGGGCATGTGACTCGGTGTGTGCTGTGCCCGCAGGAGATGCTGCAGGATAAGGGCCTGTCGGAGAGCGAGGAGGCCTTCCGGGCCCCGGGCTCGGCTCTCGGCGAGGCCAGCGCTTCCAACGCCGCCAACAACCCCGAGCCCGCGCTGGCCGCGCCGGGCCTCAGCGGAGCCGCGCTCGGCAGCCCCCCGGGCCCGGGCGCCGACGCTGCCGCCGCCGCCGCCGCCGCCGCCGCCGCCGAGCAGGTAGGGCCGCGCTGGCCGTCGGGCAGAGGTCGGGCGTCGGTCTGTCTGTCCGCAGGGCAGCCTGCGTCTGCCAGTCCGCCCCACTGAGGACAAGACTCGCTTCCCGGGGCACCTGGCCGGTCCTGGACTGCGCGTTCTGCTCCGCGGGGCAGGGCTGGCGCTCTCTGCCTTTCGTCCCTCTTCTGCTTCGCTCCCTCGGGGCTACTTGGGGACAGGCGGGAGAGGGGACTCTTGTGGCAGTGGGGCGAGCCCAGGCCAAGCGTCCGGCTCCGATGACGCTCAGAGGGCCTAGGCGAAAGCCTGGCACGGGGAGGGGAGAACAGATCCCGGTCGGGTGAGAGAGGGAGCCGGCACGGGGACGTCGCTGAGAGGGTCACACTGATAATCTGATGATGGAAATGAAAGGAATCTCCCTGTGCGGACCCTCGACCTGCATGGGTCTGCGTAGAGTCTGCGGGTGCGCAAGCCTGGCCGCGGGGGCGTGTGTCCCTCCTCTGTCTGTGTGCATCCACAAACCTGTGGCTGTGTCCCGCCACGTGGAGTGTTTACGTTCGTGTGGTGTGTCATCTGCCCTGGCACGGTGAGCACGTGTCCTCTGCGAACCATCTATAGGTGCGGCTCGGAAGGAGCGGGTTTCAGCTACTGATTAGATTTTGAGAAATTCACCAGTGGTACAGGATAATTTTATGAAACGAAATCTTGAGGCGTGGGCTCCGGGGGTTGGCAGGACTCTGCATAGCTCCTTGGACCTGTGTTCTCTGCTCTGTGGGCTCCACATGGAGCCGTGGCCCAGGTCGACATAAGACCCCTTCCCTCTCACCCCTAGACCATCGAGAACATCAAGGTGGGCCTGCATGAGAAGGAGCTGTGGAAGAAGTTCCACGAGGCGGGCACCGAAATGATCATCACCAAGGCGGGCAGGTCAGCGCTGGGACATTTATTTGGGGGATGGGGGATGACTGGTGGGGGAGGTGGGGATCCCCCAGGAGCTCCCTTGACAGTCCTCTAGGACTCCAGCCAAAGGAGCTCTGGGAGTTCCCTTCGCCCTTCCCGTCTTAGCCGGTCTTAGCCTTCTACCACGGTTTTTGACTGGGCCACTAACCTTCCCCAGGAGACCCAGCCTCCTCCAGGGAGCCCCGAGGCATGGAAGGAGGGGAGGGGCAGCGCTATGCAAATAAATGCAAATAAGGATCTGGAGGCTGGAGGTCCCAGTCCCAGTATTATTGGCCCCCTGGGGGGCTGCTTTGTCCTCTTCTTTTGGGGGACCTGCCTGGTTTCTCAGAATTGCATTGATTGGGGACCGGAGATATCTCTCAACAGATAGAGGAAGGGGACAGGACCACGTTTTCCTATTTCCATAACTTTTCCTGGCAGCGGCAACCCCAGATCTCTCATCCCGTGGGCTGCTGCTCCTCTACTGCCAGCCCCCCCCCCCACCTCAGCCAAGGGGAAGGCACCATTGGGCTCTGTGTGTATGTGTTGTTTGGGGAGCAGCTCTCGGGTGGCTGCCAGAGATGATGATTTATGAAGTGGAAACATCTTTAAAATGCGCTGGTGTCTGTGGGAGAGCCTGGAGGAGAGGGTGAGAGGAGGGAGGTGCATACGGGGCAAGATGAGAGATTCACTGGGACCGGCGGGGCCAGGAGTCCCAGGTGGGGCAGGACCGGCAAGGCCAGCGGCTATCAGTGCAGGCGGATTGCTGCAGACGGAGGAGCTGGAAAGTTCAGGTGTAGGAACTGCCCTCTCCCCACTTGCTCACATTTGATTCTGGTCCCTGGGGGACAGGGTAGGTGTGAAAATATCTGTGGGCCCATAATTGGGTTTTCGAAGGAATAACGTGGTGAAGCCTCAAGGGCCAGGGATGGGGAGTCAGACCACAGTGGCTTCCAGTTCCGCTCAGCTGCTTTCATCTGTGCAAGCCTCAGGCAAGTTGCCTCAGGGTCTCTGCCTTCTCCTCACACCCCTCTGCAAATTAATACATACAGTTGTATGTAAAGCACTTAACCTAGCTTCTGGCACATATGAGCGTGTCATACATGTGAACCAAAATTAATTGTAATTAGAGAAATGTCTGGCATCCGCTCAGCAGTTGTCTTCTTAGAAAACTGCTGAACTGCGAGAACAAGACCGGTGTTGTTGAAAAGAAGCAAAAAGCTGGTAGTTTTGCAGTGTATAGTGAAGGGATGCTGTGGCCCTTCTCGCCTGCTCACTGGCAGGCCTTGCAAGGTTTCCTTTGTTTTGCTGGGGGTAAGTTCTGGGCATGTGCTGCCCTGGTAGGTGGCAAGGCCATCTGGAGGCTCTATCCAGGGAAGGGGCATGGGGAAGTCAGGGCCTGAATTTGCTGCATTTGGGGGCTGGGGAAGGAGGATGCATTAGGGAAGCCTGGTGGAGGGTACCACTTGGGATAGTCCTTGAAGACAGAGGCGAACCAGGTCTCTCAAGTCTTGCCTCTTCCTAGCTGAATACCCTTGGGCAGGTCTGTAAACTTCCCGTGGCTCAATGGTACTGGCTAAAATGGAGCTGGTGACTGTAGACTTACCTGCCATCCTTCCTTTCTTAGTTGCTGTGAGACTCAAATGGCGGTCACGTGAGCTGCATATGGTAAATTGTTGAGTGGATTATAGGTGTGAAGAGGGGGAATTTATTTCTTGTAACTGCTGGGGTGAAGGGATGGAAAGAAGAAAGAGAAAGATCCAGAACCTCCTTTTTTAGGCAGTAGAAATAACCTTGTCTTTTGAAAATAAATGGCTAGCATGTTCTCGGGGCTTGCCTGGCCTCTGCCATTTTAAACAAAAGACATTTGTGATTCTCCTCAGTGGGGTTTCCTGCATCAGTGTGGGTCCTCCTCCCTCCCTTCCCCAACACACACACACACACACACACACACACACACACGCATGCACACATTTCCAGAGGTGACCAGCTTCAGGCAGATGTCTGTGTTTGATCCTAGTGGAGACTTAAAGATGGGCCTCAGGGGATGAGGACAATAATTTTTAAATGGCTGTGATGAGGTTGACCAATTATGGTTTCATTGTGGTCTTGGCCTTTCATTTCTCTGGCAGAAAGTTATTCTTGCACCAGGTCTAGTCCTTAAGAAAGTCACTAGCCTCATCGCCCCTCCCCATGGTTCTCACAGATCCTCTTTCCTCTGGCATCGCTGCTCACTGACTTTGGAGACCACATTCTCAGTTCTGATCCCTGTGGCCCCCTCCCCCTCGCTGCCTCTCATCCACAGGCAGCCTCCTGAGGCAGCTTGCTTTGCTTGGGCTTGTGGTTCTTCAACATCCTGTGAAGTCCCAGTTCTCTTCTTTGTGTCTCTACCGGCACCCTTCCTGAAACACCTGCATTACTCAGCAGATGGCCTGAACCCTTGTCCTGAACCTGGAATCACAGATTCCTAGACTGCTGGCGAACCAAGGGAATGTAAGCCTGACCCCAGAGAAGGGAAGTCACTTGGCTCTTGTAGATAGAAGCAAAATCAGGCAGTTGCCAGGTCTATACAAGCCAAGCAGATGATACGCCAGCCCCAGAACAAAACCCCAACTTTGAGAAAGTCCCCTTATATACAAGGGCCCTCCCATATGGGGTTGTTGCCCTAGAGACCTGGCCGGTTAGGGGCATGATACTTGCTGTCTGGCTGAGGGAGAGGCAGACCCCGAACAAGGGGAACCATAATGTTTCTCAACCTAGTTTGAGTCTTTGAGTCACAAGCCTCTTGCCTTAAGCTCTTGAAGGTCTGAAGACCAAAGTAGAGAATAGGCCCCTTCATTGGATAGTAACTTCAGATTCTCAAACTATTTGATCCGGGGACTAAAATGCCAATCACATTGGGAGGAACATCCATCTCTGAATGCTCAGTAACCGCTGATGTCAGGTGTAAAATGAGGCCAGAATCCTCCCAGCCAGTTTCTGTCCCTTTCAGGGCCCTGCAACCAGAAGTTTTAGGCTGTTTACTGCAGAGAGCAGACCCCTCCTCTCTCTACCTCCTTCACATCCCTGCCAAGCTTGAAAGATGTGAGAAACTGCATTTTCTCCCAAACATAGATAAAAGTGAGCTCCACAAAAATTTAAATATAAACCTCCCAAAAATGAAAATTTCCTAACTGTTTGACTGCTCTACTCCTAGGTCATGGTTTTGCCACCAGATAAATCTCCACTATCAGCCTTCATAGCCTGTTGAGTTCAATGTTGCTTGTGTTAGTGACAGTGAATTTGCGTTTGAAAAATGAGCTACTGATGAGAACTCCTGTTGAACCTGTATTGTTTGTTATTCTGAGGCAAGGATTTGGCTCGGCTTAATCCGGGGCTTCAAAGCCAATTGCCCTCACTCTGTATACAGAGCGTCAGAGCCCAGTGGCGTGGGTGATAAGACAAGTAAGGGTTGAAGACACTGGGAAAGTGGGTTGGGGAGAGAGTCCTTTGATCTCTTCCTAAAGTATTTTCTGAAAGCAAAAGTCTATCAGAAGGAAGTGTCTTTAAAAAAAATCTGAGAAGTAACTGATCTTCCAAAACAGCATCCATCCCATACACCCTCACTCCTGCCCCCCACTCCCACCGCAGGGAAAATATTTCTTAAAAATGCTTGGAGCGAATTAGAAAATTGTGTGTGTGAAAGAGAGAGAGAGAGAGAGAGGGAGGGAGGGAGAGAGAAAAGTGGGACTTAATTACAAAGCTTTGCCTTTGCTCTCAGAAATCATTTGGCTCCAGAAGGTTTGGTGTCCGTACAGGCGCACCAGCTAGGCGGCCCCCACCTCCTCCAGCCACCTCAGCTTTGGTGAATGGGCCTTAGCCTCCTAACCTACCCAGAAACCCCCTTCAAGAGACCCAGAGGCTCAAAGGTGGGCTTTTCTGGGGATCCCTGTCCTTTGCCTGCAGCCAGTTTCTTTCATACTCTGGGCTCCACGGCTGGTACATGTATGTATATACATGTGTGTATAGACACATATGATAAATACATGTATAATTTTCAATGTCAAGTTTATTCAAGTGGAACATTCCTGCAAAAGTGTGAGCAAATCTTAATTGTACAGCTCTACAGACTTCCACAAGATGAATACACCGGTACAAACCACCACCCAGATAAAGAAACACAGCAGAATCCTCTGGTGTGCCCTCCCACTCCCCAACATTCCCCTCCCCTCTCAAAGCCCCTCTCCAAACTTCTCACCCCTTCTATTTGGTTTTGTGCCTAGTTTAAGGGAAGGCACATCTAACTGCTCCCGGGGTTTCCGGGCTCTCTCAGAAAGTCGGGCTGCAATCGGGTTGGGGACTTGGGGGTCCAGCTAAGAGGAGAGAATCTGGCTGGTCTCCTAGGTCCTACTTACTCCCTACACCCTCATTCTAGATTGATGGGGGACCAGTAGGTCAGGCCAGGAATTTGGCGACCGCTTTGGCCGGGGCCCCCGCGGCTCTGTGAGCCCAGCTGAACTTGCTCGTCCCCTCTCAGCTACCAGCGAGCTTTTGAGGGGTTGTTGCCAAAATCGCAACGTCCCGAATCCTTGCCCCGCGCCCCGCAAGCCTCCCACACCGAGAAACGTCCAAGGAAGCTTATCTTAGCAGTTCATTCTAAAACCATTTCCGAGTATGAAGTAGATAAAGGCTCCGGCCCCGCATCCTTTCAGAGCCTGTTTCGTGATCAGAGGAGAAACCCCCGGCTTTCATCTCCTCCCGGCCGGCGGGGCCGGCGGCTTGTTTATCCTCCGGCGGGGCCGTTTCCGCGGGTGCCGGGAGCGCCCTGTTGCCTGGGGGTCCCGGAGCCCCGACGGGGCGCAGGGACAGGGCGGGGGCGGGGGCTCGGCCGCGCGGGGCTCGGGGGCCGCGGAGCGTCCGGGCGGGCGAGCCAGGGAGGCCGGGCGGCGCTGGCGGCGCGGCTGAGCGGGACACTGGCGGCTCCGAGGGCGCCCCCCTTCCTGCCGGCTCCCCCAGGTGTTCATCTCCCCCATAGATGCTAGTTTTCAGGGACATTTTACGCTCTGAGTCACAGAAACAACTTACATCTCACCCCATCGTTTTCATCTGTTTCAGCAGAGGGTCTTTATAGTGTAGGGTCGGCAGAGAGGATGTCCCAGCTCCGGACCCAGCCTGGCCTCTGTGGCAGGAGTCATGCCCCCCCGCCCCCCATGAATGCTCCCATGCAGCGCCTTTGGGCTCCAACTTTAGCCCCCTCTGGGACCAAGGGCAGATGACTTCAGCTGCGGCAGGAGGCTTCTGGGGCGCGTGGAACGTGCGCTTCCCCTTGGCACTCAGCCTTTCCCTGACCCGGGTGTGCCCTTCATCGCATTGGAGCCCCTGAGGTGGGGAAATGATAGTGCCTAGGGTCCCCAAGGCCCGTGCTCTCAGAAGCAGTCACCAAACTGGCCGCCGCCACAAAAGCCAATGCGGGTTCTCCTGGAGCTCACTGAGCCCGAGCAGTTCAGCGTGGAGAAGTGTCCCCTTTCAGAGCAGATATCCCATCCCCCTCCCTGCTGCTATGGGCGGCTGCCCTAGAAATGGGGGATGGGATTAGTAGACAGGGGTGGTGGGGTGGGAGGCAGAGCCTTGGAGATACCTTCCTTCCCTGACCCAGCCTTGGCAAAACCTCCCCAAGGGTGTTTTCGGTCAGGAATCCAGTCTTCAGTCAGCTTCTGGGAGAAGCCAAATCCTAGGACACCCGCTCTGTGCCTTGGGGAACTGAGCACAGGCTGCTAACAGGGCTTCTAAAAAGCATTTAGTGGATGTCAGCCTGGCCCCCTGAGCTGCTGAGATGAAGAAAGAGTAGGAGAGGGGGAAGGACAGGGTCCTCACCCCCCTCGGCCTAGGTTATGAAGACTGTTTAAGCGGCAAGGGGCCATTTTCCCCTGGCCCCCTTCGTGGATGCTGGCCTGGGGGGAAGCCATGTCCGCCTTCAGCTGTTGCCACCTGGAGTGATTACAGGAGAACAAAGCTAAGTGCAGGGCACTCGTGCCAGGTCAGCCCCAGGCGCAACCAGGCTGCCCCATTTTTGTGGCAGTTTCTGTAGCAGTTACAAAATGGTGGCCTGGAAGGGACAGGATTCTTGGCCTTCCCCAGGGAGTCATCCAGGAATCGGGATCAATGGGGGGTTGGGGGTGGGGAGGAGAGGCTGCTGCTGCCTTCTGTGCCTCAGCTTTAGACCTATCCGGGGAGAGGCTGGGCCAGGAAAGAAGGTGGTGCGGGCTCCAGCTGTGCCCCCAGGCCGGGCAGGGGCTGGTAAGCAGGAGGCAGGATTGGGTTCCTGAGCCCTGTCACTTCCCCCATTCCTGGAGAGGGGGTGGGGTGGACATTTGAAAATGCTTTCAATTGACATCTGAGACAAATTCTTCCACACGGTTTATAAGTCCCTAGACTTGCAGCTAGAACTTCCCTCCTCCCTCCAGGCACGCACACATGCAGACATGCGCACTCCACCGTGTACTCCAGGACATGCCCTTGTGCATACACATGGCCACATACCTCCCACATCCCTGGCCCGCTGCAGCGCTCTAAAAGGCCTTTCCTCCCGCAAGAGAGAGGGTGAACAGGCTGGGGCTGGGCCGGGCGTAGAACTGAACCTTCCACCTCAGGGTCCTGGCCCGGGCTTGCTGTAGGGTCTGCCGGCCTTTAGAGGCCTTGATCCCTTCTGAAAACCCTGGTAAGCTGGTACCCATCTTGACAAAATGGGGGTTTGATGTGTCTAGGACAGCTTCTCTTGAGGTTCCCCTGAGGTCTCTTAGGGAGGTTTCCTTCCATTGGCCACTTTCCCAACTCAAGGCATTTGGTTCCTGATGCCCTTAGTGTCTTCAGTTAGGTTTGGATCCTGCCTCTCTCTTGGGGAAACACCTTTGTGGGAGATCAGCTAGGAGGGGGTGAGGGTGTCTGAGGAGGATTGTGGTGAAGTTCTGTCTGCTCCCTCTGGGGAAGTCCAGTGTCAGGGACTTGGTGACGGGGGGTGGGGGTGGGGGGGTGGGGGGGTGGGAGGGGGGTAGAGCTGTGCCCCTGCAAGTATGTGTGTATGCGATTGTATCTATGTGTGTGCTGAGTGGTCTGGGGAAGCCCATCTCTAGAACATTCACTGAGCCTCAGGGTCCCGATTAGTCTTAGCAGGAGCTGTAGAAACTGTAAAACTTCCTGGTTTTTGGGGGAATTCATTTTCATAGAAGTAGCACATCCACTGGTTTGAGGAGGGAGGAGTGCAGTGGGGGTCAGTGGTAATAGTCACAAATGGACTCAGTTAATCCACAGACCAACCTATGAGATGGGTAGTAATATCCCCATTTTAGAGATAAGGAAACCAAGGCACAGAGAGTGAGATCCAAGCAAGTTGCCCGATGTCTCACAACTTGTCAGGGTGAGCCAGGCCAGTGGACCGTGGCAGAGTGGTTCTAGAATCCATGCTCTTCTCCATGAGGCTCCTGAACTGACTTCACCTGGTACCCAGTTAGTGTGCACAAGCCCAAGCAAGGTCTTCACATGGCTAAACTCCTCTGCTAAACACACCAAAGGAATCCAAAGACCTCGCAGCAGTCTCCTGTTTTTCTGTGAGTTGGTTCGAGGCCTGAGGGTTTCCACAGAGACAAGGCCCAGAGGAGATACCCCATTGATAACAGAAGCAACTGACAGGGCTTCAAAGTCTTTCTCTCTGACCTCCTGTAATGGCAGCCCAGAACTTTAGTTGTGTTGGACTGGCAAAGGGCAGGAGGGAAATTAAGCAGCCAGGTTGGTATTGAAATCCTCTCACACGATCCTGGAAGTTTCTGTGCTTTAGCTGCTTACAACCAGTAGGCCTAAAATTAGGGGATTGTTGGGAGAGGGAATTGCATTGGGGAAGCCATGTAAACCCTCTTCCTAGGCATGTAGACCAGATGAAGCTACCTGCACCCAGAGAGAGCAGCTAGTGCAGCCCTTCCCTTGTGTAGGGGGAGGCTGAGGCCAAGCCACACAGTCTGACCAGGGCCAGTGTCTCTCAAGGCCTTCTGATCCCTCACCCCTGCTGGCATCTCTCCTGATGCTCTGTCTATGCCTCTGCCTCACACCTTGGCTTCCCCCAGGAGGATGTTCCCCAGCTACAAGGTAAAAGTCACAGGCATGAACCCTAAGACCAAGTACATCCTGCTGATTGACATCGTCCCTGCAGATGACCACCGCTACAAGTTCTGTGACAACAAATGGTAAGAACCTGGGACCCTCACGTCACCTGCCTTCTCTGAACTGCTGTGTTCACTCACCGCACCCATCCCTACCTGATGTTTGGTCCAGGGACTACCAGTTAGTTCATATGATTGCCCGGATCTGCAGCCTTGGGAACTGAGCCTGCAGAGTCTGCAAGGTTGGCCAATGTCTGCACACCCACTACAGCTGAAAGTGAGCAGCTGCAAGGTTTGAGTGTTTAGTGGATTTCGAGTCTGTTCTCTCCCAATAGCCATGGACAAGAAGGATTGGTGACTATGTCGTGGGCACTGGATAGATTTAGGCTCTGGGGGTGCTGCATTGGGGAGGAGGGACTGTTTGCTTGAGGGACTTTGATATTGGCTGCTTAGACATCCAGTGACGTCTGTCTGCCGCTTTTCCAAATAGTTCCCCGTTGTCTGGCTATGAGCCCTCCATTTAAGCTGTCGATCCAGAGTGAGTGGCAGCTGCCTGATGGTTGGATGATAGGACCCCTTGGCCAGAGGCTAGGGGGAACGAGTGGGCTGTAGGGCAAAACAAGGGCTGGGTAAGTAAACACTGGGCTACTTTTCCTAAGGTCACCTCCTTAGTACCCTGTCTGCCCCCAGAGCCCAGGACAGCACTCAAGGAGAGAGAGGGATTGAATGAATTAGCAGCTAGCCAGGATGTGGGCCCCACAGTAGGCTGGTAGTAGGGCCAGCAGAGACTGGACTGAGGAGGCTGGATTCAGTGACCAGGACTTACCAAGGGCCATGTTTCTATTTCTTCTCTCTTTGGGTTGGATTATCATTCAGAGCAGGCTCTGGCTGAGGGGAGAGTTACCAATTAATTTCTTTGGGGGAGAGCACTCTTTTGGGGACAACCAATCTGAAAGTTGTCTAGGTCTTCTGAGAAGCTCCCTCCAAATAATATAACGTATAACATTTAAAAATTGTACCTATAACACACACAGAGGGGCCTAAATCGCCCCACAATATATTTGCGATTAGCCCAATTTTTTGAAGTAAATAATCACATTTGTCTGTAACCTCCCGTTCTCTTTCTACTGCAGTAAAATAAAAGAGGTTCATAATTGCTCTACCTCCTCAGCACTCTCTCCTCTGACCCTCACTACTACTTGCAAAATCCTAAATTGAGAGCATAGGATGAGCAGTGATTCTTCCCCCTCTCAGGTCTATGGGAATTTGCTCTCACAGGGGACAGGGAATCTGGGCTTTTCTAGACCCCAGAATAATCAACTGCTGTAATCCTCTGCTCTGTTGGCAGGATGGTGGCCGGGAAGGCTGAGCCCGCCATGCCAGGAAGGCTCTATGTCCACCCCGATTCTCCTGCCACTGGGGCCCACTGGATGCGGCAGCTAGTCTCTTTCCAGAAGCTGAAACTCACAAACAACCACCTGGACCCCTTCGGTCATGTAAGAAAGAGACTGCCTGGTCTTGAGAGACAGTCCTCGAGCAGTGCTGGGGGTAGGGATGGGGCTCTGGAGAATCCACTCTGGGGATCCAGCTTCAGGCTTTGGCACTTGCCGGGCCAGCTGGAGGAAGGAGACCAGAGTCTGAGTCCCTCTGATGTACATCCTTCCCCTCCCACTTGCTGGCTGGGTAACTTTGGGCAAGTTTTTGAGCCTAGTTTCCGTTATCTAGAAACCTTTCATGGTTGTGAGAATTAACTGAGAGGACATGCACGAGGCGCCGTGCACATGGGAGACTCTAAATACGGCAGCTATGACAAGGACAATGATGCTGGGTCAAGTCTTTCAGCTTCAGGTTCCCCAAATTTGGCCTTGCTGGAGCATAAGGCAAATTAGCTTTCCTGGGAAAGAGTCGCTGATGAGTTCCAAAGCCTCTCTCTGGAGTGTGTCGCCTGCCTGGCCTGGCAGCCCCTGCCCTCTGGAAGGGAAGGCCTTGCTCTGGCTCGGATGGCAGCTCCTTCCTGGCCTTGCCTGGGACCTGGCTCTTGCCAGAGAGACTCTGAAGCCCCAGGGATGCTGCTGCTGACGCCCCATCCAGGCTGAGGAAGCTCATTCTTTCCCCATCTGGCTCTGGCAGGCCCACAAAAAGCATTTTATGTGGAAATATTTAGCTCAAGTGTGTGGTAAACTGAAGCCTGGGGACCTGGTATTATCCATCAGGGCACAGGCCCTGCCCCTCTCCACTCCACATCGGTACTCTGGAAGTACAGGGTGGGGTGGGGTGGAGCGTGGGCGCGGTAGAGGCTGCTAGATGCAGTTGTCCAGGGCTGCACATGGAACACTCAGGGAGTGGATGATGGTAGGGGAAGCAGAGATGGGTGTATGTGTGTGTGTGTGTGTGTGCAGGTATGTGCCTCTTTTATACCTAAATTCTATTTCTGGGGAGTTGTGTGCAAATCAAAATTCTGTGAATCATAGTTCCTCATGGAAAATGCCAGCAATGGGTCATTTCTGACTGATTGGTATATAACTGACAGGCAGTTCTTAGTTCTGATTTTCTCAGAGTTTGTTCAGTTTTTTTCTGAGTTGGTGATCTATAAACAAGCAAGTAGGAGAATACTTAATTAATGTAATTAACCTCTGAGTTTTCCATTGTGAGTAGCACAGGCTTTCCCGTGCAAGGCAGGCTGATGCTGTAGCATGGGGGGCAGAAATGTGCAGCCCCAACCTCTCATGGCAGAGATAAGCCACTGGTTTAATGGGAAGGGTTGGCCAAGCACCCACCACCTAGAGCACAGGGCCTTTTAACTGAGGGATAGAAGGGTCTTCTGGGTCTTACTGGGCACTATCCTGGCTGAGACTTTGCTCGCAGTCGACCCCTACCTGGCCTCCTCTGCTTGCCAAGGCCATGACACCAACCTGGAAAGGTTAGCGAGAGCCTCTGTGCTGGGAGTTGGGGAGCGTAGCTGGTAGGCAGGTCTCTGCCCACAAGTGTGCCTGTAGGTCCCATGGGGCAGACCACTGAGAGGAGCATAGAGCTTGGCAAGAGCTGGATGTTTGGGTGAGTGGCCAAAAGTATGCAAAAATCAAAGTTCTGGTGAGAATTTCAGATGCACAGCTTGCTCTCATGGTTCCCAGGTGCAGGGGTGCCTCAGAGCACCTCTGCCTCCTCATTCCCCCAGCAGAAAGTGGCAGGGGTGGGATTTGAGTGGTTGAAAAGCTGAGCTTTTTTAAAGCAAGAGAGAGACCAGGACTTCGTAGCCCAGCAGTAGATTTTCCCAGCCTGGCTTGCCTCTTTGGTGGCTCTGCTGGAGTCCATGAGGGGTTTGCAATAATCCTGCAATCCTGGTCTTGAGTCCAAGCCAGTGGGGCTGCTTGATGGGCTGGTGATGTGGGGCTACACTTGCCATGCCTGCCTGGAGCTCACGTCTCCTTGGCAATAGGGATACTCCTGACACAAACGTAGCTCTCTCTCCAGAGGGTTGGGATGCAGAGCATTTTCCTTCTCCCCATCCCCACACCTACCCCCTACCCAACACAGGCAGCTTATTGGCCACAGCACCCCGTGTCCGGTGGCAGACTCTGAGATGAGGTGATTTTCTCAGGGGCTGGGAGTATAAAGTCTTTCTGCACCCAGGCTTGAGCTGGCATATCTTCAGTTATTCGGAGCATCACTGGAGAGGGAGCAGCTTCTGACCATGCAGGCGAGGTCTGTGGAGATGAGTTAAATATTCCTAGATAAGCCACGTGGACCATGGCTTTCTGCTCATCGGCCTGCAGTGGTAGGAGGGCTGAGCCCTTCATCACCCGGTCCCGCTTCTCAGTGCAGGCACCTGGGAAAGAGCCATCTCGTATACTGTGAATTTGCCCCAAAGAAGCCTTTCCTTCTGCGCTGCTCACCTCCAGTTTCAGTTTTCCCTAAAATCTCCAGGACCTTGAGGACCTTTCTTGGCCAAATGAGCTTTGCGCTTTTCCCTCAGGTCTCATAGTATCTCAGGAATCTTAGCTGTAGCCTTCCATTTGCAGCCTTTCCCCTGGAGAAGGGGCCAGGGTTCCGGGCAGAGCTGGGGCTTGGAAACAGGGACCCCTCAGACCACATGGCCACATGTTTTGGGATAGGGTTCTGACTAGAAAACTCCTTGTGGGTTTTTGTTGTAGTCAGGGAAGGCCCTCTGTTCCCACCTGGGGTAGGTTCAGGGGATGATGACAGGTTTCTGGGAGTAAGTGTAAACAGGGACAGAAAGGATCCAGGGGGCTATAGGGCAGGACTGAGCTGCCGCCTTAGGGCCCCGAGGCGGCTCCACTTCTGTTCTGCTGGCTGTAGAGACTGCCTGCCCCTTGTCCCCCACCTGGCACCCCTTCCATCTGCAGCAGGGTCCTGGGCCAGGTAACCAAGAAATGGAAAGAGAAGTTGCCTCAGGAAGTTGAGGCGGGCTTCACTGAGGCAGGGCCTGCATCCTGCAGCAGCAGCACATGGAGACGGCTGGCTGGGACGGGGGTCTTCCTTTTCTCCTGATCTGGAGGCAGGCGGCCGATGGTGCAATGGTGTGTGTGTGGGGGGGGTGTGTGTGAAAGAGAGAGAGAGAGAGAGAGAGAGGGAGAATGAATGGCCTTCACCACCTCTTATGTCCCAGGACTCCCAGATTGCTGAGGAAGAAGACCAGCATATGATTTCTGACGTAGAAAGTCTAACTGTTCCAGAGGCTGAGCTAGCTCCAGGCTGGGGTGTGGGCTGCAGCTCCTTGGTCACAAAGTAGCACAGGCACTGTCCCCTCTGCGTGCTACTTCCTCCTCTGACCACATGCCTCTCTCCACCTAGTTAGCTACTCCTGAGGCTTGGGATCCAAGCTCAAATGCCACGTCTTCAGGGAGACGGTCCAGAGTCCCCATTATATGCCCTCAGAGCTGCGCACCTTTCTGTCCTAGTACTTGCCACACTAAGAATTTTATACTTATTTATCAAATTTATTTTTGATTAGGAATTACAGTCACGTGGCTTAAAAATAAATCAATGAAAAAGTAAAAATGTCTCTAATGAACCTTATTCGCCTCATGGTTCCCTATTTGCCCAATTTCTTTCAATCCCCGCCACAGGTAACTAGTGTCCCTAATTTCATTTTGGCATTTCTTTTTGCATATACAAACAACATATAGAATCTCAAATTCTTTCTTTTATACACAAAAAGGTAGCATACTATAAACACTTTTTGCACCTTGCATTGTAAACAGTATAAAATGGAGATCTTTCCGTGTAGAGCTTCTGTATTCCTTTTCTTACAGCCGCATAGAATTTCAGTGTGCAGTTGTTCCATAAATTATGTAGCCAGTCTTACTGAAGAAATTAACATGCCTAGTTTTCCTCTTTTATTTATGTATTTTTAATTTTTTAATGTTTATTATTTATTTTAGAGAGAGAGAGAGACAGAGTACGAGTAGGGGCGGGGCTGAGAAAGAGGGAGACACAGAATCTGAAGCAGGCTCCAGGCTCAGCTCTCAGCACAGAGCCCGATGCAGGCCTCAAACCCATGACCCTCAAGATCATGACCTGAGCCAAAATCAGATGCCCAACTGACTGAGCCACCCAGGCACCCCTATTTTTGCACTTTTAATTAAACTTGTACATATATCTTTTTACTCCTGTGTCAAGTATATCTGTGTGATAAGTTGCTTGTTCAGAAGGTATTTGGATTTGTAATTCATAGTTTCGCCCTGCATTGGGGTTTTACTGATGTATAATTCCCACCATTGCTGTAGCCTCACCAACAGGATGGGAGAGTAAAGTTGTGGCCTTTGCCAGTCTGATGGGTGAAATGTAGACACTGGTTTCAATTTGTATTTCCTTTATTATGAGTGAGGTTAGGCATCTTTTTTCCCTTTCTGTGAATGTCTGTCTTTACCCTTTGCTTATTTTTTCTCTCAGAGTTTTGAACATTTATCAATTCTAGAAGCTTTTATAAATTAGGAAGATTTAGCTTCTATACGTGTTAGGAATTGCTCAGGTGTTTTCCTAGTTTGTCATTTGCCTTTTGATTTTACCTGTAGTGGTATTCCCACACAGAAGTTTTTGACTGAATGTTTTGCTCTTTTCCTTATGGATTCTGGATTTTGACTAATTGAAAGCCCTTATCCACTCCTTACTTATAAGGAAAATTTCTTGTGTTTTCTTCTAATATTTTATGGATTTACTTTTACATTTAAACCATTGATCCTTTTGGAATTTATTCTGGCATCCAATATGAGGTGTGAATCCAATTTTTCGTTTTTTCTAAAGAGCTATCCAGTTGTCCTGACACCAATAATTGACTGATTTTCTTTCCTACTTGGCTTAGGATGCCTTCTTTTTTTTTTTTTTTTTTTCTTAAATAGTTTATTGTCAAGTTGGTTTCCAAGGATGCCTTATTTCTGTGCACTAAATCTCCATATGAATTTGCGTCTGTTCATGTGCCAGTGCCTTAACTGTTGAGACTTCGTGATAGGTTTTAGTGTCTGGCAGAGCTGGTCCCCCATTGCTCTTTTTTTTTCCAGAGTTTTCTTGGCTAGTCTTATCTATTTTTTCATATGAGCTTTAGAATCAGCTTATATTGTTGAGAAAGAAACTTATTTGTATTTTTGTTAGAATTGCTTGAAATTATAATTTTACTTAGGGAGGATTAATAGGAATACCCTTCTCTTGACTGAAGTCTTCTTTTTGTCTTTCCAAAGTGGATTCAAGTTTTCTTCATAAGGTCCCACATGTTTCCTGTTAGGTATTTCATCTTGTTCATTACTAATAAAAATGCAGTCTTTCTTCCAGTACATTTTCTCACTATGTACTTCTGCTTGGTTTTTGGATTACTGTGTGACTCCCCTGCCAGATAGGAAACTATAAGGTTTTTTGGTTCATTTTTGTGGGCTGGGGTGGGGTACTTATTTATTTATTTACCAAAAAAATTGTTTTCAGTGTTTATTTTTGAGAGTGAGACGGAGTGCAGTGGGGGAGGGGCAGAGAGAGAGGGAGACACAGAATCTGAAGCAGGCTCCAGGCTCTGAGCTGTCAGCACAGAGACCAACATGGGGCTCGAACCCACAAACTATGAGATCATAACCTGAGCCGACGTCAGAATGCTTAACCGACTGAGCCACCTTGATGCCCCAGAAACCATAAGGTTTTAAATCACCGTTGTATCCCAGTGCCTGATACTGTGGCACAGCGGATGCTAGTAAGCAGTAAACAAATGAGTGAACCCACTGAAGGGGGTGGTATTTGGTATGTAGACAGAGAAGGCATATCCTCCGCTAAGGGCTGATCTCCCTCCAACGCTTATGCTGTCAACTTGTCAGGAGGGACCCAGAGCTATTTGTTCTCCCTCTTTTTCTCTTTTTCTCCCACATTTGCTGAGCCCTGACAATGTGCTGAGCCATTGCTGGGTGTGTTGGGAGATACAGATGCCCCATACACTCCAGCTCAGGCCTGGGGCTCCCGGCCAGGTATGCATATGAGCTCAGGCTCAGAAATTAGTATCAATTCTAGCTCTGCCTCCCACTGGCTGTCTGACATTGGGAAAATTCTTTCACCACCCTGAGCCACAGTCAGTGAGACTAGTAATAATGCCTGCTTCACAGATATGTTGTAAAGAGCAATTACATGATGTGTGTAGGCTCATTGGAACAGGGCCTGGCACTTAGGCTATGCCCCATAAACATTGGCTGCTAGTGCATAGGCTGTGGGAGAAGGCAGAAGGGTTTCCGGACCCTTGGGTTGCTGCCCTAGGAGTGAGGACTAAGGCATATCAGTTGGCTAACTCAGTTCTAGTTTAGATATCTTTTCAATCACTTACCTTTCTGCTTTTCTTCTTCTTTAAAAACATTTTTTTAACACTTACTCATTTTTGAGAGACAGAGCTCTTTCAGAGAGAGAGGGAGACACACAATGCAAAGCAGGCTCCAGGCTCTGAGTTGTCAACACAGAGCCTGATGCGGAGCTCAAACCCACAAACCATGAGATCATGAGCTGAGCTGAAGTCAGATGCTTAACTGAATGAGCCACCCAGATAGCCCCTCTTCTTTTTGTGTAAGCTGTAGATCCTGTCCCTGTCCTTCCCTCTTTGCAGGACTGGGGAGGGTAAGAAGGATGATGGACAAGGTAGTCTTAGAAAGTAAAACTATGATGCAGGAGAAAATCTGGTTTTAATAGATGACAAAATGGACATTAGCCACACTTGTATGGCTAGCACCCAGATACGCTGCCTTCTATTATGGACATTAGGGCCTGGTGAGTCGGCATCTTGTATGGCGTTTGGTTGACACTTTATTATTCATTACTGAACATGTTGTTGAGAGCAATGTGTACTCTCTCGAAGGCCATCTGGAATCTTCTCAGGATTCTGTCTCCGTCCAGCTATGTGTTCTTGGGCAAGTCACGTTCCCACTGCAAGCCTCCTGTTCCTCATCTGTAAATTAGGAGGTTGGACTAGAATGATTTCTAAGGCCTGCCTCTGCATGCCCCAGTGTTCTGTGATTCTAACGCAGATAAATCTGGACCTCATTGGCCAAGCAGCTCTGGTGATCTCTTGAGGAGATGGATGTTTGGCGCTATCACAGTCATTAAAATAGAACAGGCTTCTGAATTGTAGCCAGAACATAATGAATCCCATTTCTATAAAACAATGACGGGACCAGTCATGTAGTGGGGTTTGTTGACGTGGCTGGTCCATTTGGCCCAACATCCTCTGCCACAAATATAAATGTGAGACTCTGGCAAAAGAGATGAATGTGGTGCCTGGGGAACTTCCGAGTAAGCCAGGTGTGAGTCATGGAGTTGGTTTCACATTCTCCTGGGTTGTTAGGGCTGAGGCTCCAGTTCATATTTGCATTGGTTCAACGAGGGGACTTTCTTCCAGACACTTGTCCGGGTCCAAATGAGGAGGGGTGTTTGGGACCACTTCTTAGTCGAAGGCCTCACTTTATAGACAGGGCTGCCAATGATTGGAGGTGAAGAGCTTGTTCAAGACTTGGAGCTGGTGAACAGAGATCCATAGAAGCTTCTGGACCCTTCTTGATCCCTAGTGGCTCCTTCCTGCTCCTGCAGGCAGTTTCTCTCTTCCCAGTTTTCCCTGCCAGCCAGTCTGGAGCCCTTCCCTAGAAGGTGTGTTTGGCAATCTCTTCACGTCAGTCAATAGAGGACCTTGTCTGATAGGCTAAAGAGTTGGGCTTTTATGCCAAGGGGCAAGAGGGAACCAGCAAAGGTAGCATTATAAATATATGACATCTACTGAGCTCTAAATGCTGGCAGGAACCGGGGAAGGGGAACGTGGGAGGGAAGAGGAGGAACTACAAAAGGTGCCGCTCTCAAGCAGTGTGCGGCGTTCCTGGGTGAACTGGAAGGTTCTAAGTAGGGGAGTGACCTGATCTGTTGTGCGGCATGTGAAGATGGAAAGGAAGTAGATAGAGACAGGGAAGAGGTGATCCCAAACCAGGAAAGAGATGATGGGGCCTGAATCAAGGCTGTGCAGGGGAATGGAGAGGTTTTTATCCTGCAGACAGAGTCACAGGACTTGGTCACTGACTGGACCTGGAGGTGAGTGACAGTGAGGAGCAGGGGAGTTGATAATACCCAGGACTCTGGCTGGACTAACACAGCCGGTGACAACCCAGTTGGCAGAGGAGCAGGGTAGGTACTGTCATTGGTCTGAAGGTGTCCCTAAAGAACAGCCCAGCCTCACCATGCCAGTGCCTGCATCTGCCTGGGGTCTGTCAGTCCAGTGTCTGTGTTCTGCCCGCCCTAGGAGAGCCAGAGTGGCCAGACAGCTGCAGCATGCAAGTGCTCATGGGGAGGTTGTCTGCACAAATTTTTTTTTTTTCAAAAAAATTTTTTTACATTTATTTATTTTTGAGAGACAGAGTGAGACAGAGCATGAGCAAGGGAGGGGCAGAGAGAGAGGGAGACACAGAATCCGAAGCAGGCTCCAGGCTCTGAGCTGTCAGCACAGAGCCTGACGTAGGGCTCAAACCCATGAACCATGAGATCATGATCTGAGCCGAAGTCGGACGCTCAGCCGACTGAGCCACCCAGGTGCCCCATGTCTGCACACACGTTTCATCACTGTGTTTCACCTGAAAAATGCCTCAGAGGTTACCTTGTCTCTAGTGAGCAAAGGAAGGTAGGAGAGGAAGGGACGGAAAGCCTGTGGTCATGGCCCAAGTCTCCCCACTCTTGAAACCCTGCCTTGTACTTATTAGTTCCTGTGTGGGGGTAAAGAAGCCTACAGGTACAAAAGGAGTAAGAAATCTGGCCCTTTCTCTTGAGGAGTTTATAGTTTAATTGAAGGGACAAGAGGAAATAGGAAGCCACTAGGAAGCAACACAATAGCCAAGCAGACAGTGCACGGGGAGGAAATTTCAGCATCTGGAGTTTAGTCATCTGGGAAGGCTTCCCAGAAGAGTCGGGCTTTGAGATGATTGCCCTAGAAGGTGAGAGAGAATGGGAGAAGATTAAGCAGAGGTAAGTGCATGTGAAAAGGCCCAGAGGTGGGAATCTGGAGACTTCTGGAGACAGCCAGGCCACCTCCCAGGTATTTAGTTCTGGGAACTTAGGTCCTTTGTGGACTCCTGCAGCCAAGAGCAGTGCAGGGTGACAGAGTAACCTGAAGGGCCCCTCTCCCCAGCCTCCTTGGAATGGACGTCCATTGAGGTTTCCCAAGGCAGAAGTTGGGTCCACTCTGAGTTGTTTGTGTTTTTTTTTTTTTTTTTATCTGGCTGGCTCCTGGTTGAGCAGTGGGTCCTCAGCAGCAGGACCTGGCTTGAGGTTTGGGGTGCTTGTATTTGCCCTGAGAAGATCCAGAAGTTTGTCGCTGGGAGCTTAGGGGGGTACAGCCAATGCAGAAGGCAGAAAAGCAGGCTCCTGCTGGATGGAGCTACCTGGCCAAACCGAGGAGCCCAGGGAAAGCCAGAGGCCACGGCCCAGCTCCCGAGCCACCCACTTCTGCCACTGAACCTGCCCTCTGAGCTGTCTCTGTCCCCAGCACAAGCTGAAAGTGGGGCCTTCCCAGACTAAGGCTGCTGCCTTGGCTTTCCATGCAAGAGCCTGGCTCTGGCCCTTCTTTGGGCACTCGGGTCGCTCCGGGGTTTAATCTTGCAACAAGCTTCAGCATCAGGCCTGTCCCTGGGAACGGGGAAGGGTGGGAGCCAGCAGGGCCAGCCCAGGAAGGAAAGAAAGGAAGGTGAGAGAGTAATGGGGCCAGAGGGCCCGCCTTGCCCAGCCAGGATAGGAGCCAAAGGGTTAACAAAAGCAGCGGTGCTGATAAAATGCCCCAAATTCCTGGTCCTGCCTCCAATGGGGAGGGCGTCTGGCAAATGTCAACGATAAAAAAATACATTTTAATGGCACATGATGCAGCCGCTACCGTGGGGCACAGCCGAATGAGGCAGGTTTGGAGCAGCAACTACTGTGTGTTACTCCCGGGGCTCTGGGGCCAAGCCTCCTGGGCTCTTTGTGTCTGGTGGGGTGGCCCGCCTCCCCAGCCCCAGGCATCCCGAAGGGCCAGTAGGTGCCTGGGGCCTCTGGCCTTCTCTGGCATTATTTCTGGAACTTTGCTGTCTCCTGCCTTGGCACCTGGAATTCTAGCCCATGTTGGAGTTTCCCACCAGGCTGTGAGCTGCCTTGGGCAGGTCTGAGGGCAGGATGCATCTGGGTTTCCCCAGCACCCCTTCCACAGGCCTCTGCGAATGTCGAAACAGATGGAAAAAGTCAGAGTGGGACCCTTTCCTCAGCTCCTCTGCTATTCTGCACACCCGGTCAGGTATCTCTAAGAAAGGCCGGTCACAGAGTAGAGGGTGGTGAGGAGCAGGAGACGTGAGCAGGGAGTGAGAGGATCTGGGTAAAGAGTCCATTGGAGCAGGAAACCTGAGGGAGGTAAGTTATATATTAGGATTCCATTTTACAAATATTAAAACTGAGGCTCAGAGAAGTCCAGACATTTGCCTGATGTAACACAGCAAGTCAGTGGCACCCTGGACCTTTGCTTACAGCTTGGAATTCCACCTGCTATAATGTACTGAGGTCACTCGAGCTTTTAAATGTTTGGCTCTCCTTACTGCAGTAAAACAATCTGTGCCATTAGGAAGGCCAGGCCTTGGTTCCAGAGCAGAGAGGCTGAGTGGGGACCATAGGACTGAGCTGGGCTTCAGGATCCTGGTTCTTCACTTGGGAGCATTAGCACCTTTCTGGCCTCAGTCCTTAGTAGTCAGGCCCTGAAGCCTGGGCTTTTAGGAGAATGAAAGCCAACCCAAACCCAGCTGACTGAGACCAGGAACCAAAGAAGGCGGGGACCTGGAGCTCAGAAAGAGACACTTCTCTTCCAGATCATCCTCAATTCCATGCACAAGTACCAGCCACGGCTACACATCGTGAAGGCTGATGAGAACAATGCTTTTGGCTCCAAAAACACAGCCTTCTGCACCCATGTGTTCCCAGAGACTTCCTTCATCTCTGTGACCTCCTACCAGAATCACAAGGTACGGCCATCTCCACAGCCCCCACTGCTGAGGCTGTCTGGCATTTCTGTGCTACTAGAAAGAGGCAGGAAGTGACACACCCGTGCAGTGAGGCAGAGACACCCCAGACACCTGTACTCTCCCTCAGAGTAGTGAGAAATCGGATGCGGAGCAGGAAAAGTGGACCAGACTCCTAAATCTCCAGTGCAAAGTAATTATGGAGAATGGACAAAGTTGGCAACTGTAGAAGCCAAGAGCATGGAGCTTGACCTGTGGCTTGAGGGTTAGGCCATTTTGTTCTACAACCTTCTTCTCCCTGGTGGGATTCAGAGGTGATTCTGGCCTGCTGAGGAAGGGGAGAGGATGGGGAAAGGAGCCCAGGGTACTGTCAGTTGTGGAGGCGCCAAGACTGAGCCTTCTGGAGGCCCTTCCCAGGCTGTGGCCAGGGGGTCCACCTCCCCCCCTACGCCCCCTCCCCTAGCCTGACCATCCCGAATTGCCTCCAGCCCCCTGCACGGGCCGCTCTCCCCCACCCCTCTGCCTCTGCCTGTGCTACCCTGCTTGGGGGTCTTTTCACATCATGCATCCTGGGACTGCTGAGGTGAGCTGGGGCTCTGGAGAAGGGCCACAGGCTGTGGCGAATTTTAGGCAGAACAGTGACAGTCAGATTTATATGGTCCCTCGGAAGCCGAGGTGGCAGTTGCCCTAGACAAGGGTGACACAGCTGGGAAGGTGTTCCAGACACGATGGGGCAGGAGGACAAGAGACAGAATCAGAAGGTCTGCAGGTGGATGAAAGCTCATGAGGAGCCAGATGTGGACGGTGAGGCCGAGGAGGACCCAGCAGGACTGCGCTGGGCTTGGACTTGGGTGTGCAGCTGCCCCAGGCTCTGACCGTGCCAGGGCCAGTGCGGGAGGGCCCGGAGCCAGCCCAGCCCCCCACCCCAGCCACTCTGTGCGTCTTCTCCTGACAGATCACACAGCTGAAAATTGAGAACAACCCTTTTGCCAAGGGATTCCGGGGCAGTGACGACAGTGACCTGCGTGTGGCCCGGCTGCAGAGGTGGGGCTGCCAGGCCTTGGGGGTGAGGGCGGCTGGGTTCAGGCACACAGACTGGGTAACGCTCTAAGTATCTTTACTCTCTTCCTGTCTCCCTCTGACTGGCTTCCCACACCTCCAGCAAAGAATATCCTGTGATCTCCAAAAGCATCATGAGACAGAGGCTTGTCTCCACCCAGCTCTCAGCCAAGCCTGACGTCAGCCCTCTGCATGGTGCCCACCAGGCACTCCAGCACTACCAGTATGAGAATGGTGCTCACATGCAGTTTGCTGCGGCTGAGCCACAGGACCTTCCCCTCAACACCTTCCCAGCCCAGAGGGACTCCAGCCTCTTCTATCACTGCCTGAAAAGACGAGGTAGTTCTCTCCGAGTCTGGAAGCTGTAGAGGGTCAGAGGAGGGCTAAAGCTCTTCCTACAAACACTTTCCACTAATGCATGGGTGCCCATGCGCATGCGCACTCACACACACACACACACACACACACACACACACACACACACACACACGGTTATTGTGTGGCCTGAGAGAATAAGCTTGGAGGGTTAGGGACCATGGTCAGGCCCTGTGCGGGAATGTTGATTCTTGATTTAAAAAAAAATTCTAAGTTTATTTTTGAGACAGAAACAGAGCATGAGCTGGGGAGGTGCAGAGAGAGAGAGAGGGAGACACAGAATCCAAAGCAGGCTCCAGGCTCTGAGCTGTCAGCAAACTTACCATGGTAAGCTGCCTCAAACTTACCATGAAATCATGACCTGACCTGAAGTCGGACGCTTAACCCACTGAGCCACCGAGGCTCCCGATTCTTGATTTTAATGCAGACTTCAGAATTCTCAGAGACAGCTTATGGCCTTGGTGTCCCCAGACACTGATGCCCCTCCCCAGTTCCAGATGTTGCTTTACAGTCACTACTTTCAGAGCCTCCATGGGAGGGGGAGATCACACAAAGTCAGCTGGGCTCTGTCTCTAAGCACGGGAGCAGGTTGAAGCATCATAGCCCAGAGGTTTTGGGGTTGGGGCTGTCATTTATCAAAGCAACCTCCATCCTAAAACAAAGATGACCCAGAGTCATGAGAATAGGCTCCTCACCTCATCATATCAGGATCTGCAGAGGCTTCTTGAGAATGGAAATAAACTACTGTGGATGTAGATTGGGGACCAGGAAGAGAGGCAAAAGAACTGTTTTCTTTTTCTTTTGGAGAAGAAGAGCCCTGAGTTGGGAAATGGCACATCTGTGCTCTGGTAGCAGGTCACAGTTTCCCCATCTATAAAATGCAGATGATTAGTGTTTACACCAGAAGAGCCCTCAGGGCCACTGAGATTCTCTTGGGAATGAGTTTGGGGACTTTTGCTTATAATCCAGAATGTTCTCTCTAGTTCCTAGGGAGCAGCTGGTAGAGCTCTAAGTATCCGCTGGCTCCAGTCCTGTTAGAATGAATGGCCTAGAGCAGGGGTTGGCAAACTGTGGCCTTTGATCCAAATCTGGACTATTGTCTGTTTTTGTTCAACCTGTGAGCCATAAAAAAATGGTTTTACATCTTTCAGTAGTTGAAAAAAAGTCAAAGTATGACTGTTTCATGTCATGTGAACATCATATGAAATTCAAACTTTAATATCTGTGTTTATGGGAACACAGACATACGCACTTGCTCAACTATTGTCCATGGCCACCTTCGTGTGATAACAGCTTCTGTTATGGCCCACCAAGCCTAAAATATTTACAATCTGGCCCTTTATAGGAAGAGTTTGCTCACTCCTGACCTACAGTCACTGGGCCACTTTGTAGGTCCAAAAGCTTAGTGCTCTTGCGAGAAAGGAGAAATTTGGAGGGAAGAGAGGAGGGATGAGTAAAGATGAGAGGGCTGAGCAAGAAATAGAGGCAAGTTCCTTCTCTTCAGGGAAGATGCTTCCAGAGGAGCAGAGGCGAGAGGTGAGTGCAGGCTTTCAAACTCAGTTCACTCATTCCCCAGGCCCCCCTGCCCTGAGCGTATACACACAGCTCCCAGAATGAATCGCTAGAGAAAACAGAAGGAGGGAGACCAAGTTAAGCCATTGGACAAGTCTTCTTAAATTTGTTGAGTGGTCTGTTGCCCAAGTCCTCAGGCCTGGGTCATCCCTGGGTCCCACGGGAGGATGTGACACTCCAGAGAGTCAAGCTGGTTGAGGATGTTGAAAGACACACATACATGGTTTGGGGCAGCTGACGTCTTCTTTCTCCATAGAGAGTATCAGTTTAGCCTTAAAAGTAGAAGTCATCTTTTACTTATTATCAGTTCTATTTCTTAATTTTATAAACACTGTTGTGTTGGAATCGGTATAATAACAATCTGCCGGGACTTCTTTGAACATATGTATGGGTTACTTCCTCTTCTAAAAGTAGTAGGCACATGCCTGTGAGTAGCTTTGGCTTGCTAAGGCCTTCCTGGGAGCTGAGGATTAAGGCAGAAACATTGTGGCTTTAATTTTCTGGCTAAGTCAGACAGATGTGGCCTCTGGGCCTGGTTTGGCCTGGCAACTGCCTCCACTTTCCTTGGCCAGGGTGGGCCTAGACTAAGAATGCCAGTGCACATTAAGGCCTCTTGCCATCCCCAAGAGTCAGGGTGGCAAAGGATGAAAGCTATTTGCCGCCTGGCTAACCACATCACTCAGTGTCTACCGATGTGGTATCCCCCGTGGCCTTTGAGCAGTGTCCATAATCTGACCACTTCTTGGCTGCCACCACCTCACAAAAGCTGTTGCTGATTAAAATGGTTCTGGGAGTACTATAGTAACGCGGGGCAAGGGCAAGCCCTGAATGGCAAGGGTAGCCATCTTGGCATCCACAAGGGTGGGTTGTTCTGGGCCCTGGGCTGGTGGAAATGTCTCTTCCTGAAGGTTTCTTTGTCTTCCAGCAGACAGTGCCCGCCACCTGGACCTACCCTGCAAGCGATCCTACCTGGAGGCTCCCCCTGCGGTGGGGGAGGAGCATTATTTCCGCTCTCCCCCTCCCTATGACCAACAGATGCTGAGCCCCTCCTACTGCAGTGAGGTGACCCCAAGAGAAGCCTGTATGTACTCAGGTTCAGGGCCCGAGATTGCTGGGGTATCTGGTGTGGATGACTTGCCCCCACCCACACTGAGCTGTAACATGTGGACATCCGTCTCACCGTACACAAGCTACAGCGTTCAGACGATGGAGACTGTGCCTTACCAATCCTTCCCCACGCACTTCACCGCCACCACTATGATGCCTCGGCTGCCTACTATCTCTGCGCAGAGCTCCCAGCCCCCAGGAAACACCCACTTCAGCGTCTACAATCAGCTCTCACAGTCTCAGGTCCGGGAGAGGGGGCCTGCCGCCTCCTTCCCGAGGGAGCGAGGCCTCCCTGCGGTGTGCGAGAGGAAGCCACCCTCTCCACACCTGAATGCTGCCAATGAGTTTCTCTACTCTCAAAGCTTCTCCTTGTCCCGGGAAGCTTCCTTACAATACCATTCAGGAATGGGAACTGTAGAGAACTGGACTGACGGATGACTCCCATGTCTCTCGACAGCCCCAGGACCATGTTCATCCAGTGTTCACCTCTGTGGGTGGCCTGCTCTACCAAGAAACACAGGAAGGTATTTCAGAGGGTGGGTTGTATGCGTGTGTGTGGGGGTGTGGGTGTGGGGGTGTGTGTACATGCACACATTTGGAGAGCATCTGTCTTCTGATATACAATTGAGGCCATGACAAGGGAAAAAACCTACAATTATCTAAGAAGTGATTTTGGCTGCAGGATCTGGGTCCACTGTTATCTCACGTCTCTTGACATGTGCATGGATGGGTTGGGACTAGAGAGTTCATGTGAGCTATTTAGAGATTTGGATAATATAATCTTTGATTTACTCAGGGGCCAGGTGGTGAGGTCTCTCTCACAGGGAAAGTTGAGGGCAGATTCTCATTGCCGGGGTGGGAGGGCTCTGTGCATATCTTAGAGCTCCCGGCCTTCTGGTAGCAAGAGAAGTTGAAAATCTTATTTAAGGGGGCAGGAAGCCCACTCTTTTGGCTTCTGGAGATTCTGTGAGATTACCTGAGACGTGCACTCAGCTAAGCCACAGAAGCCTGCTTCTGAGAGTAGAGCTGACTGCTCAGTTAGTGGCCTGGAAATTGATCCCTGGAGCTCTGAGGTCTGAGGCATGACTTTCAGAGAAGGTCATGTGCTAAGTGCTACCTGATGAGTATTAAAAAACGGTTCTTTATCTTCAAGAGGAGGGAAAATGCAACCAATAGCATCTCTGTCATCATTCAGGTTTCCTTATACAGTACAAAGCCCTTCCCCTCCGTCCCCAACATACAGTTTCTCACTCTCCGGTGCACAAGACTCGGCCTCGCAGGCACCACCTGCATCCTGTGACTGGCAATTATGAAACACACTTCACCTGGCAACGTCCCCAGGAGGTTACATCGGAGCTGCCGCCAGGCAGAGCCTGCTCTCCCAGAAAACCCTCGCCTCCGGAGCAAGAAAGCCCAACAGAAGTAAAAACAAGAATTGAGAAAACATTCATTTCTTCCAGTAAATTCAGCCCGTGAGCTCAGAGGAGCCGGGATAATTCTCCAGTGAGGTGAATCATGTAGTCCCCAGCCCAGCTCTTTTAGCATTGAACGTCACCAGACCATCCCTGAGGCTGGTGTGAACTCTGTAATCAAATTTGGGAAATCACTAAACTCTTTGCATGCTGAATAGCTATTTATATATTATATAAATAAATGAATAAGTAAATAAATAAATATATATATATCTCACAAATGCAGGCCACATGTCAAATTCAGCTTTGCTCTTTACAAATGAATAAACTTAATGAAATGAACGCTGGAGGGGGTATTTGGAAAGACATCTATTTAAAATTTTATTACACACTTGACGTTAAAAGCTAAGAATGGTTTAGATAAAACATATAAGTAAATAAAGAATAAAATAAATAAATATATAAATATAAATATAAATATATATATAAACACACACACCACAGATTAAACTTTATTAGAAAGACACATTAGCCAACAGGGGGTATGGAACTTCAAGTGTTTTGTTATATAGCATGGACATTTTATTTTACATATCAGAACATAAAGCCATTTTACAACTGTGAAGTGTGTGGATGCTCTTTACTACTGACTCGTCCTTTCTTGGCTCAGCAATGGTCTCACCATCCCTTTTGCTGCTATTTCTTCTGTGCCTCTGAGCATTTACACTATGGAGCCTCTGAGCCTAGAGTGAAGGAATTTAGGAGCAACAAACAGCTGTACCTTCGATCTCGTGCTACTCTGCAAATGATGGGTCTGGATTCCGGGGCCCACAAAGACCCCCGAAGGGCAAGGCAGGCAGGACACAAGAATCTGTCACCTTTCAGTAGTCAGCACACAACCTGGTGGTTTGGGGGAGGTGGTCTTACACTCAGGGAGCACGCAGGTGGGATCTGTGCAGCTTCTTCGGATGAGGAACTGAAGAGCTGGTGAGAGTGAGAACCTGAGGCTTTCCGGAGCAGTCAGATGTATGAGCTCGTCAGCCACGTGCACCCCAGAGAAAGGAGTCAAGGCCTGGCAGAGACCTCTGCACCCTCCTCCTCAGCCAGATCCCTAAAGCTTGGCCACAAGATGGAGTGGCAAAAAAGGAGATGAATCCAGTCCAGGTTCACCCTGTTAGATTAGAAGAGAAGCTGGTGTCAGGAGGTGTGTTGGGGCTCCCTCCTTACAGCCCCTTGCCTGTTGCCCCCTCCCCTCATTGTCACCCACATCTCCACTGCAGGCTGGTCTAGGAAGCCAGGAGAAAAGAAGACAAGGGTAAGGGTGTTTTTTAAATTCATGCCTTCCTCAGGATGAAGATGGATTTCCTACCGGATAAAAAGCCAACTTGTCTCCTATTTCCCCAGAGTCCTTCCCTGTGGCTTTAGGGCTGCTCTCTGCGTGGACTGCCTCCTGCAGAAGGTAGCCAAGCTCCTTCTTTCCTTGGCTGTTGGCTCCCACCTTGGACTTGTTGGTCACAGAGAAAAACATAACTGAACCTGGCTTAGGGCATAGGGAAGCGGTGGATGCATCCTAACTCACACCTGCTCTGTTCTTTTCTTTCTGGGTGGACTGTAATCTGGGACACTCCATACCTTCTAGAAGCCAAGGCAGAGGGCCGGGAGCTAGATGTGGGTTCCCAGACTCTCTCCAGATACACAGTTACCTGAATCCAAGGTAAAGAAAGCTGTGTCTTATGGGATATTCTGCGTTGGGCGGCCCATATCTTCCTACCAGCTTTCTGGGAAGCATGCGGTCCTGGGGCTTTCCCACCTGGGCATGGCTCGAGAGCAGGGCCTGCAGTGGGATTTGTGGAACTTTCCTGCCCCTCTGAATCAACAAGTCAATAAAAAGGGGGCACATGGGATACCCTGGAACAAAGGGCACCATTCAGTAGCGCCAACAGGTCATACATCATCGGGCCAGAAACCTGCCACATGAAAAGTGTCTGCTTCTACAGTGCCCTGCCTGGGAGGGTGTGTGTGTGTGTGTGTGTGTGTGTGTGTGTGTGTAAAAAGATGAATATTCAGCTGTGAGGCCAGAGGCAGGCAGCCCCAGGTCTCTGCTCACCAGCCCAGGGCCAGCCACTTGGGGAAGCTGGGCTAGGCTCTCAGCTGCAGTTCAGCTACCCGGCTGCCCTCCAACAACAGGAGAGCCTGGACTAACAAAAGGGAGAATGAAAGAGAAGCTGGAGCAGACTGACAAATTGTTAAAAAACCAAACCAACTTCCAGTCTTGGCTGGGCCTCAGGGGGTCAAGAGGCCTCAGCTCGCCCCACTAATGGAGCCTGCTGGAGAAGTAGCAGCCCCAGCCTCGCAGGGTCTTATCTTACAACATAAAATTAAAACCCACTTAAAAGGCCGGAGGGCATGTTAACATTCCCCCTGCTGTCTAATTGAAGTAGTTCCCAGTGCAAAGGATTTCACTTGAAAGATGTCCCCCTCCAAGCCCCAGTTGGCAGGCAGGGCAAGGGAGTGGGGAGGGAGAGACTGTCATTTCAAAAGACCAGCACAAGCTCAGGCAGGAAAAGTGCGGTTCTGTTGGCCTTCCCCACCCAGGCAGCAGGTGGCGACAGCAAAGGTTAGGACAGGCTGGGTTGTTTTGTATTTTTAGAAAATTTACAAATTCATTAGCAGCTGTGTCAGCAGAGGCCAGACTCCCGACAAGAAGCCCTGTAATGATTCAAATATGGCGAGCCCGCAGCTAACCCTGGCAGTCCCTGCAGCCCAGAGATTTCTATTCCGTCCCCCCAGCGACGCCCTGCTCCCTCCTATGCAAATATATTACAGGTCTCCCAGGCATACGGAATCAATCAGGGACATCCTGTAAAGGTGATGAACTTGCACTGGCCATCCTGAGTAATGGGAACCAGTCAGCCTGCAGCCGGCTGGGACTGAAAGCCAAGGTGACAGCTATTAAGCAATTGTGTGCAGAACAAAATGGCAAAGGGGCCGGGTAATCAATTCAATTTCGATGGGCGACCCAAGCAACTGCAGCGTCTGTCGCAGCTGATTAGAGGGGCCGGCTGGAGCTTTCAGTGCGAGCCCATCAGAGATCAGAAACAGGCCCGGGATGAAAAGGGAAAGAACTGTCTCCTGAGAAGCAGGCGATGAAGGACTCTGTTTTATGTGACTGTGTTCTTCCTTCTCTCCTTGAAGAACGAGTAGAAAAAAAGCAAGCAGTTTGGAGATTAGATAGTTTTCTTTTCAGCCATTTATCATTATGAAGGAAAGTAGACAGGGCAGGGGCAGAAAAATCTCCAGTGGGATTTCTGCAGAGTCTCACTAAGAAGGACCAGGTTTACACTTTGCAACTCAAACAGCCCCTGCTTATTACCACAGCCTGACGGGGTCTGCAGAGCGTCCAGACTCTCTCTTCCCTAACGAGTGTAAACAGGTCCCCGCGCTCTGAGGATCACAGAAATTCTCCTGCAGAAACCCCAAACCACCAAATTGTATCATTTGTGAAAATTAAAGCCCAAGTTGGAATAATGGGGAAAGGAGGCAAATGGGAAAGGAAAAGATGAGACGGAGTTGTACAAAGTCCCAGCTGGTTAGGCCCCAACCTTGGCCCCCCATTTTCCTGGGCCCAGTGCAGGGCAGGAAGGGCCCTGACTGTGTCTGCCCAAGGTCAGCACTGACCCCAGTCTGATGGTGGGTCCTGACAGCCTGCTTAAAAATCCTAGGCTCGTGTTTGGTTCTCCAGTACAGGGGAAGCAGAAAAAGGGCACCCCACAGACACAGAATCCTTGAGGGAGACCAGCTATGGGATTGGGGAGGGAATGAGATGGCCAGGGATGCTGAGCCAGGAAGGAGAGGGCTCTCTCGGAGCCCCAGGTGGGAAATAAGCATGTGAGGGAAGGCTGACCGTGAAAGAGGAAGGGCTGATTTAGAAATGACGGAATCGTGGGTGCCCCAATCAACTTCTCCTTAAGTGAATTACAAAATGATAATTACCTTGAGCAAAGCTAACCTCATT
The DNA here is from genome assembly GCF_003009895.1 of Hyaena hyaena. Classification (NCBI taxonomy): domain Eukaryota; kingdom Metazoa; phylum Chordata; class Mammalia; order Carnivora; family Hyaenidae; genus Hyaena; species Hyaena hyaena. The sequence continues at coordinate 126,669 of NW_024081184.1, read as the reverse complement.
AATCATCTGAAATGCAAATTAAGGTGAGAAAACATCACCTTTATCAAACAAATTAATAAACATTTAAGAAAAGATGTGGGGAGCACCTCTCAATCATTGCTGGTGGGAACACAGATTATTATAGTCTCTCGAGAAAAAGCAACTTGGTAACTTGGACAAAGACTCTAAAAGTGTTCATATCCTAAAGAAAATAACCAGAAATGTAGACATAGCTTAATGCTCTATAATGTTCATTACGGTATTATTTTTAATAGCCCAAATTGGCAGAAAGTAAATAATGGTTAAATAAATTATGATATACTCATATTCTGGACTATGATGTAGTCATTGAAAATATATTTACAAAGTGTATTTAGTGACATGGAGAATTGATTTAATACTAAGTGAAAAAAGGGGATCATAACATAGAGGATGATCTCAGGAATATTTGGGAATGAAAAAAATACACTGGTGCAACCAAACTACCGATCATTAAATAGCAATCGACAAGAGAATGATATAGATAAATATATAGGTCCATGATATATTATGTGAAAAAATTGTCTAAGTAATAGGTATGGTTTCCCATTTGTGTGAAATATAAAGCAAAAAACAAACTTCCGTGTGTGTGCATATATGTGTGTGCATGGTGTGTGTGGGGGGGTGGGGGGGTGGTAGGGGCTAAGAGAAGACTTAGGAGGAATTTTTTCCGATAGTTCCCCCATACATCTCTGTTTTATTTTCCTTGTTACAATGAGCATGTATTTCTTCTGTAAGTAAAAGATTTAATTGAAGAACAAAGAAAAATAAGTTGTGATTATAGAAGTGCCTGGAATAAAAAGAGGAGAAGAAACCGCGTCCAATGCTATGGCTGTAACCCTGGGAAGTGGCTGCTGCTGCCAGTCAGGTGGACAGAGACTGACCTCTGGGCCCCCTCACATTCCTGGTTTTCCTCCGGATCCTGGGGCTGTCTTCCTTCCGCCCGGGCCTTCAGTGCTGCCGCTGCTCCCGGACTGGAGCTTTATTTAGCCTTGTCTTCTCACCAGGTACTCTTCCTGGGTGATGCCATCTGTTCCCACGGCTCTTTCACCAACATATAGGCAAATCTCCAGTCTAATCTCATTTCCCTCTCCTGAGACGGTCTCTGGATGTTTCTGTTGAAGAGATTCAGGATCTCCAACTCCCCCTGTTCAAACCCGAGCCCTCCAAACATCCCCTTGCCGTCTCTGTCTTGGTAAACGGCACTGCCAGCCAATGTCTCATTGCTCAAGTCAGAAACCTGGGCTTCAGTTCCCTACCTGCCCACCCCTAAACACTTGCTAATTTCTGTAGATTCTATTTAAAAGAAAAATTTTTTTAACATATTGAGAGACAGAGCATGAGTGGGGGCTGGGCAGAGAGAGGAGACACAGAGTCCAAAGCAGCCTCCAGGCTCTGAGCTGTCACCACAGAGCCTGCCTCGAGGCTTGAACTCACCAACTGAGAGATCATGACCTGAGCTGAAGTTGGACACTTAACCAACTGAGCCACCCAGGCGCCCCTGTGCGGATTCTGTTTTCTAAAGATCGCTTACATCTGTTTACTTTTTCTCTCTTTCGTGAAGTCTGTCTGTCCACCAGAGAGGCAAATCCTTGGGTCTGGGCTGCCTACTCTCTAGTGTTAGATGTGGGAGGCTGCAGGGCTTTGGGCGGTATCGGAGCACCACTCCAGGGCACTAGAGCATTGTTCACGGGGTGATGGCTGTTCAGACACGTGGAGCCAGGGAACTGCCCAGGCAAAAAAGGAGAGGCTGCTCAAATGGAGGAGTGCTGTTTTCATCAGTGACTCTGCTTTCAGCTTGGTGTGGCTTGATTCTTCTGCTCTGGCTGCCACCATGGGGGTGGGGAGAAAGCAGGGCCCTCCTGCAGCTCATTTTGTAGGGTCACAGGCTAGCCCCCAGGGTCACAAGCTATCTGAGCACGCTCCTGCCCTGTAGGCCGGCATTGAGAGTGTGATGCTCACAATGACAACTCTCTGTGAACTTCTCCAATTGCTTGCTAGGGAGCCAATGAGCCCTGGGAATACCAAATCAGTGCTCTTTCCAGCATCTGCCCTCTGCGGACCTATATCTCTTTCTCTTTCAGGGATTCCAAATTGTCCCCTCTCCCAAGCCCTTCCACGGGAGACCACCCATCCTATGCCAAGAGAGGACTGGCTTTGTCTCTCCTTAAAGAAGAGAAAAACCAGGGGCGCTTGGGTGGCGTGGTCACTTGAGTGTCCGACTCTTGATTTCAGTTGAGGTCATGCTCTCGAGGTTTGTGAGAGCGAGCCTGGTTCTGGCTCTGCACTGACAGCGAGGAGCCTGGGATTCTCTTTCTCCCTCTCTTTTTGCCCCTCACTTGTGCACATTTTCTCTCTCTCTCAAAATCAATAAATTTGTGGTTTAAAAAAAAGAAGAGAAAAACCAAACCAAAGACATAAGTCCCCAAATGTGGCTCCCTACATAAAGCACCTAGAATAGGGTCATGCTTAGGAAATGATGGTTAGGAATGATTAGCTAGGTCTAAGGAATTGGGAGACTCCTCCAAATCCAACTTAGTGAACAACTCGTGGCACCTCAATTTATAATTGCCTCCACTCCCATAAGCTGGCCGTGGACTTGCTGTCCTGCACCTCACAGGGAGGTAGGTTGTCACTGCATTAGGTCTCATCCTCTCCACCAGGCTGGGTCAGCTTGGTCCAAACTAGCAGGGTTAGTAAGTAATCCAAGTATCTCTACAACAACTGTTTAAAGTGTCTGGGGGATGGCCTCAAGACCCCCTTGGCTTGGGTGGCAGAGCCGGGGTATCTTCCCCCTGCCTTTGCAACTCGTGGCCACAGAGTCCTTCCTCGGGATGACCTGGAAGAGACGTGTTCTGGAGTCACTCTTCTGTACACCAAGAATTCCTAGCTGGGGTGCCTGAAGCAAGGGCTGGGTCTGTAAAATGACGTGCTTCCATTAGGAATGATGGAAACTATGTGAGCTGCTTTTAATAACAGCCTTCCTTCCCTGGACCCCACGTGCTGATGGCCTGGCCCATATATTCTGTGGCCCAGACTGAAAACCAAGGGCTGTCTCTTCAGGGCAGTCGATGGACCTGAGTGTACTCCAGATGCGGCACTGAAGGCTCAGGCCAGGTTCTGGCCTGTCACATTGCAGACCTGAATTTTCTAGCCCAAGAAAATGAGCTTTTGGTTTTTTCTTATTGCAGTGAAAAGCGCTTGGGACAGGGTGTGAGAGATGTGGGGTCTAGTCACAGTTCCGTCAAGAAGGCTGTGTGGCTCGCCTTCTTTTTGAGCCTCCTTTCCCTTCTTCTGCATCGCTCCTCACCTTCCCTTGAAGGTCTGTGAGTCCGTGAATAATAACGTCTGCACTCATGAATTTCTTAGTGATAACCAGGGCTGTGTTTGGATCTATAGCAGGACTTGCTCCAAAAAAGAGCAATGGAAGGAAATACAGAAATTCCTTTTTCTATTTATATTTATCTCATCCTTTTCAAATATCTAATCTGGCTCTAATCTAATATGTAAAGTTGATAAATAACTTTATAAATAATAAATAACATATGGGGATATGTGCTTTAAAGCTTTTTGCTGAAGGGAGGTGAGATTTTTAAAAAAGGATGAAGGGCACCTGGGGGTTCAGTCAGTTAAACGTCGACTTCGGCTCTGGTCATGATCTCGGGTTTGCGGCTTTGTGGGCTCTCAGCTGTCAGTGCAGAGCCCAGATCAGATCCTCTGTCTCCCTCTCTCTTTGCCCCTCCTCATGTGTGCACACATACATGCATGACCCCCCCAACATTAAAAAAAAAAAAAAAGGATGGATGGAGACTAAGGCGTGCTAGAGCAGTCACTGTGAGGCTCTGTGCTCTGCATGACCTCCCAGAGATGGCTTTGCCCGAGCTTTGGATGGAGAGGCGCAGTGAGGTAGTGGAGAGACAATGGGCCTGCAGCCTATCACTTACTAGCTGTATGCCTCATCTCTGTGAGCCCCAATATCTCCCTACATTTAATTAGGGATAATAAAGTGCTACCTATCTTCCAAGGTTAAAGAACAGATCAAATGAGATAACACAGATAAAACTGTGCCCAATTAATGCTCTCCCCCTTCCCTAACATGGGATGCCCATCTGCACGGGTTTTATTTTAGATGCTGAAAAAATGTAGACATTTTCTTTTCTGGGAAATTCCTTTTATTGCTTTTCGGGACTTTATAGCTTCTCCTGTCTCACAGTTAAGCCTTCTTTAACAGACGCCAAAGCCTACGTGCAGTTAGGTCTAGAGTGCAGAGGGGAGCCGGAGGGCCATGCTGGGAAGAATCCTGTTCTGTCTTTCCAGTCCTCTGAGCACCTCACACTCCCAGGGGTTTGGGGCTCATCCAGGATTCAAGACATCATTCAAGGACATTTAGGAAAGGGTATCCCTCTAGCAGAGAAGCCAGCCGTCTTCACCTGTGCCTTCAAGAAGAGACAGCTTGAGTTTTTTGCTCCTTCGTTCAAAACTCGTTGCCATGCTCAGTGACATTCGACATTAATTTGTTCCTGAAAGAAAGTCCCAACTCTGCCACTATTTTGTTGGAGACCTTAGACAATCCCTCAGTCTTTCTTGGCTCTGATTTCCTCTTTACAAAGAAGGATGAGCTCTATTCGTGCTGCCAACGGCCTAGGCTTGGCATGGCTCATGGGCCAAATGAGATGCTCTGCATGAAAATAGTAAGAAATGAAAGGGATTGCAATTATTAAGCTTCCTGTTGGTCTAGGTAGCAAGAGCCCACGCCAATTTCTGCATTTTCATGAAAAAAAAAATCACTGCTCTTTACAGACTAAGGAGGGGGTACGATTGGCAAGGTATTGAACAATCTCATCAGCTCCGAGAGGTGGATGATTTAGTATCATCACCTGCCTTATCATTATCCTTGCCCAGCCTGCATCCTCAGCGTTTGACGAGGTCAATTTCCAGCACACACAGAAAAGCCTGTGGCTGTGGTCGGAAACAATCGGCCACAGTGCTCCTCTCGCGTTGTTGATCCCTTCATTTCCTCCAGCAGACTCCTGCCAGGGACTAAGTTCTAAGTTTTACGCCACTCTTTTGGCCTAATCATTTCCAACAGCCCTAAGCACCCAGCCCCTCTCTCACTTTTGCTGTCCAGCTACTGCTCTGGATGGCAAGATTGCTAATTGGGACATGATCCCAGTAAAATGGCAAGAAAGATTCAAGGAGCTGGTTCACTGGAACTTAAATATCCTGCCCACAACTTTACAGCTCGGGCGCCCATGGAGGAAGCATGAGTCATACCCAAGAGGTGAGGCTGCTGCTTGGGGAAGGCCTCTGCAATGACATTTTTCACGCTTTTAATAAACCGCTGTATTATTAGAACTCACCAAAGCTGAATTTAATGAAAGTTTTAGGCCCCAAGGCCTGAATTTTTCTTTTGTATTGCAAAACGAAACCAACTGGTCCAATTCAAATGAACCCCAGAAAGTGCTTAGACTTTAATTATATTTCTTCCATTCTTTTTCCTTTCTCTCTTTCTTCTTCTCTCCCTTTCTCCAGCCTCTCCTCTACAAATTTTGCTGGAGATTACAATCTATTGGAAGAAAAGGAAATGTACAAGAAGAGGAAGAAACAAAAATCTTAGAAACATGTTCAGGGAGTCACAAGTTGGTCTACAGGAGTCTTTAACAAAAGTTAACTGATCAGTGACACAGACTCAGAGGAGAAAGTTTTAAAAGCGAATGAAAAGGTGAAAAGTACCAGACCCTCTCCATTTGTACCAGAGGCTTAATAATGGTATTTAAAATTCAATTGTACGGAAGCTCCTCCAATTAGACGTGGGAGGCATCATTTGGTAACAGCAACTTTGCACAGCACTGCACAGCAAACAAATGATCACCGCAGAAATAAGGAGAAGACAAGTCCTTTATTTTTTTAATTTCTGGGGCTGAGCCCTGGGGAACTACCTTGGGGGAGGGTGGGAATGAAATGCGCTGCTGTGCACCTGGCCTTCAGCAACTCGGGAGCTTGGGCGGCAGGAAATAGCTCGGGGGCAGCTTCCGTATTTGCAGGAGCTAGTGAAAAGACATCTTTTTTCCCCTCACGGCTACGTTCGTAAACAAATGTTCACTCTCCAACCTTCACCCCAATTTGGAGCATATTTACCCAATAAAGTAGGCCTTCAAATGCCTCCTTGTCCTTCAGGGAACAGAAGAGCGCGGCGCCGCAGGCCTCGCCGCCACGGTAGGGAGCGCGCTCTCGACCCTTCCCGGGGCAGCTCAGTAATCCTCCCGAGCGAGCACCGAGCACCGAAGCCCCACGTGAGTTCCTGGGCCGTAAAGTCGCCCAAGACGTCGGCGAGGAACGCTCCTTCAAATGCCCTGCCTTCAGCGTCGAGGGGCCGGGGTAGCGCGGGCGGGGAGGAGGGGGGCTGGAACACATTCCGGGGCTGGAACACATTCCGGGGCCAGAACTGCCTTTGTCTCAGCCGATCCCTCCTTCCGGGGCTCGGCTCAGGCTCAGCGCCGATTCCTGCAGGGGAGTCCCTGCTTGGCATCAGGGCTGGCCTCAAGCATAAGATCCTAATTATTTGAATGGTATTTGTTTTCATTGCTCTTTTTTTTTTTTTTTTTTTTAAATGTGTCCAGGTCGATGGCATTTTAATGCCTTATTAAACGGGGGTTTTACAGCAGTCTGTCTGTTCAGTCTCTGGGCCCATGCCTGTACTTTGTGTGCAGGGATTTTATCTTTCCTGCTGGCTGAAAATATTTTCCGAATTCCCTATAAAAGTTTTCGAGATTTCCTAAGACAAATAGAGCTCCACCAGCTCTAAAATGACCTTGATGCAGTCGGAATTACATTCAGAAACACGCTCTCTCCCTTGTTGACACAAAGAACTGAACTTCACTTGTGCTCATTAATTGCAGTTCTGAGCACACCAATTTTGCTTCACAAACGTGCTGGTGCGTAAAAACCCAGCTCTACCTGGGATGGCTCCCCAGAATCCAATCTTTTACTGGTTCCTTCCATCCTCTCAGATGGCTGCCCTGGCTTTGAAGGCAACATCAATAAAGATCAATAAAGCCTGTCCTGGAGGAGGGGTTTGCATCAGAGTGGGCAGCGAGTACAGCTGAGGGGAGCCGCCAGACCCGCAACAGAAACAAGACTGTCCTGAGGCCCCACAAAGCTGCCTAGAGGAAAATCAGCAGAGGCCTTTACTTGCCAGTGTGTAAAAAGTTGTGAAAATATGTTGTTCAGGAGGAAGCGGAACATAAAAAGCATCGAAATAAACCACAAGTCAGGCAACTTAGTGTTATGGAAAGAACCCAGAACAGACACAGGTTCAAATCTCATTTCTGGTGCAATTTAGTGTGTGATCTTGGGCGAATAATGGGAAAATTTATCTTTATCTGTATCTGTATCTATCTCAGGGTTATTGCGAGGATTGGAATGAAATAATGTATGTAAAATAGCGCAGTGACCGACCCGGTGATTGTAAATCGCTACCATTTCATGAGGGTCCTTATGACTCAGATGGGCAAAACCACGATCGTTGTGTGTACTCGGGCTCTGTTAAGGCTTCTGGAATGGGAGAAAGGAGGCCTCAGGGACTAGATGTCCGCTCTGGGCCAGATACAGCAATAACTGGTATAACCAGAATTTAAATCCAGAATTGACTCCAAAAGCCGGTTCCACTGTCCAGGTTGGGGAAAGTAAATATGGAGAATTATGTCTCCATAATTCTGTAACACAACCTGAGCCTGAATCAACCAGATGCGGCTTATTTTGCGTAGGTGGCATTAAAAAACCCCTCCAACGCTCACTGCTTAACCATCTGGAAAGCTCCCTTTGAATTTCTATTTTGCTGGGTCATTTTTTTTTTTTTTTTTTTTTTAGTTCATGTCTTTTATTGACCCATATATAATTACTTGTCTTCGGGTTTGTTAAAGCAGTAGGTCAGACAACATTTGCCACAATAATGTCTGTCAAAGTGGCTAGCCATAAAAACTCCAGCACCACATTCATCCGAAGGGCACTCCCGATGAAGGCGACTGATTTTGCCATTCTCATTCACCTTATAGTATTTCAGAACTGCCAGTTTAACCTTCTTTCTCTTATGCTTATTCTTCCTGGGAGTGGTGTAAGACTTCTTCTTCCTTTTTTTAGCATGCTGGGTCATTTTTTGAGCACTACTTCTTGGTGGTGTTTCACTAACATTTATGACATTTAACATTTAAGGCAGACAAATACTCTGGAGATGAATCGGTAGGGATGCCCAGTCCATTCAGAATATTTCCTGCTTATTTCTTGTCTGCTGTTGCATTAAGCATGTCACAACAAAAGATGGAAGGTACCTGGGTGGCCCAGTCGGTTGAATGTCTGACTTCGGCTCAGGTCATGATCTCGAGGTTCGTGAGTCCGAGCCCCACACTGGACTCACTACTGTCAGGGCAGAGCCAGTTTTAGATGCTCTGTCCCCCTCTCTCTGCCCTTCTTCTGCTTGTACTTTCTCAAAAATAAACATTTTTTTTTTTTAAAAGATGGAAGTTTGCTTGATGTCTGCAGTTGGAAAGGACAATAATCAGGGGTCATGTTTATGCTTCCACGGTGAAAACCTATCACATATTTCACTAAGGTCTGCCACTTGCATGGATTCAATGAATACTGTCAATTTTAAGGAGTTTATGTTACTTTCCTCAAAATTCTATTTGATTCATTTTTCAGTCATCTTAGTCTTTTATTAAAAAAACATTGCTTTTTTTCCCGTTTCTGATCTCTTCTTTTTATGTATCTTAAACATGTTTTAAAATAATCTCTAGATGGTAATTCTTTTCCCTGAGATTCTCGGGGGAAGTGTCTGATATGCCATAACTGGGTCTACTAATGTTTCACAACAGGATTTTCTTCTATTTTGTAGCTTTGTAAGGATTCATTCTACACCAGTCTTTATCTTACCAGTCTTACCAGCATGGTCCTGGTGCAAAGATAGATGACAGACCAGTGGAACAGAACATAGAGTCCAGAAACACATATATGGTACCTGAATTATGAAAAACAGGATGCTGCAGTAGAAAGATGGTTCTGTGTCAATTGGATATCCATTTGAAACGAAATGAAGTTTGGCCATACAGAAACAATAACTTCCAGATGGAGTGTGATCTAAATGTTAAATACAATAGAATATTTAAAAGAAAACATAGAAGAATGTCTCCATGACCTTGGGCTAAGCAAAGATTTCTTAAAGACACAAAAAGCTCTACCCGTAAATGAAAGAAACTGTTAGACTGGTCTATATTGAATTAAAAACTTGTATTTATCAAAAGACATCGTGAAGACAATGAAAAGCCAAGTACAGAACAGAAAAAAAATGACTTCTTTTGTATATATGTGGACTTATAGTTCAGAACATTTAAAGAACTCCTACAAATCAATAAGAAAAAGGCAGACAACCCAAAAGACATATGGGCAAAGGACTTGTACAGGCTCTTTGCAAAAGAGGATACCCTAATTTCCAAGAAACATATGAAAATGTGTTCAACTTTAACAGTAATCAGGAAAATGCAAATTATGACCATAACGCAATACTACTGTGCTCCGATCAGAATGGCCAAAATGAAAATGACAAACAATACTGAGTGTTGGTGGAGCTTTCATACAGCTGGTTGAAATATAAATTGGTACATCCCTATAGGAATACATTAAGTGATTCAGTGGAAACATACCTCCTTGCTAATATTTGAATAGTATAGGTTGGAGAATGAATTCTTTTAGAAGCATTATACTTTGTATACTCTGTTACTTTGTCTCATTTTTAATTGAACATTAAGGGAATGCGGTATTTTAATTGTAACTCTGCCAGTATCTTTATCTTGAGGCCTGCTGCCATGTTTGTCGCCAAGAAACGCAGGATTACATTTTTTTCTTTCAGATGGCGTTGGTGTAGTGTATTCTTGGTTATCAAAATACTCGTAGTTTTGAGACTTTGAAATGGTAAATATTCATGGTGTGTAAAAAAGCATGATACGTAACTGTTCAGTCTTAATTACATTAAAATGCTTAGTTGTGTAGGTACACACATGGGACCTAGAAGTCAAACTAGAAACTGCTTGTGATGATTACGGATGACTTTGTTCTTTGCTTCTTGTGTTTCTCAGTTTCCCTTTATGCACATGTTAACTTTAAAAAAATAAAAAATTTTAAAACCTAAAAATAAATAAATAAATTGGTACATCCACTTTGGAAAATTATTTGGCAGTATCTACTGAACTATCAGCATCCTACACTTACATTTTGTAGGAATATAGGAATGTACTCTATGGTCAACCAATTCTGCTCTTAGGTATATACAGAAAAATATGTGCAGATGCTAACAAAAAGGTAGGTATAGTATGTTAACAGTAGCACTATTCAATATAACTCAAATGTGAAAACAACCCAAATGTCCATCTGCAGTAGAAAGGATAACAAATTACAGTATATTCATACACCGGACTACTATATGCCAACGAGAGCGAGTGAATCACAACTTAATGCAAAAGCATAGATAAATCTTACAAACATGATGTTAAGCAAAAAAGGCCAGACTTTGAGGAGTACCTACTGTGTGTTTTCATTATATAAAGGCCAAACAGGCAAAAGTAATTTGGCGCTGTTAGGATTTCCCGTGGAGAGGTGAGTAGTGACTAAACAGGACACAAGGAAAGCTACTGGATCGCTTGCAAAAAAGTCTGCTTCGTGGTGTGAGTGCTGCTTACATGGATCTGTTCACATTGTTAGAATTAATCAAAGCATGCAATTATGATTTGTGCTTGTCATACTTCAAAGACATTTACTAAAAAAAGTTTATTTAAAAAAGAAACTCCATAACCAATCAAAAAGAGAAAACCAAAAGTCAAGCCCCTGGCTTCATAAGATAGATTCTTTACCCCCAGGTAGTCCTAGTCTCAGCTTAAATTTTTAATTTTGTCTTTAGTTCTTCCTACATTTTTCATCTTGGAGGGTTTTCCTTACCTTCTTAAAATTCAGCCATATATTTAGGAGAAAGTTGCTCTGTTTTTTTAAATTGAGATATAATGGTCATAAAACATTGTATTAGTTTTAGGTGTACAGCATAGTGATTTGATATATGTATGTACAGTTGACCCTTGAAGAATGTGAGGTTAGGGATGCTGACCTCCACACAGTCAAAAATTCACAGATGACTTCTGGCTCCCCCAAAACTACTTATAGCCTACTGTTGACAGAAGCCTTACCAATAACATAAACAGTTGATTGACACATATTTTGTATATTATATGCATTATATATTGTATTCTTTTTTTTAATGTTTTATTTATTTCTAGGAGAGAGAGAGAGAGAGAGACAGCGTGAGCAGGGGAGGGTCAGAGAGAGAGGGAGTCACAGACTGAAACAGCCTCCAGGCTCTGAGCTGGCAGTCAGCACAGAGCCCGACGTGGGGCTCGAACCCATGAACCGCGAGATCATGACCTAAACGAAAGTCGGACGCTTAACCGACTATGCCACCCAGGTGCCCCTATATATTGTATTCTTAAAGTAAGCAGCTATAACTTTAAGAATAAATGGATGGCTACCAGAGGGGAGGTGGGTAGGGGGATGGGTGAAATAGGTGAAGGGAATTAAGAGTACACTTAGGATGAGCATTGAGGAAAGTATAGAATTGTTGAATCCCTATTGTATACCTGAAACTAATAGAACACTGTATGTTAACTATACTGAACTTAAAAAAAAAGTAAGCTAGAGAAAAGAAAATGTTATTGAGAAGATCATAAGGAAGAGAAAATACATGACTGTACTATAAAAAAATCTCCGTATAAGTGACCACCACACAGTTCAAATCCATGTTGGTCAAGGGTCAACTGTCTTGTGAAATGATTACCACAATAAGTTTAATTAACATCCTTCACCATACATAGTTACAATTTTTTCCCTTGTGATAAGAATTTTTTTTAAATTTTTTAAGTTTATTCTTTTTTTGGAGACAGACAGAGGGTGAGTGGGGGGATGGGCAGAGAGAGAGGGAGACACAGAATATGAAAGAGGCTCCAGGCTCTCGGGGCTCAGACTCAAAATCTGTGAGATCATGACCTGAGCTGAAGTTGGCTGCTTAACCGACTGAGCCACCCAGGCATTTCATGATAAGGACTTTTAAGATCTGATCGCTTAGCAGAAAGTTACTGTATTTTATCCATCTTTGAAAAGGTTTTTCAGCTGGAACATTTTTCAGGTTATAATATTGCCAAAACCAGAAGTCTTTTATGAGAAGTGCTTGACTACAATAGACATCAGGAAAATGCAGATTATAACCATAATACAACACTATTACACCCCACTTGTTTGAAATTTCCTTAAGCATTTTTTGTACTTCTCGCGTGACTCTCTTCTAATTAAGGCAGGGACCTAAACGCAGTCAACCATGAGGCAAAAGACACCAGTGATGTAGTCTTAAGTTAACAAACAATTCTTCATGTATCACTCTGGACTCACCTGGATTGTTTTCTCAGATTTATTGAGACATAATTGACATACAGTACTGTATAAGCATGAGGCATACAACATGATGGCTTGATTTACAGTTGTTGTCAAACGATTACCTTGCCACAATAGCTTTAACTAACATCCATCTTCTCCTGTAGATATATTTTTTTAAAAAGGAAAATAATTTCCTTGTGATGAGAATTCTTGGGATTTATTTACTCTCTTAACTTTCCACAGTAGTACTAGCCATTCTTCACGTTGTACATCATGACTGGAAGTTTGTACCTTTTGACGACTTTCCTCTAATTCCTTCTCCCCCCGTACTCCACCTCTGGCAACAAGCCTGATCGCTTTTTCTAGAAGTTTTGTTTGCTTGTTTGTTTGTTTTAGATTCCACATGTAAGCATGATCATATGGTATCTGTTTTTCTCTGCTTGACTTAGATGTACTAATTATCTTCCCCGTTGTGCCTTACTTTCTTAGGAGTTAGATGTGCTAATTATTTTCCTTGGTGCACCAGGTAATCCCCCCCGACCCCACCCCCCCAAACCCCCCGCCAGCAAGAAGGTTGAGGAACAAAAGTGACAGGAGAGGTGAAAACTTTGGTTTGAAAGAGTTTGCTTTCTCTTTCCCTCCACCCTAAATCTGTTTGAGGACCCTGGTTCTTATGGGTATTCCGGCAGATTCATGTTTAAAAGGTCTTTTTATAAAATGTGCTTCGTTGAAGCAAGAAAAATTTAACAGGAATGTGGACACTAAATCTTGTGTTGTGGAACTATTAGTTCTCAGAGTCGGGGGAGGTAGTTAGAAGAATAATTTTGATATAGTGATATGTTTTCATTAGTTCTCAAAGTGGTTATTTTCTCCTGTTAAGTCTCTACTTAACGTTTAAGTCAAATTGGAAAGAAAAAAAAAAAAGGCACAAAAACAACATGAGTCAGATGGTTTTAGCCCTCTTCTGTGGTCAGCTTTCCACTAGATTTCAGATAAGAAACAGAAAGGAAGACCCGGTCCTATAGTCCAGGAGCTTGTTATTTGACTGGAGACTCACAACTTGCACATGTGCAGCATCAGCAAAAATGTGGGGTGTAATTACCACCTCTAACACGGGACGTAAGAAGAAGAACCTTTAACTTCTTTCCTCTGCATTTCCAAACATAGTTCTTTCCTTATTTTGTTTTTGTTTTTATTTTTTATGTTTTTACAATGCTTTATTTAGTTTTGAGAGAGTACACATGGGGCAGGGGCAGAGAGAGAGGGGACAGAGCTCCGTGCTTCCAGCAGAGAGCCCCATGCAGGGCTCCAGCTCACGAACGGTGAGATCTCATGACCTGAGCTGAAGTCGGACAGTCAACTGACTGAGGCACCCAGGCGCCCACCCCCCTTGTTTGTATTGTGCATGATATTTATTTCGATAGCTTTCCACTTTATTTTCTAAATGGTGGTTTCTGAGATGTGTTAGGACAACAGTTTTTATTTTGTAAATGGGTACTATTACTCTCTTGGTTCTAGTAGCTTTGATTCTCTTGGATTTCCTAGTTACACAATCTTATCTTTTGCAAACATTGATAATATTGCAAATAATAAAACCCCTCCCTCCCTCTCTTCCTTTCTATCTTTTTATTGGATAGGATTTACTTTAACAACAATGATAAATAAGTGTAGCAATAATGGACCTTCTTGTCTTCACTCTGACTTCTCTTAAAATCCTTCTAGCACTTTACTCTTATGTTTTCTTCTGCTATATATTTGATTATTGCATCTGTTCTATTTGTTCTATTCTTTCTAGGAGCATCATTTGTCCACTGACTTCTGTATCTATCATGCTTTCTCTCACTGCTCTTCTTGTCTTTTCCTTGGTATTCTGAGTGATTTCTTTTACAGCTTAACCAGTACCTTATATGCTAATGATTTCCAAATCAAGAAACAAATCACTTCTATCTTGAATACCAACAAGTGTATGTCTAGTGCCTTCTGGGGATTGTTATCTGATGTCCTATGGATACTGCAAGCTTGACATGTTCAAAATTGAAATTCTTTCCCCATAAAAAAAAAAAAAGCCCCTTCTCCTGTGTGTCCTGAGCAGAAACTGATGATTTCCCAGACACCTCATCATTCAACTAAGGAAGAAAACTTAAGTTTTGTCTCCTTCCTCATTCTGCCCTCTCCTTCTCACATACAATTGAAATGCAAATGTTTTTATTAAATAAGGGCTAAAAGAGTTGGAGTAGAGGCACCTGGGTGGCTCAGTCAGTTAAGCATCCAACTTCGTTCGGCTCAGGTCATGATCTCACGATTTGTGGGTTCCAGCCCCGTGCTGGGCTCCACGCTGGCAGTGCTGAGGCTGCTTAGGATTCTCACTCTTTCTGCCCCTCCCCTGCTCTTTGCTTTCTCTCTCTCAAAATAAATAAACTTAAAAAAAAAGAACTGGAATAGCAAAATTAAATAATCTTATGTGTAAGGTGTTATGAATGGTGTGAAATAAGATCCTCACATGTGTGGGGCACCTGGGCGGCTCAGTCAGTTGAGCATCTGACTTCGACTCAGGTCACGATCTCACAGTTTGTGAGTTTGAGCTCCATGTCAGGATCTGGGCAGACAGCTCAGAGCCTGGAGCCTGCTTTGGATTCTGTGTCTCCCTCTCTCTGTTCCTCCCCCACTTGAACTCTGTCTCTCTCTCAAAAATAAATAAAACATTAAAAAAAATTTAAAAATAGATCCTCACGTTTGTGTGGTAGGAAAAAATGCTATTAAAAAACACATACATCGCAGCCCCTTCTACTAATAAGGAAGTTGCAAAATTGATTTTCAGGGTACATAACACTATTGTTTGGGAAGACACTCTGATGGAACTTTTTGGCTGAGAAGGGCACAACTTAGATGTGCTAGACACAGAGAGTACTGAACGTTTATGTGTAAAAAAGGGAGAAGACTCGAGTTTCTATAGAGAATCATTGTGAAAGAGAGTGGGTGGGACCACCGGATGGAGATGCCCAGAGATGCGAAGAAGGACTAGGAGACAAGAAGGCCAGTAAGGTCTGAGAACCAAAGGAACTTTCCTTTGGTTCTCAGAGATTCTCTGTAACGAGGATGGCCTGGGGACTATAGGATAGTGATGTTCACTTCCAAGTTGTTTGCTGTGCTATGTTGTTAGCCTTTCTATGACTCCCATAAACCATACTGTCCATAACAACCCTGCATAAATGGTGCTGAAGGAAACTACGGTGAGGGCAATGAAATGAAGTGAAGCTTTCACTATATCACCCTCTTCAAGGCTACAGTGGCCGGTACCAGCAGTGCGTGGCAGGAGGACAACTGAAGGCTATTCTCTGGAAACAAAACCCCTTTCATCAGGGTTATTAGAAGAAAGTGATCTTTTTATTTTTTTTTTTTAATGTTTATTTATTTTTGAGAGAGACAGAGCGTGTGGGGGAGGGGCAGAGAGAGAGAAGGGGACAGAGATTCCCAAGCGGGCTCTGCACTGGCAGCAGAGAGCCAGATGTGGGGCTCAAACTCACGAACTGTGAGATAGTGACCTGAGCCAAACTCAAGAGTCGGATGCTTAACCAGCTGAGCCAACCAGGTGTCCCAGAAGAAAGTGATCTTTGAAAGGGGGCAGGTAGGCAGTTGCGTTACACCTACAATCTAGAAAGGAGATTAACACAAGTAAAATCATGATACAAAGCACTATAAAATACATGCCAGAAGAGTGGTATATCCAAATAACTATTGGAGTACAGAATTGGAAAACAGGAAGATTGAAAACCCACCACATCAAGGGGAGGCTTTGATATTAATGAAAGTAGAATGAGATAAAAGTATCTTAATGCATATATAATAAAAGCAATGTGCATTCCAAAGCTATGAGTTACTAAAAACTATAACAGTGATTTCTGCAATAGTAAATTTAAGAGCACATTTTAAAAAGTGAAACAATACATTTTTTGATTAAATAAATGATAAATGAAGAATTTGTTAAAGTAATTCAGAATGGGAGAATGATAAATGAACCAGTGCAACTAATCAAGCAGGGGAAATTGTAAAATAAAGGAATGGATGCTTACAAAGAGTGCCTGAGACCCTGAGTTGATACATTGGCTAAAAAATAAATTTGACTAATGAAAGAATGAAGAGCATAGATGCTAGGGTATCTCCTTACTTTACCAAGATCACAAACCCGGATGTTAGCCAGCGTGAGGTCAATTGATGAAGGCTGATCAAGGACAAAGGCCTTAGAAAGCTTCTTAAATTCTGTTATAAGGAGCAGTAAAGATGAAATTGGAGATTTTTAACCAAACTCTCACTGCAACTGCTCCTGATTCATTCCGATCATAACTGGCTACTCTGAGTACCTTATGGTAACTAAGAAATACTAGTGTATAGAAGTGTACTAGTGTATAGAAGCAGGAAGGAGTGTGTGTGTGTGTGTGTGTGTGTGTGAGAGAGAGAGAGAGAGAGAGAGAGAGAATATGAATGAAAGTCTATGTGGGTTTGTGGGTGAAACATTGTGATTGACAAAATGAAAATCAGAATGTCCGATTGTATTTATCATAAGTGTTCCTCCCTAGATTTTGTGCTTATAAAAATAATACTGGATTTTCATTTGACAAATATAAGGGCCATGGTGACTGAGTTGAGTTGGAATGGTTAAGCACATGATGCTGATATTTCTGAGTATTTAAAGAAAAGGAAAAAACAATGAGAAGCCCTGGCCAACAAATATTTGTCCACTACAGTCTTCATACACGCCAAAGGTGCAGACGCAACTTTGGCGAGAGTGGTGGAAGGAAGGTTTTTGACCAAAGGTCACAGATGGACCGAACAGGCTGACCGCTAAAGGGCCCCTTCCTAAGGTGAAGGGGGCAGACATGTGTGGAGAGCTGCGGGTCATGTGGGCACTTGGACGCATCATCTTACTGCTTCTCACAATGGGAATAAGGCAAATGCGATTATCTCCCTTTAACAAACAAGAAGTCCGAGGGTCTGAGAGCTTACACAGTGGGTAAAGATTGGAACTTGGTTTAGATACCGGGTTTGTTAGTTCTATATTGCCACACGACCATGAACCCTAAGTAAGGATGAAGATTCTTTTTTACAACTTCTTACTGACTCTCAGGAACAAAAAATCTCTATGAGATTCTGATGGCTGTTTGACACTAAGCAGAATTCCCCCAGAAACAGGTGAAAGTTATCAACAAAAGCCCATACTTTTTGAGGGCCTCTAGGGACAGACTCCTGCTGTGGAAAAAAAAAATATGTGTAAAATAAAATGAATCAACTCCAGATTCATTCCAACCAATACTATCCAACTGGGACTAGGGAGCCATTCACTAAGGATGAACCAAATTCCAGCTTATTTTTCCTCTTGTGAGAAACAATTATGTAAAAAGAAGAACAAAGATAGCAATAACAAACTATGTTTAAAATTCTGCTTATCAAAGGTCAGCATAAATAAGTGAAAAGAACCGGTCAGAAACATATTTGCAACATATCAAGTGACAAAGATTTAGTGTATATAAAGAATTTCTACAAATTAATAAGAAAAAGACAAACAATTCCATAGAAAACTGACAGAAAGACTTGAACACACACTTCATAAAAGAATAAATATGATCAACTGATAAACATATGAACAGATGCTTAGCCTCATTGGAAATCAAGAAAACGAAAATTAACATCACAAAGGGATAACATTTCACATTCATTAGATGGCCAAAACTTGAAATGTCAAATAAAACCAAGAATTAGAAAGGATATAGAGCAACTGGAACAAATACACACTGCTGGTGATCGCGTACAACAATTTGGAAAACAGTCTGACGTTATTTGGGACGTTAAAGATGTGTAAACTCTATGACTCAACAGAAATAAATCCCCAGAGATGTTCTTGCCACATCCCCAGGAACATGTAATGTTCCAATCAGAATTGTATGCAATAGCGAAACATTGGAATCAATCCAAATATCTCTCAGGAGGACAAGGGTTAAATAAATTTCAGCACAGTCAAACAATGGGGTATTATACGGCAGTGAACACGAAGTTTTGCCATGGATATCAACATGAGTGAATATTGCAAGAATGTTGAATGAAAGAAGTAAGTTGCAGAATGCATACAGTCTGACACCATTTTTATGAAGCTCAAAGCAAAAAACTGAGTAGCTTGGTTTAGGAATACTTACTCTCATAGGTGAGCCACATATTAAAGAAAAGTCAAGGAGTCATAAACCTGACATTCATGGTTAGGGTAACCTCCAGGGAAGAGGGGGCAGGATTTGAAACGGGGGAGAAGCACACAGATGTCTCGAGTGGTATGGATGGTGTCCTTCTTCTTAGCCTGTGTTTCGGGTACAAGAGTGTTTCTCTTATTATTCTTCTGCCCGATATAGATTTTATATGCATTCCTTTGAGTGCCTAACTTTAAAAAATGAAGAAAGAAATCGTATTAAGGGCTTAGAAATGCATTCGTTTTAATAGGACCTCACTAATTTCCCCTCCCTAATCAGTTAGTATTCATCACTTTTACTTTGCCTTAATGACTCTCTTTGGAATGGAATTTGCAGTGGATAAAAGGATTAGACAGC
Organism: Hyaena hyaena; assembly: GCF_003009895.1. Taxonomy (NCBI): domain Eukaryota; kingdom Metazoa; phylum Chordata; class Mammalia; order Carnivora; family Hyaenidae; genus Hyaena; species Hyaena hyaena. The sequence continues at coordinate 107,602 of NW_024081184.1, read as the reverse complement.
AGTAGGTAAAATTGCTAACTGTTGGTAGATTTGCAGTTTGCTTTTGACATTTAAAAAGTGAAAGTTAAACTTCAGGTGTGAGTGACCCCTAAATGCTCCACAGACATTTCAGTAGTGCCTCCATTAATGAAGAAGATGTTTTTGAAAATCCCTCTGTTGATAGGCACTTTGTTTCCAGAGATAGGTATCATATGGGCAGTTTGGGATTAGGGCTCAGAGCCACGGATTCCTCTCCTGGCTCCCAAACCAGGCGCCACAGCCAGACATTCCCTTTCTCCCCCGAGATAAGCTTTGACTCTCCAAGTCTCGCAGACTGTTTGGGACGAGAGGGCAACCTCCCGGTCCGGGCTGGGGAGGTCCCGTACCATGGCTGCCCTGGTCCCGGCTCTGCCCCTCCTTCAGCTCCTTTTTGTCGGCTGCTGAAGTCCCAGCACTTCAGGAGACCAGACTCTTCAAACTTCCATCAGATCAGACTGTTCTAATGAGGGGACTTGCCAGCGTATTACTTACCTGAGCTAAGTCATTTGAATTCTCAGCTCTTAGGCACCCCTGCCGTGCCGGTAGCATTATTAGTTTCTTGCCACTTGTCTGAATTCTAAAACACTGGGAGCTTTCTCTTGGGAATTTATTTTTCACTTTGCCTAATATTTTGAATGTCTATATAGCTCCAGTGGCCAGTGAGAGGTCTTAGAAGAAGAATAGAATGGGTGGAAAATTTTAAGTGAAGAGGTTATGGGCGCCTGGGTGACTTAGTCAGTTAAGCATCAGACTCTCGATTTCTGCTCAGGTCATTGTCTCATGGTTCATGAGTTTGAGCCCCATATCTGCTCACAGCACAGAGCCTGTTTGGGTTTCTGTCTCCCTCTCTCTCTGCCCCTTCCTTACCTGCTCTCTATCCCTCTCTCAAAATAAAATAAGACAATTAAAAAAAATAAAATGAGGAGGCTAGAGAACTTTTAACTGATGACTACTGTAGATAACCTTCACAGCCCTAAAGTTCCAATTATTTGCTACCAATAAAGGTCAGTCTATTATATGTCAGGTTTTCTGTTGGTACCAAACTTATAAGGAAAGTTTAACTGAGGTTTAAATACATACTGGTAAGGGTCCAATAACCTGTAAAAATCTGAATCAATCGCTGACTCCAAACCTCTACAAAGCTGCTTCCAGCTGGAAACTCAAACGTCTTTTAGGGCAAGGACAACTCAGTGGTGGAGAACGGCAGGGAAGGTCACATGACCTGTTACTCTGAATATGCAATAACATTAGATTCCATCGCTCCACTGCCCTAGTTCAGTGTGTAGGGAATCCATATTTCTGGTGGAAAAACACTGCTTTTTCAAAGCGTGTTTCCTGCATATTTACAGAGGCAAGGTTTTGATGCATTGTGGACCAACAGCTTAGAAGCCCATTTTTCCCAAATGAAGTTTTGGGGGGTGTTTACAGACATCCCCAAAATGTCTAAAACTAGAAACGTCTCTATTTTTGGGCACACAGCTTAAGAACAGCTAAGAGAGTGGATGCCAAACTTCAGCCCAGAGTGAATTTTTATGACTTGAGCTGTAAGCCTATGAAATTAGGGGTTTAAAATGGAAATGCTGACACAATCTTTGCACTTCGTAGAACGTTGAGTGCTGGTGGGGGCGGTGCTAGCCTCTTGCTGCTGTGGCCTCCACTGTGCTAGGAGACTTCCTGTCCGGTGTTCTTTGCTGTGGGGCCCCTTGTTCTCTCAGATCTCCCCAAGCCTTCCCCTGGCTCAGCTAGGAAAGGAAGCTCAGATACAGGCTCATCTGTAGACACTCAGTGTGATGCCTGGAGTGGCTGCAGAGCCAAACCAGTGGAAGCCTTCCTTTAAGAGCTTTGTGGTGTTGCTCTGGCCCTATGAGCCCTCCTGGCCCAAGATCTCCCAAGTGGCCGTAAGAGGCACTACACTGAGCTACCATCCTGGGGCAAGCCAACCCGTCCCATGACGCAGGAGTCCGCCATTCCTGAGGTATCCAGGACTCCCCCTGCATTTGCCAGCGACTTTTGGCTGGTGCTGAGTTTGCATCATCTGGAGAGAAAACCTCTGTCAGAAATGCTTTCCTTCATGGCAGCAAGAGTGACAGGTACTGATGGCTGTCTGAAAGCTACCTCAAATCAGCACGATTTCAAGTATGCAGACTTTGTCAGACTGCCTGGATTCAAATCTACACAGTACCCATCTCACAGGATTGTTCTGAAGATTCAATGAGGTCATATACTTGGAGTGCTTGACACTCACTCGGGAAGGCCTGGGTGAGAGTGGTGGGGTCAGGGACTAAGAGGACCGGCTCTGGGAAGACTGCACTTGAGTGAAGCCAAGGGAGATAAGATGGAAATTGATGACTTTGAAATAAAATTGTATTTGCCTGGTGCGTTACAGTGTATGGTCTTATAATTAAATCAGAGCATCCCTATCAGGGAGGTTATCTCCATTATACAGACTGAGGCTAAGAGAGCTTAAGTGATATGGCCAAGCCCATATAGCTAGTAAGTGAAAAGCCAGGGCTGGGGTGCCTGGGTGCCTGGGTGGCTCAGCCAGTTAAGCGTCTGGCTTCGGCTTAGGTCATGATCTCACGGTTTGTGAGTTTGAGCCCTGCATCGGGTGGGCCCCTCTTCTCTTCCTCCCTCCCCACTCTCTCTGCCCTTTGCTCACTTGCGCCCTCTCCCCCTGCCCCCAGAAGGGCTTGAACCATGTCCTGATACTAAGTTTGGTGCTCTTATCACTATTTCATGGATTTCATGGACCTAGGAGGACTGGCTGATGGTAATGGTGGAGTCCTTGTCACCTTATGGGTTCTTAATCTAAAAGGTGGACTTTATACCTTTAAAAATACTTACTATCTAAAGAAAGCATATCTCATTTCGTTATCACTGAGAACTCCAGAAAGTACCTTGGAACTGGTACAATCAAGGCTCAAATGAGCATGTTTTTAAATGGAATACACTGAACCATCTAAACTAATTCCTCTTTCTTTCATACTTTCTCCAGTTTAAGTTTCAGTAATCTTCTTTCCCTCAGAAACTGTCTTATAAAATCTTTCACTCCATGATCAGAATTTAATTAGAAAACAATAGAGTAAAACAACATAAAATCAAAGGAAACTGCTAGGAAATTTTTCATAATTTAGTAAAATGTGCTTAGAGTTTAATGCTTATATATATATATACATATACATATATATACATACACATATATATACATATACATATATATATATACACACACACGCACGAATAATTAACAAAACCTAGTTTGTTACAAGAAAGTAAGGCGTGTTGTGATATAAGAACTATCATTTCTTCTGCACAGTGGAGAAGACTTTTCAGATTGTACCAACCTGAAAACCATTCTTTCTTCAAAAAAAGAAACAGAGAGGGGCGCCTGGGTAGCTCAGTTGGTTAAGTGTCTGACTTTGGCTCAGGTCATGATCTCATGGCTTGTGAATTTGAGCCCTGAGTCGGGGCTCTGCGCTGACAGTTCAGAGCCTGGATCCTGCTTCAGATTCTGTCTCCGTCTCTCTCTGCCTCTCCCCTGCTTACACACTCTCTCTCTGTCTCTCAAAAATGAATAAACATTAAAAAAAAAAAAGAAACAGAGAAAGAGAAAGGGAGAGAACACAAACAAGTAAGTGAGAGCAAGTGAAGTCGAAGCTGTAGAAGAGAGTGGATGACTGTGGCAGGCATTTCGCAGGGCGCATGGTAAAAGAAATGAACCTTCATATGTTACAGCTTTAAATGGTTCTGTTCAGGAGCAGATGTGGAACAGTTTTGCTGGTGCTGTGGAAATGTAGTTCAAAAGGACTGTAATTAAAGACTAAACTTTGAGCAATTGCAGACAGAAAAGCTGAAAATTCTCTGCGATTAGTTAAAAGCATTTGCAAAAGGTAAAAGTGTGGTGACTATAAGACAGCAGGACACGGTAGATGGGCAGACAGTGCACTATAGATGGGGCAGACAATGAAAGAAGAGGGTCTTCACAACACCAGGAAAGAGCCATCCCCCAGTGCTCAATGTCAGAACTGAGTTATTTATTACTATAGTTGTATTTACAGATTATGTTTAAATTAACTATTTCATAAAATAATGTTCATTCTGTGATATGTGAAACTTTGAAGGGTGCCTGGGTGGCTCAGTTGGTTAAGAGTCTGACTTCGGCTCAGGTCATGATCTCACGGTTTGTGGGTCTGAGCCCTGCGTCAGGCTCTCTGCTGACAGCTAGCTCAGAGCCTGGAACCTGCTTCAGATTCTGTGTCTCCCTCTCCCTTTTCCCCTCCCCTGCTCATGCTCTCTCTGTGTCCCAAAAATAAATAAACACTTAGAAATTTAAAAAAAAAAAGAAGAAACTTTGAAAAGTCTTTATGAAGTCTTGAGTTCAAACAGACCAAACCCTTTAACTATTGATGACACTTTGAACAAACTGGATTCCAGATCACAACTGCAGTCTACAGTTTATATGAGAAATTAGCAAGCAAGATCGACGGCTCAGACTAGTGCCTGACTAAGGAAGCACCACACCTGTAACTGCATGGATTGTGCTAATGCTTGCTTTATTGATTTTGTATGCTAGAGCCTTCACAAAATTGCCTTATCATCTTGGCATTTGTCTTCCCTTTTTCTTTTATGTTTGGGAAATTATAGCCATACTCTATGTCTCAGCTTCTCAAGATCTCAATCTTCCACAATCTCACCGCCACCCCTTTCCTAACATATTCCAAAACGTATGCCATTGGACCATATACCTCACCTGAGCCAGTCAGCAACCTAATCTATGCAGAAACACGGTGAAAATTCAGAAAGAAAGGAAAATGAAGGGTGAGGCAAAGAAAGAGAATGAAGGACTCCATTATACACTTCCTTCATTTAATCATTGTAATTCTATGATACAGGTTTTATTCTTTGTATTTTAAAGTTAATAAATCTGAGGTTCAGATTGATCAAGTAACTTGACCAAGTCACACAACTAATAAGTAGAGGACTTACGATTCAGATGTAGGTCTGTCTAACTTCCAAACTCATATTCTTTCCACTGTACCACACTGTTTTTTCAAAATAACCAAGACTTGTGTCACAAACTATAAAACCAAAGTATCTTATTCGCGTAAGTAGTCTAAAACCTTTATGCAAAACTTGGTTGCCCTTATTCTAAATTGTGGTTGTCTGGTTTCAAAGCTCAGAGCTGATTAGAAAGAAGTAGCAAATTAGGGCACCTGTGTGGCTCAGTAGGCTGAGTGTCTGCCTCTGGCTCAAGTCATGGTCTCATGTTTGTGAGTTCGAGCCCCACATCGGGCTCTCTGCAGGCTCTGTACTGATTGCATCCTCTGTGCTTCAGATCCTCTGTCTCCCTCTCTCTCTGCCCCTGCCCCATTCACACACTCTTTCTTAAAAATAAATTAATTAATTAAAAAAAAGAAAGAAGTAACAAATTAAAAGATGGGAGAAGGGTTTTTGTGAACAAGCACAGTGATTACACTGAGAAGAGACAAATGATAGACAGCTTGATGGTAAGCTAGAAAACCATATTTAAAAGCAGATATAGAATAAAAGCATAAATATGAATAAAAGCTTCATGTAAATGATGCTCATCCTACACTGCTCTGGTTTAAATAGTACCTACTAGAGCTCCTGGGTGGCTCAGTCGGTTAAGTGTCTGCCTCTTGATTTCACTCACCTCATGGTCTCATGATTGTGGGATGAGCCCCACACTGGGCTCTGTGGTGACAGCGCAAATCTTGCTTGGGATTCTCTCTTCCGTTCCCTCTGCCTCTCCCCTGCTAGCTCTCTCAAACTCTCTCTCTCTCTCAAGAATAAATACATAAATATTATTAAACAGTACCTACTAAGTGTCAGGCTCAGTGCTGGACACATGATTTTCAAAGACTCAGAGCATTTCCAGTTTTAATTATTCATGACACAGCTCTGCATAAGATTTCATTTGTAAAAAGAATTTTGGGGTGAAAAATACTGGAAAAGTCACTGCATTATATCACTTAATTACCAAATAATCACAGTTCAGTTTGATTCCACCATTCCCATTTTATAGATGAGAAACCAGAGCTCAGAAACTTTAAGAAATTTGCCCAAGCACATATAGCCATGAGGAACAGGAGCCAGTATTCAAATACAGGTCTGCTGATTTCACAGCCTGTGCTTTTTCCATTGTCATGTTGCCTCCACATTTATAGGCATGGCTCTGAGTCATTAAAAGAAGACTAATTTATAACTGTTTAAAAATCCAGGGAAATTGTATTGGTTAAACTAGTGGGAACATGTCCAAGCACCCAGTTCCCTGGGAAACGTAGCTCTCCACATGATTAGATATACAACAGAGGAGCGCTGCGTAATCGAGATCCTTACAGTTTTCTCAACTTGATCTTAACATTAGTGCCATATTATAATTTTCATGTCCGTATGTCTTGTAGATGATCTTATATGGTCTTCTCAGTGGACAATTTGCATAAAATCCAATTCAGGAAGGATTTTGTCATGGTAATCATGAGAACTGTGTGCTTTTCAGTTGGGGCATGTGTTGTCCTGCTTTTGTGGCAATGATTTTATTGAGCCACCATTTGGTAGGGTTTGTACAAACACATAAATACAATTTATGAATTATTATTAGTAAAAGCACATTTTTGTGAGTGATAATCTGTGGGCTGCGAGGTAGTATCTTTCACGACATCTTTCTAATGATATTCTTGGATGGAAAAGGAGCAGTTATAAATCATCCCTCAAATCCCCTAAAGGTTGAAAGGTAAGTAGTTACTAGTCATCTTCAGAACTCATTGGATTTACAAGTTTATCCTTGAATAGATTCATGACTGAGAGTAAACTTCATTAATCTTAATCATATCAATCTGAGTACCCAGTAAAGTTAGGTCAGAAATGGCTGCTATCAGAGACAGTCAGGACATACTTCAGACAAGAATGCACTCACTTCTTAGACACACATACCCAGGCCAGATAACAGCCAGGGATTTAGGACAGATTCACTGGAGACACAAATAGTCTCAATAACGACAATAGCTAGAGAAAGGATCCCACAGCCAAACACACAGCTAATAAAACCACTAAGGTGCAGGGTCAGAACAGAGTTAACCACAGAGTCATCCAAAACATTACTGGCTCTATTAAAAGGGAGAGAGAAAGAAAGAAAGAGGGAGAGAGAGAGAGAGAGAGGAAAAAGAGAGAGGGAGGGAGGGTGGGAGGGAGGGAAAGAAAGAAAGAAAGAAAGAAAGAAAGAAAGAAAGAAAGAAAGAAAGAAAGAAAGAAAGAAGAGGAAAGAAAAGAAAAAGCAACAGAAACTTTGTGTGTAAAAAGTGGACAGTTGAGGGCTCCAACTGGTAAACTGTGATTGTCCCAGGAGATAGGACTGGATATCGTTAAGGTCAGAAAGAACTCTCCTCTGACCCCTCCATTTAGAGGTGGAGACAACACAAGATGATGCATTTTAAAAAGAAGAGGAGGAAAGGAGAAACCACATAATGCAGACAGATTTTTGTATTTGTTGGAGGATCTAATCTCTAAAAGTTTAGATCAACCTGACCAGAGAAATGAAAAAGAGTCATCCATCACAGTGTGGGGAACATGGCCAGTCAAGATTAGTAGTTTGCAATTTTTTAAACTTGTGAAACATGCAAAGTTGCCAGGAAACTTCAGGGTAGATATTCTCTCCCCCCTCTTGTCTCTCCAGCCCAAATGGCTTGGTCGCTTAATAAAATTTCTCCTAGAGTCTGTAACCTCCATGTAAATATATTCATCTTTGTTTTCCCTACAAAGCCTAGTGCAAAACGCACACTAGGCTCTCAAATCTGTGTGGATTTTAATCATCCTATTCATACTGCCCCCCCCCCCCGCAATTGAGAAGGCATTCTCCCCCTTTTCACATTATTATCGCTAACTAAATCCTTTACCTCTTGGTCAAAAATTTTAAAAGAAGTGTGAAGATACACAGGATTTGAATCTGACAGTGGAAACCCCTGTGGCATATATAAAGATTCTGATATATGAGATGAAAACCTGTTAGGTGATTTGATTCTAGCCAGCCTTGATTTTGTGAGCTTTCCGATTTGTACCTTATTTAACATCTCCTTCTTCTTCCTTTTTTTTAGATTTAAACTTCTTTTTTCATTTTTTCTTTATTCTCTTTTAAACATTTCAAGAATTTTGGGGGGGAATACTTTAATTATAATATTCTCTCTGTCACTGATACATTTTTAAAAGTTTCATTAAGGTCATTCACATACCATATAATTCCCCTACTTAAAATGTATAATTCAATGACTTTTAGTATATTCACAGAGTTGTCTAACATAATCAGTTCAAAACACTATCATCACCTCAAAAAGAAACTCTGTATCCCTTAGCTATTGCCCTCATATTCCCCACAGGCCCTAGCCCAAAGCAATCTCTAATCGCTTTCTATCTCTATGGATTTGCCTCTTCTGGACATTTCATATAAAAGCAATCACACAATATATGGTCTTTTGTGACTAGCTTCTTTGAAAACATATGTTTTCATTTCTCTTTGGTATATATCTAGGAGTGGAATTGCTGGGTCATCTGGTAACATATGGTTTGTGGAACTTCCAGACAATTTGCCAAAACTGCCGCACCATTTTACATCCCACCAGCAGTGTGTGAGGGTTCTGATTTCTCCACACCTCGCAAAAACAACCCTGTTATCATCTGACTTTTTTTATTATAATCATCCTAGTTGATGTGACCTGGCATCTTATTATGGTTTTGATTTGCATTTTAGATAACGAATGATGTTGAACATCTTTTCATGTGCTTATTGGCTGGCCATTTGTTTATCTTCTTTATAGAAATGTCTATTCAGATCCTTGGCCCATTTAAAAAATTGGGCTATTTATCTTTTTATTATTGAATTGTCTGAGTTCTTTATATATTCTAAATACAATTCCCTTATTGGGAATATGGTTGCAAGTATATTGTCCCATTCTGTGGGTTAGTTTTTCATTTTCTTGATAGTATCCTTTGAAGCACAGAGATTACTTTTTAATTTTGATAATGTCTAATTTATCTATTTTTTTCTTTGGTAGCTTATTCTTTTAATGTCATATCTAAGAATCTATTGCCAAATTCAAGGTCATGAGGAATTACCTCTATGCTTTCTCTTAAGAGTTGTATACTTCTATCACATTTTAGTTAATTTTTGTATATAATATAAGGTAAGGGCCCAACCTCATTCTTTTGCGTGTGGCTATCATCCAGTTGTCCCAGAGCCAATTGTTGAAAAGACAATTCTTTCCACTGAAGGGTATGGACACTCTTATGCATAGACACATGAGTTTATTTTTGGGCTTTCAGTTCTATTCCATTGATCTATATGGTTATCCTATGCCAGTATCACACTGTCTTGATTATTGGTGTTTTGTAGTAAGTTTTGAAACTGGGAAGTGTGAGTCTTTCAACTCTGTTCTACTTTTTTAGGATTGTTTTAGCTATTTCACATTTTCATGTGAATTTTAGAATTAGTTTATCTATTTTCACCAAGAAGCAGCTGAGATTCTGAGAGAGATTGAACTGAACCTATAGATTAACTTGGGCAATATCGCCATCTTATTTGTATGTCTTCTGGTCCATGGACATGAGATATTTTTCCATTTATTTAGGTCTCTTTTCGTTTCTTTCAACAATTTTTATAGTTTCCAAAGTAGAAGTTTTGTACTTCTTTTTTTAAAGAAATTCTTAATGTTTACTTACGTTTGAGAGAGAGAGAGTGAGAGAGGTAGAGGGCAAGTGGGGGAGGGGCAAAGAGAGAAGGAGACACAGAATCCGAAGCAGGCTCCAGGCTCTGAGAGGTCAGCACAGAACCTGATACAGGGCTCGAACCCACGAACCAAGAGATCATGACCTGTGCTGAAGTCGGATGCCTAACCAGCTGAGCCACCCAGGTGTCCCAGTTTTGTACTTCTTTTGTTAAATTAATTCCTAAGTATTTTATTCTTTTTGGTTCTATTGTAAATGTAATTTAAAACTTTTTATTTTTGAATTATTCATTACAAATATATAGAAACACTGTTGATTGATTTTTGTATATTATATGCAAATTATATGTATGATTATAGACATATAATTTATTTTTATCTATTGACCATGTGTCTTGAAACCTTGCTGAATTTTTATTAGTTCTAATAGCTTTTTAGTGGAATCCTCAGACTTTTCTACATAGATTGTGCTATTAGAAAATAGATTTCCTTCTTCCTTTTTAATCTGGATGTCTTTTATTTCTTTTTCTTGTCTAATTGTTCTGGCTAGAACCCACCAGTACAACATTGAATAGAACTGTCAAGAGTTGACATTCTTGCCTTGTTCCTGAGGGAAAGCTTTCTATTATTCCCCATTAAGTATGGATGTTAGCTGTGGATTTTTATAGATGCTTTTTATTAGATGAAAGTACTTGCTTCCTATTCATAGTTTGTTAAGTGTTTTTTATCATAAGGGTGTGTTGAAGTTTGACAAATGCTTGTCTGTGTCTATTGAGATGGTCATGAGGTTTTGATTTTTACTCTGTCAATATGGTATATTACATTAGTTGATTTTCAAATGTTAAACCAATTTTGTATTCCTGGAATAAATCCCACTGGTCATGGTAAATAATTCCTTTATTAGTGTTGGATTCAGTTTGCAAGCATTAAGAATTTTTGTGCTCATTTTTCTAACAGGTATTGGTCTATAGTGTTCTTCATCTTCATCTGGTTGTAGTATCAGGTTAATATTAGCCTTATACAATGATTTGTAAAGTGTTCCTTCCCTTTTATATTTTGAAGAGTTGGTGAAGAATTGGTATTAATTCTAAATTCTATGTCTGTTAGAATTCACCAAAGAAGACATCTGGTTCTGGATTTTTCTTAGTTTTTTTTTTTAAAACTATTATTAATTTAATCTCTTTACTTGTTATAGACCTATTCAGACTGTCTATTTCTTCTTGAGTCAGTTGTGGTAATTTGTGTGTTTCTGGGAATTTGTCCATTTCATTTAGATTCTCTAATTTTGTGCCATATAATTCATGGCTTATAGTATTCCTTTTAAATTCTTCTTATTTCTGCAAGTTTGATGTAATGTCCTCTCTTTTTTTTTTCAGAGTCTAGTAATATGAGTATTCTCTCTTTCTCTTTGGTCAATCTAAATAAAGTTTTGTTAGTTTTGGTGAACTTTTCAAAGAACCAGTTTTTGGATTCACTGATTTTCTCTATTGTTTTCTTATTCTTTATTTCATTAATTTTGTTCTAATCTTTATTATTCCCTTCCTTCTGCTTGCTTTGGGTTTAGTTGCTCTTCTTTTTCATATAGGGTGGAAAGTTAGGTTATTTATTTGAGATCATTCTTTAAAAAAAATCTAGGCATTTAATTCCCTCTAAGTATTGCTTTAACAGCATTCCATAAGTTTTGATATGTAGTGTATTCATTTTCACTTACCTCAAACTATTTTCTAATTTCCATTCTGATTTCTTCTTTGATCCATTGGTTATTTAGGAGTGTGTCAGTTTCCCTATATTTGTGATTTGCCCAAATTTCTTTGTGTTATTGATTTTTTAAAATGTTTATTTATTTATTTTGAGAGACAGAGAGAGAGCTGGGGAGGGGCAGAGAGAGAAAGTCCCAAGGAGGCTCCACATTGTCAGCTTGGAGCCTGATGCACGGCTCAATCTCATGAACTGTAAGATGACCTAAGCTGAAATCAAGAGTCAGACACTTAACCAACTGAATCACCGAGGCACCTCTGTCTTATTGATTTCTAATGTCATTTTATCATGATGAGAGAACATACTTTATATTATTTCTTTCTTTTCAAACCTATTGAAGTTTTAATTTTATGGTCTACCATATGGTCTATCCAGGTCCTCTTTTCTTAAACTGTAGCCGAAGAGTCATTAGATCAAGGAGAATTCAAATATGATAGAAAAAGCACTATCCAACTGGGTTTTTAACTCAAGATTTTTATGACTACCAACGATATGATTGTGGAAGTCCATTTTCTTTCTCTGGAATTTAGCGTCCCTATTTGTATAAAGAGGACCACTTGAACTCCGGTTCTCTTACTAGCTTGAATAAATCCTTTAATCTCTGTGATGCAAGTTTCCTTATTTCTAAAATGGGGACAATAAATCTTAATTTGCAGAGCTGTCTTAAGAACAAGCTAATGTGTGCATAATTACTGGTACATGGTAGGCCCTCAGTAAAAATGTTATGTTTTTTAATAATGATAATTGTCCATTTTTTCTATGGTCTAGGAAGAGAGTAGTTCATCCTGGCAGCAGAGAAGCAAGTTCTATGAAGCTGTCTTAGGAGCAGCTTTGGAATTCTTTGTCTTTCTCAGTCGTTCAGGCCCACTGTAACCCAGCAGGGTTAGTTCATCTAAAACAAAAACTTCTCTGTTAGGCCTTTGACCTCCTAAGCCACTACCTGATGGAGGATCCCATGTGTATAATACACCAGAAATGAGACATCTCATGGTAGCATCGATGCAAGCCTCAATGAGATTTCTTTACATAATGATAGTTACTATTTTGTATTTGGTGTCTACTTTCCTCCTTGGGGGTCATGATACTTCATAATTGTTTGCTTTGCACTTGCGTATGAGGTAGAACTTCTCATCTAGAGGGGGTAATTAGTTTTTCTAAGATAGGGAGAAGCAGCCAAAGACACCTGAAGCAAGTATTGGAACATACTAGGTCCTTAGTCCAGGAAAAAAAAACCCAAAACTCATGTTAATAGCTTTGACAGGCAAGTTTGTATGAGCCCCTTGTCTTTAGTCAATCTAGCTGAGAACAAGGAAAGTAAGGTTGATTTTGAAGTCCAGGAGGAAAGAAAGAAGAAATTCCTAATCAGACCCCTATGCTAAATGTGATATAAATCTACTATACAGTACCATACAATACATGTAGAGTGGGATACTATGGGAAAGAATGGATAGGGGAGTGGTAGGCATTATTCCAGGCATTTAAGATATGCTCTCCTAAAGAAATTGGTTCTCAGATGCACCACAAAATATGAATTTGCCATAATGCTAATTTGGGTGATAAAGAGTAAGTCGGATGCTTGGGAGAAGAATTGGTTTCCATATCTTTCTTTCTTTCCAAAGATTCTGTTAACAGTTCTTGTATCTCAATTATTCTAAGTTTTGGCAATATGGAAAAGCAGTCAAGTAAAATTTATTCCCGAACAAGAAATTTACCAGGAGTCCACCAGGTGCCCCATCCCACATCTCAGAAAACAGCAAATTCACTAGAGAAACTGGCAGCTACTCCAAACCACTCCATTGGACCAGGCCTCCAAATGTGTAGCAGCCACAATGCTTTCCTTGGACCAGCCTCCGAGCTTTTATTAGCTTTCTGCTGTTTTTCTAGGTTAAACCCGTTGGAAATTGGATTCTCTTTAAAAAGAAGTCTATTTTGGTTGAGAATACAGAGTATGTGAAATAATCAAGTCAGGTAATCTCTGGGGCTTTGGATCAAGAATTCTCTGCCCATCATGCATCATATTTAGCCTTTATTTTTGGTGAAAGCCTAGTCTAGGAAATTGTATGGAAAAACAAACAATCACAATCTTTAGAAGAATAGAAATGATGTCTGACTTAGCTATTCAGTGAACTTTAAGAATTCTGGCTTTGTCTTTTTTGCTTTTTTTTAAGTTGACAGGTGTTTTTAGAAAAACAAGTCATGTTTGTTTAAGGTCAGTATTGGAGACCAACAAAAAGGCTGGACTTTTGGCTCTGAGATACGGTGTGATTTTGGATTTTTCTCTTGACTACATTAACCATGCATTCCTTAAAGAGTACTTAAAGTCCTGGGAAGGATGTAAAATGTCAGCACTGAACTAAGATCACAAAATTCCTGGAATCATAGCACGCGTGTTGTTAAGGATCATACTGAAGATGTGCAAATCGAAAACAATACTTTAAACCTATTCTCAGCTTTTCAGTTGATCTTAAAAACTCAACTGTTGCTCCCAATACAGAGTAATGTCACCTCCCACCCCTTCTAGGTACTTGTCTGAAGAGCTCAGAACACTTTCCAGACATGACTTCATTCTCTCTCCAGTAACTAACAGTGCAGGAGGGGAAAGTGAGAGATTTTCTCTATATATTATATATTAAGGAAAATGTGGCTTAGAAAAGAAATTGTTAGAGTCACATAGGGTGTCAGGTGGAAGAGTGTATGTGCCTCTCAAGTCTACGGTAAAGTCCATAGAATGTTAAAGCCGAGAGAAAACTTAGACCTATTATCTAGTACAGTGATTTCTGATATTTTGGATTTTATATACAAGTAAAAATTTGAAGCAATTTTAAGGATTAATCATAATTTTTTTCCAAAAGGGACACTAGAAAAACAACACCTGTCATTTTATGAAAAAAAAAATATTATAACACTTTGAGACCAAAAAGTGTATAACTGCCGATATTAGAGGGAGACAAAATTTGGGGTTATAAAGAAGAAAGTAATGGAATTTGGAATAACCCAACAGAAGTAGGGTTGAAGATAGTAGACATCCAAACTATGAATTCATATGATAGAACAATAACTTCAAAACAAATGGTAGATCTTCTCAACACAATACATGCACACAAACACTCCATATACTGGTGATTTTTTTCATTCTACCATCAAAGACCAGCAACATTACCAAAGTAGAAATATAGGAATTTAACCTGAATCTTTTACTTATGAGAAATTTAAGACTTGGAAAAGAAAGTAGGATTGCCAGATAAAATACAGGACACCTAATTAAATTTAAATCCCATGCAATATTTGTGGCAAACTTATGCTAACTAGTAATTTGTTGCTTATCTGAAATACAAATTTAATAGGGCATCCTGTTTTTTTATTTGCTAAATCTGGCAACCTTAAAGGGAAGTGACTTTTAGTTACTTGACTTGAACTGTTGCTTAATGGTAGAATTAGGAGACCTTAGTTCTGACTCCAGTGATTTAAAAAAATATATATTTTTCTACCTTTTCAAATATCATAGTCTTGCCCTAATTCAATACAATCCATTAACCACACTAATTCTACCATCTTCAACCCCACCTTTAATTATTCTATTATTCTGAATTCTGCTACTTTTCTCTTTGGAGCCCAAAGTTTCTTCTTCCTTTATGCTAGTAGTTACCAAACATTTTGGTTTCAGGATCCTTTTCTCTTAAAAATTATTGAAGACCTGGACCTCAGGTGGCTCACGTCGGTTGAGCAGTCGACTTTGGCTCAGTTCATGAATTCATCTCATAGTTCATGAATTCGTGAGTTCGTGAGTTTGTGAGTTCAATCCCCATGTCAGACTATCTGCTATCAGCCTGTCAGTGCAGAGTCTACTTCAGATCCTCTGTTCCCCTCTCTCTCTCTCTCAAAAAATAAAGAAAACATTAAAAAAATTATTGAAGACCCCAAAGAGTTCTTATGTGAGGCTATCAGTATTTACTATATTACAAATTAAAATTGAGAAAATTATATATATTTATTAATTCATTTAATAATAAACCTATTAAATGTTAGTATAAATAATATATTTTTAAAAACTACACTTTTTATGTGAAATAAATCAGGCTGAGAAAGTCCAATACCATGTAATTTCGCTCATATGTGGAATCTAAAAAACAGAACAAATGAACAAACAAGCAAAAAGTGGAATCAGACCTATAAATACAGAGAACAAACTGACAGTTGCCAGAGAGACAGGGGGGTGAGGGGATGGGCAAAATGGGTGAAGGGGAGTGGCAGACGCAGGCCTTCAGTTATGGAATGAATAAGTCATGGGAATAAAATGTACAGCATAGGGAAGATAGTCGATACTGTAATAGTGTTGTGTGGTGACAGATGGTAGCTACACCTGTGGTGAGCATAACATATAGAGGTGTTGAATTGCTATGTTGTACACCTCAAACTAATATAACCTTGTGTGTTAACTATACTCCAATTAAAAATTTTTTTCAAATAGCAAGAAGAGTGGTAATGCTTTATATTTTCGCAAATCTCTTTAATGTCTGGTTTAATAGAAGACAGGAGATGCTGATATCAGCTTCTGCATTTGATCTGTTGTGAAATGTTTTGCTTGAAGTACATAAAGAAAAAGCAGCCTCATACAGACATGTAGTTGAAAAAAGGAGAAGTGTTTTCAGTAGCATTTGGAGATAATTGTGGCTATTTTTCTTTGATGCTATGCCAAAAGTTAACAAGTGGTGGTTTCTTAAATGTTAGTTGCAAGGTAGAATCCGAAACCTTAGCAACGAACTTTTTGTACTATGTTTCATTAAAATCATTGGTTTCTCATGCACTGAGAACAGGTCACCTACTCTTGATGTTTTTGTAATATCATTCATTAGTAATTTGGAAAATGTTCGTTCACTGATTTGTATACATCTTCCAAATGTTGACACATTTCATTATACAATATAAAAAATCATGCTTGTTAATATCACTATCGATGTGAAAATAAATGTCTTAAAGCTTTCCAAAATTCTATTTTTGCTTGGAAGGTGGACTTTCATCATTAGCAACAAATACCGATTAGTTGTTGAAGTGACTGGCTCCCTTTTTTCATCATTAAAAATCTATCTGCCAAATCTGAGCAACCACACCTTGTCTGTCTGGAATTTTTTCAAGTAAAAATAAGACTTTGTGTAAAAGGAAGCTAGTTTAACTTGCAACTCAAACAAGGTGCACAGTAACTGGCTTCGAGCTAGCCATCATAGTTTGGTATGCAGCAGAAATGATTTTTGTTGTCGTTGTTCTTACACTGACTATTTTAAAAGTCCTGTAGTGAAGAGTTGAGATTTAATAAAGTTAATAATTTTTACTGTTTCATCAAAGATATTCTCAAGAGAAACTTACTGTTTTTATTTGTTGTTGCTTTGCTTTTGCTTTTTTCTGTGAGTGTATGGTGGGGAAGGATACAGTGACTACTATGCAGTTTGGTGACAGTAGTTTTACCTACCATTGCTTTATTTATTTTTTTAATTTTCTTAATGTTCACTTATTTTTGAGAGAGAGAGACACACAGAACGTGAGTGGGGAGGGGCAGAGAGAGATAGAGACACAGAATTCAAAGCAGGCTCCAGGCTCTGAGCTGTCAGCAAAGAGCCAGATACAGGGCTCAAACCCACAAACCGTGAGATCATGACCTGAGCCAAAATCCGACGCTTAACGGACTGAGCCACCCAGGTGCCCCTACCTACCAGTGTGTTGAAACATCCGTGCAAACATCAACATAGTGAAAAAGGAAATTAATGTCTTAGTGCTATTAAGAAAATAGTTTCACCCTTGTGGATTCCCTCAAAGGATCTTGGGAATTCCCAGGGATCTGTCCAAGTTGAGATCCACTGTTCTCTTTATCACCTTTACACTAATACACCCACAACCAACTGAAATGTTTAACAAGACACTAGAATCCAAAACCCATTAAAAGCATCGACCCCTTTGTTCCAACTTATCACTACAGTACAAAACCTGTAGGGAAGCTTCTGCAAGTCTCTGTCTTTATGAATTACCAAAAGATAGCTGTGGCCTGCATAGAGGAAACTACACTGTCAACTACTGTCAAACACATGCTGTTCCTTGGACCTAGAATGTTCCTTGGTCCTCCCCTACACCTAACTACAACATATTCTTCAAGTTTTAGCTGAAACATTATCTCCTCCAATAGCATTATGCTTATCATCACGGGGAAGGTTTAGGATGAGGGTGTGGAGAGAAAACATTATTAAGTGCCTACCATCTTTCAGGCCTCATTCAGGATACTTAACATTTAATGCTTACAAAAATCTTGTAAGATAATTTTTTAAATTAATTAATTAATTTTTTAACTTACATCCAAGTTAGCATATAGTGCAACAATGATTTCAGGAGTAGATTCCTTAATGCCCCTTACCCATTTAAACCAACCCCCCCGCCAAATCCCTCTAGCAACCCTTTGTTTGTTCTCTGTATTAAAGAGTCTCTTATGTTTTGTCCCTCTCCCTGTTTTTACATTATTTTTCTTCCCTTATGTCCATCTGTTTTGTATCTTAAATTCTTCACATGAGTGAAGTCACATGATATTTGTCTTTCTCTGACTGACTCATTTCATTTAGCATAATACCCTCTAGTTCCATCGCATAGTCGCAAATGGCAAGATTTCATTCTTTTTGATTGCCGAGTAATACTTCATTATATATAATATGTATATGTGTGTGTGTATATACATCCCATCTTCTTTATCCATTCATCTGTTGGTGGATGTTTGGGCTCTTTCCATACTTTGGCTATTATCGATTTGCATATCAATAAACATTGGGTTGCCTGCACCCCTTTGAAACAGCACAACCGTATCTTGGATAAATACCTAGTAGTGTAATTGCTGGGTTGTAAGGTAGTTCTATTTTTAGTTTTTTGAGGAACCTCCATACCTTTTTTCCAGAGTGGCTACACCAGTTTGCATTCCCAACTTGTGAGATAACTTTATAGATGAGGACACCAAAGTTTAGAGAGGTTGAATAATGTATCTAGTAAGAGAAAGAGCTACCTGAATGCAGAGCATATGTCCTTTGTAGTTGATAATGAATTAATTTTCTATTGCCTAGAGAAATTCTACTTAGTTAAAAATTTTCTCATCTTCACACCATTTATGATGCGGTCTTAACCAATAATCTCTTTGATTCCTTTTAGAATTAAATTTTTTAAAATAGCATTAAAAGTTTATGAATCTTGGTTCTTTATAGAGCAACCTATCATTTATTTGGCAATCTACATAGAGATACTCATAATTTTTTTTAACTTTTCTGACACTCAGAGAAGGCAGAAGAAAGGTTGGGATGGAGCTAGAGTTAGAGGAGGAATAGAGTCAGGAAAGATACTCAGCCCATTTGTGGAAATCCTCAGATGGTTAGAAATAGATATGCAAAGTAAAATCATTCTATTAGAAAAGCCAGGAATAAGCACACTTTCAAAATCCCAGGACATAATTGTGAAGAACAGAGTGGAGAAATTATGCCACCAAAAATTAAGATTTATTATAGAACTGTAATAAGACACAAAAAGCACAAATGATAAAGACTTATACATTTGACTATTTTAAATATTAAAACTTCACTTCATCAAATGACACCATAAAATAGATGAAAAGATACCCACTAGAAAAAAGATACTGATAATACATAGAACAAACGGATAAAAACTGGGGATGTATAAAGAATTTCTACAAATCTATATGAAAAAGACAAATAATACTCCTGTCCCCCAAAAGGACAAAAGAATAAGCTTATGTTGCACAGAAGATGAAATATGAATGGCCAATAAACAAATAGACATTAAGCCTCACTAAGTAATCAAACAGATGAGATATTTCACATCCATCAGATTAACAAAAATTAAAAAGCCTTGTAACACCAACTTTGGTGAGATAGTGAAGTAGAACCTGCTGGTGGGAGTATAATTCAATCTACCACTTCGTCGGATAAACTGGCAGTAAGTAGAAAAAATGGATATGTATTTACTTTTGGGATATGCTCTAGAACAATTCTTGCATGTGTGCACAAAAAAACTACGCACAAGAATGTTCATAGTAGCCATGTCGATAACAGCAAACGATACTAGACAAGTTAAAAGTCTATGAAGGGACAATGTATAAATAGGTTATAGTATAACCGTGCAATATGATACCATACATCAGTCAAAATTAAGGAGTCAGAGCTGTGTGGATGAATCCCACACACAAAATATTGAGGGAAAAAAGCAAGTTTCATAAGAATACACATTTATATAAAGTTTTTAAAATGGGTCTATTGTTTAGGAATACATACATGTGTAGTAAAAATATACAGAAATGCCAGCAAACGAGAAACACGAGATTTCCTCATCTGGGGAACTGGAAGAACGATGGAACTGGGGAGGAGCACACACAGAGATCTTCACTTTTATTGCCAATGTTTCATATCCTAAGTTAGGCAGTGAGTAGAGAGGTGTTTGCTGTATTATGTTTTACATGGTTTTGTATAGGTCATAACAAATTTTTTTTACACTCCAGGGCAAATGTCTGAAAAAGTCATTCTTTAGGTATACCAAAGATATATAGGTATATATACACTCCAGGCAGCCACGAGCATTTTTTCCTATACTCAGAATATTGGATTTTAACAATTGGATTGCTTTAAAGAATAGTTTTAGACCAAATAACACAAAAGCTCATTCCCACTAGTTAAGTTTCACATTACGCGCCTTCTGGATTAAAATAATGCAATGCAGAATCCAGTTTTTGTCACATGAGGTCAGGGAAAGAAAAAATAATGATACCTGGAAACTAGCATGGGGAAACAGACCCTATATGCACACAGTTTATTTGTTCAGGCTTGTAGCAAGGAGTAAGGGAAACATGAAAATATCTCGGTCATAAATTGTCATGTAAAAGACAAAGAGAAACTCTGGAATATTATGAAACTATAAATTACTTCTGCTGAAAGGGTAGAATTTGCAGTATCCCCTTAACCGAGGTTTCACCTCCCCACTTTTGACAGAATAACTCCTGTTCTTTGGAGAAAAACACATGAAATAAATGTAAAACCCGAGAGGGAAATCATCTAATATGTACGCCACCTGCCTAATAAAATGAGAATAAATTTGGCTCTTTGGCTAAGTAGATTTGCTTATGTTTTAACTTAGTTAGAGGCACACGCCATCTAAATTACATATATGTTTTTATTTCAAATACCCGACATGAAGGGACAAAAAGTAATTTCATCACGTTTAAATAGTTTTGCTTTCAAAACAGACATCATACAGTAAAATTCTTATTTGTAAATTAAGCCACAATCAGCTTTCAGGTTAACACAGAACCATGTCCATTTACTAATAATGCTAATGAGATTCCGAAACATCACAGCTCTGTCTCCAGTTCAGTCCTGGGATCTCAAAGCTGTAATCTGAGGACTACAAGACTAATACAGACACAGAGATTGCTGGTGGTTTAGTTAGTGAGCTAATGGCTGCAGGTACCAAACAATGACTTTTAAAGAGTAAACATCTCTACTCTTTTAAAAGTCTCTTTCTCCTGAATCCCAGAAGGTAGGAGGCCTCATGAAGAGCTACCTGCAAAATCCTTCCTTTGAAGAAATACACAAATGAGTCAATCCCCCGTTAAAGGATTTGCTAAAAACAAAGGTCCAGGAAGCCACGTAAAAATGATTTGTGAGGCTGCTTGATGCCTGACATTTTTTTAAACCCTTTCTATGCCCCATTTCAAAAAATGCATCTGCAGGCAACTTGACTGCTCTTTAAGGCTAAATGCTGGTCTCAGATGTATATTTGAGGCATCTATTCAATCTGGAGTTTACTATAGCCAAGGTCTAAACCGTAAAAATGGAGTTGGTAATGAAAGTATGGAGAACTTTAACTAGAGTCAGAGCCAGATCCCTATCCTGACTCCTCCAGCACCTTTCACTTATGAGTAATTCCTGCCAAGTGGAGCTGTGGGAGTTGCAGAGCGGTCCCCGTCTGCTGGCCAATGTGACTCTTACTCTAATGGAACGCTGTGGTACCTTGGAGCCGTCTGCTTTTTGCAGTTGTGTTGGTAAGATATGAAGCTGGAGCTTCAAAAACTCACTCTGAGGGTATTGCTTTGGCTTTATTCCATTCGTTGCATTGGATGGTAGAAGCAAATATGTATCTTCCAATATTCTGTATTCTGTACAAGTGAAAGAATGGTCAGTATTTGAGGATCAAAACAGGACCTCTTTTTGGTGCCAGTTAGTCTTTACTTTTATTATCGGGAAGAAAAATTACAAGAAAATTAATTCAAATATGAGCCTTTGCTATGAATAATAACAGCTATGAATTTGAAGGTTTTCAAGTTAGTCACTCTGCTTAGTGCCTTTCAGACATTGAATTGTGTCATTCCCTTAACATCCCTAATGATAAGACTACCATCCCTGTTTCATAAATGAAGAAACTGAGGCTCTGAGAGATAAGTAAACTGATCCAGATCACGCATTTACTAAGTGGCAAATGTGGGATTCAAATCCACATCTAGTCAAATATTAAGACCCTTGTCATTACCCTATCATACTTCTTCAGAGTTATTTTGTTTGTATGTATGAGATCAGAAGACTTCGTTTCTTTGAAACACATTAGGAGTCCCTGAATAATGGACTGTAGTGGTAGTACCCAAACTTCCATTCTGTAGTGGGAATTCTGAAGTATGAAGAGGTTAGTTAGTCTAAAATTACACTGTAAGGAAGAGCTGTGGTCTCGACTTGACCCTTTTGACTTTACTGCTCTAAGAAAGTTATAAAATACTCCTTACATGACTCCTCTTGTTCTACTCTCGTGTTTGATCTGACAGCAATAGTTTACAAAAGCCCCTTTGTTTCCAAACAATGTTAAATAATAGAGGGGGGGAAATTACAGGGTTCCCTCCCCCCACCAAAATGTGTACAAATAAGTTAGCTAAAAATACAAAACAAAAAAAAAATGTATAGGCTCTTTTTGGAATTATTTCATTGAAAGAACCATTACAGTATCTATATCCCTTTTCATCAACTTTCCCATCTGGATTTTATTTTTTAGGCACTCATTGCTTCTCACAGGTTCAATGTTACCCACTTCACACCATTTAACTATTGAAAGCACTTGAAATTCCGGACCCTAGAAGCAGAGCCAGTGTATTTCTCCGTGATGCAGCTAATGTGTCAGACTTGTAAAATAGCTCTTAGTGGCGGGCCTCCATTTAGAGAAAGACGGAAACTAGCTTTAAATACTTAGAGCTTTAATATCTAGTCCATTATACTGAGGCAGGCTCTTGTAAAGAGTCAATTATGGGATACTTCTGATTTGATCCACATGCAAGGGAAATCCGCTTCTTTGCCTTTAAATCCCTGTTGTAAGTGTCTTGTTTAAATAATTAGTGACACTTTTTCTTTGATCAAATTGATTCATATTGTTATTCTTCTATGCTAATTTAAAGCTAAATCCATGTAAAAGTCTCAGGCAGATCTTAATCTCTCATGAAGAAAGCTTTCCCAAAGACTGTAATTTCCCAGAAACATTTTAATTTTTAAAACATTATTAATTGAAATAAATTAAATTTTTCTATGAGGGAATATGGGAGTCAATCACAAGCCAAGATGGTAATGTTATTTTTCTATGTAGAGTGATGTATTTCATACACACACACACACACACACACACACACACACACTACATAATACATACTTAATAGCATGTTTAAACAACAAATATTACTGAGACCTCTAAAGGCAATCAAATGTAATCTCTGTTTATGGCTTGGAGGCTAAAAAGTTTATGTGCATTTGCAACATACTATCAAAGGGTTAATATCCTTAATACTAAACTTTATTCATAATCAAGGAATAAACACAAAATGCCAGACTTATCAAATTTATATTTTTAAAAATTACAACATCCAGTGTTGGTTAGGGCCTTGGGAAACTGGTACTCTCATGCACTGCTGGTGGGTATTAAACAGTAGTTTTCTAAAACACTTGTGAAAATACGTTTCGAAGACCTAGAAAATGCATACTACATCTGATCCGGCATCAACACTTCTAGCTTACGAATCTAGTCTGAGGAAATATGCATATATGTGAATTAAAAAAAAGTGACAGTTTATGCATCAATATGTTAATAGTGGTTGTTTCTGGGGTACATGCTAATTTTTATTTTCTTATTTTCCTTCTCTGAATTTTCTAAGTTTTCTATAATAAACACGTATTGCTTTTATAATAAGGGTGTCATTTCAAACATTTATGTAAATTTTAAATTGTTTATACAAGAAATATACTAACATGATATTTTTTAAAGCATAAGTAGTAGCATAAATATTGAAGAATTCTTTCTTCCCATCCCAGTCCCCAATTCTATTTCCTTTCTAGGATGTAACTACTATTGATAGTTTCGTATATCCTTCTTGGCCATTTTTCTACATATTTATATCTTACATATATGTGTATTTTTTATTTTGTTTATAAATAGGATCATATTCCATGAATCTATAGAACCATAGTCTATTTCGTCAGCCCCATTCATATTCATGTTATTTCTCTCTTTTTTGCTATTATAAACAATGCTTCAATAAACATCCTCATACATATTTCAACATATGTGGGTGCAAGTGTTTATCTAGAATAAAAACCAAGAAACAAGTGAAATGTTGATGAGAATAGTTGATGTCACCTCTCAGTAGTGAAGTCACCTCTCAAGCTCAGTGGTTCACGTAAGTGGTTATTGCTTTTACTCATCAACAACGGATGTTACCTATATTTTTGTTTCGGCCAGTCAGATGAGCAAAAGTGACATCTCATTGCTGCTTATGTTGGCCTTTTCCTGATTACTAGTGCATTTGAACATCTTGTCAGATGTTAATTGGTCATTTTTATTTCCTCTGTCAATTGTCTTTTTTGCTCGTGGTTTATAATTTCTCCAATTGCTTTGTAGTACTATTTGTATTTGGAAAGTTACCTTTATCTATTAAGTATGGTGCAATTACTTTCTCCCTCCCATTTTGTCCTGTCCTTTTTTTAAAAAATTGAGGTATAATTTACATATGGTAAGTATACAGTTCAAAAGTTTGTATAAAAGCTTATGCTCATGTCATTAAAAAAAAAACTTTATGTGGGGCGCCTGGGTGGCTCAGTCCGTTAGGTGTTCGACTTCAGCTCAGGTCATGATCTCATAGTTCATGAGTTCAAGCCCTGCATTGGGCTCTGTGCTGACAGCTCCAAGCCTGGAACCTGCTTCAAATTCTGTGTCTCCCTCTCTTTCCACACCTCCCCTGATCTCTCTCTGTCTCTCAAAAATAAACATTAAAAAAAAATTTTAAGTTAAAAAAGAAACTTTGTGTTTTTCAGTTGTACAAAAGTTGTATTTACTGTCAATCTATTTTAAGGATTCTAGATTTTTCTTTAAAGAAGGACTTCTACAGACCAAATTTAAAATATTTTTAAATATTTTTTCTGATATTTAGTTTTTACTTTTTATATAGCTTTCTAATCTATTTAGAATTGAGTTTTGTATTTGATGTGAGAGCATGATATGATTTTATTTTTCTAAATTGACAATGAATTACCCCAGCAACATTTTCTCACTTATTTGAAATAGCATTGTTTTCATAAACTAAGTTTATTTGCATGAATATCTGCTTCTGAGCTTTGCACTTATTCCATTAACTTAATTCTCTGTTCTTGTGTTCGTGTCACAATGTTTTAATCATTGTAAGTTTATAGTGCATTTCCATATCTGGGAATGCAATTCCCACTTCATTGCTCTGTATCAAGTAGTTCTCTTATGGTCTCATTCAGTTTTTCTTCAATAAATAATTGAGAATCAGCTTGTCAAGTTCCATGAAAAACACTTACTAGGATTTTGATTTAGGTTGCATTAAACTTATGGGCAATTTGAGGAGAACTGACACCTTTACAATGTTGGGTCTGCCAATCCCAGAACATGGGATTTATCTCCACTGATTCTTCTTTTATGACTTTAATTGAAGTTCAGTAGTTTATATCGGTCATTCAGTTTTCTTGTTAGATTTGTTCCTAGGAATTTATCTACTTCATGTAATTGCTGGCATATAAGGAATCCACTGATTTTTCTATATTGATCTTTAGTGACTTTGCTGAATTTTCTTAACAGTTTGTTGATTTTTCTAAGCAGACTATCATGCAGTCTGCAAACAATGACACGGTTGTCATTCTTTCCAGTATTCATAATTCTCATTTCTTTTCCTTTTCATATTGCATTGGCTTTCCGTGTAACATTAAAAAGTAGGTATAGTGGGCATCCTCTCTTGTTCCAGGTTTTGAAGGGGATGTTTACATGTTTGCTGTAGATTTTGGACAGATAAACTTTATCAAGTTAAGGAATTTTACTTCTATTCCTGATTTATTAAAAATTGTTGGCTTTTACTTGTTTAATGAGTAATGGAGCTGAGTTATGTTACATGTTCTTTTTTAGGTGGGGATTGTTGAGATTATTGATTTTTCTTCTGATAACTGATAGAATATTAAACCGTCTTTACATTCCTGAGATAAATCCTAATTAGTCATAATGCATTTATCTTCTAATACATCACTGGATTTGATTTGTGAATATAATATTTAAAGTTTTGAATCTTTCCTGGATGACAATGCCTATGGCTGCATGCTGCCCTTGTCTGGATTTGGTTTCAGCCTTTGGAGATGGAGTTAGAAAGCTTTATCTCATTCTCTATGTTCTGTAGCATTTTAACTAACAAAAAAACAGTTATTCCTTAAGGCTTTATAGGATCCATCTGTAAAAAACAAAAACAAAAACTAGGCTTAATGCTTTCTTAGAGGAAGACTTCTTCCCACTTTTAACATTTCTCTTAGTTTTGGTGTATTAAACTATCTTATGGAATAGATAAAATAGGTCCTCTGTTAAGTTCCTCCTAATCCTCCTATAAGTGCAAACATATGGTATCTGTCCTTCTCTGCCTGGCTTATTTCGCTCAGCTTATATAACACCCTCAGGTTCCATCCATGTTGCTACACATGGCCAGATTTCATTCTTTCTCATTGCCACGTAGTATTCCACTGTATAGATAAACCACATCTTCTTGATCCATTCGTCCGTTGATGGACACTTAGGCTCTTTCCATGTTTTGGCTATTGGTGAGAGTGTTACTAAACATTGGGGAACATGTACCCCTATGCATCAGCACTCCTGTAGCCTTTGGGTAAATTCCTAGCAGTGCATAACAATGAATTCTTAATCACTTTTTTTATTGCATTGTCACTAGAGATTTGTAGAATGGAAAATTTTTTCTATATCAGTATTTTTAAACATTTCCTGTAGTTTGGCTAAGTTCTAAGAATCTTCCATGGCTGTTTGAAAACAGGTGTACAATGTCTTTGTTGAGTATAATATTCTATGTGTATCATTTAGAATAGACTTGCTTAATTGTGTAATTTAAATCCTGTATTTCTTAACTTTGTGTGTGTGTGTAGTTGATTATCTGATTTCTGAGAGAGAGCTATTAGAATATTCCACTCTAATTATGGATTTGTCCATTTTCCTTGTATTTCTATCAATTTTTACTTACTATTATATATGTCAAAGTTATGCTTTTAGCTGATAAAAATTCAAAATTCTTATTTCTTCTTGGTGGATTATACTTTCTATCAATATAAAAAAATCCCTCTTTGTCCTTTTTTTTGTTTTTCACTTTTTTTGACTGAAACTAGTATTTTGTCTGAAGTTAATATTACTATATTTACTCTGTTAGCATTTATTTATTATAATGGATATATTTTTCCATTTTTTATTTTTGAACTTTCTTCATTTCATATTCTATAGGTTTCTTGTAAACAGCATATGGCAAGATTTTTTAATTTTTATTTATTTATTTTTTATGTTTTATTTATTTCTGAGAGAGAGAGAGAGAGAGACAGCATGAGCAGGGGAGGGTCAGAGAGAGAGGGAGACACAGAATCCAAAACAGGCTCCGAGCTGCCAGCACATAGCCCGATGTGGGGCTCGAACCCACAAACCGTGAGATCATGAACTGAGCTGAAGTCAGACACTTAACCAACTGAGCCACCCAGGTGCCTCAGGATTTTTTAAAAGCTCAATTGGATTTTCTATCCTTTAATTGGAGAATTTAACCCATTTACACTAATGTGATTACTGGTATATTTAGAGAACCTTGTTAACTTATTTTATACTTTCTATTTACTCTGATTTCTGATTGTTTCTTTTTTTTTCTGTATTGCCTTTTGTTGGATTGATTTAGTTCTTTTTCCCTTTACTGTCTTACTGGAAACTATATATTTTTCGACGGTTACTCATATTTTTTAGATTGATTTTTAAAATTTTTCCATCGTTTTTTTCCTATCAACTAGTCTACTCATCAACATACCTTTTGCCCCCAACAACACAAGAGTGTTAGTAAGGATTCACTCACTGCCTTGTCCTGCCATCCTGTGCCTCCTGTTGCTCACGCTGAAATTATCTGGTGTTTTAGTTCCAGGTTGTTGTTAATAATTTTCCATTATTTATGAACATTATTAGAATTACTGTAGGTTCTGTTGCTATGTTGATATTTATGTTTCTAAAAATTCCTTTTAGGAAGGAGGGGTTGACTTATATCATTTAGTAATTCTCTAGAGAGAAGATTTGTGGGTGATAAGCTTCCAAGTTTTAATGTGCCTGAAAATGTCTTAATTTCCGCCACCCCACAACCCCCATTGAAATGTGAACTTGGCCGGCAATACGATTTTAGCTTTAAAATGCTTTCCCCTTCTTATATTGAGATGTTTCATTGTCTTTTGGCATCCAGCCTTAGTAATGAAACATATTATGTTGAACTGGTGTCTATACCTTTGTAGATTATTTCTTTTTCCTCTCTTTATCCTTGGTATTTTGCTATAGGCACTTTAAATCTGAAGGGTTTTTTTCCTCTAGATCTAGAAAACTTTCTCCTATTATTTCTTTGATTATTTCCTTCCTTGTAGCCTCTGTGTTCTTTCGGAGATTCTTCAAAATATCTAGTCTGATTAACTGCTTCTTCTTTTTAATGAGTGTTTTCTTACATTTTGTGACTTCTTGGGAGGGGAAGTAGGCACTACAGATCATGATTTTAGTCCAATCTCACAATGCTTACTAAGAAAACTTTAAAATAAATTTCAAATTACACCTTTGAATGGGATTGAATTTGAGCTCTGGCTATTTTCTCAAAGAATATTTTTACTATCTTTGGATGGATTCTCTTCAGAGAAATCCTACGAAATTTTTCTCTCATTGAACCAGTTTTTACTTAGGGACTATTTTTGCTTGGCATCGTTCTACATTCTAAGGATCCAAAGTTGAAAAAAAAAAAAAAAAAGACAAGTTTATAGTCTGGCAGAGTTTCTCAACCTTGGTATTACTGGCTTTTTTAGCTAGATAATTCTTTGTTGTGGGAGGCTGCCCTGGGCATCATAGAAGGTTTAGCAGTATCTCTGGCTTCTACTCACTAAATGCCATAAGCATATTATCCCCTCCCCTGTGTGACAATAAAAACTGTCCTCAAACACTGCAAAATAGCCCTCCCCCTCCCCCCCACAGCAGAACCACTGGTCTAGCAGGAGAAATAACGAATACAATATGGGGAGTATGTTACAGAAGAAATATACAGGAGAGTTCTGGCACAAGAAGGTAATGGCTAACCCTGTCTTAAGTTCAGCAAAGTTTTTACAAAGTAGAACATACTTGGCCTGAATCTTAAAGGAAGAGTTCGGTATTTGTCATGCAAACAAGGAGTGAAAGGAAAAAGAATAGTAATTAATACTAGAGAGAATGACCACATGCAAAGACAGAAAGTTTGAAACGGTGTGATGCATTTGAAGAACTCTAAATAGTTCAGTGTATGACTGGAATATAGATTTGAGGGCAGTGGTGAAGAGAGAAGGAAGCAGTAAAGCTGAAGAGGTAGTTAGGGACAAGGATAAAAAAGAACGTGCAGGCTAAGCTAAGAAAATTTGGGATTTATTAAGTAGTGATGGCAAACCACTTAAAGTATTAAGAAGGAAAATGGCATTTCAGATAGGCGGTTTTGTAATATGCAGGCAATGGTTTAGAAACAGGTGAGACTGGAAATAGATAAATTAGAAGACAGTTAAAATACCAAAGTTAAGTTCTAACCTAGGGCTGTGAGTGCTAAAGAGATGGGAAATGGCACAGCAATATATAGGAGGTAGTGCTGATAATGTTTAGTGATTACCTAGCTGTGGAAAGTAATGAATTGGGAGGAGTTAAGTACAATGCCAGATTTTGGTGAAAAAGACAGGGTATATATAGGAATGATCCTAGCGAATTGTGTTTATAGCAGAAATGCCTAACAAAAATAAATAAAAAGAAAAATCCCTGGGACAAAGCCAAAAACTAACCCCTCCCAAATCTTGTAGATCTATAGTTCCAAACAGAGAAAGCAATAATTAAATTGGTAGTTTTTAGAAAATCAGAACTTAACCCCTAACTCTTCCCCCAAATCATTGTTGTCCTTCATCTCAAAAGCTTTAAAATCTTCTCTAAAGAGTTTCTCACAGTCTTTGTAGTCCCAAATTTCAAGAAAATGATTTACATATTTTTTCAAATATCTCACTGTTAAATGACTCATTTTTTTTTTGTTTTTAATTTTAATTCCAGCAGAGTTAACAGTCTTATAATAGTGTCAGGCATACAATATAGTGATTCAACAATTCTCTGCATTAATCAGTGCTCAGCCTGATAAGTGTGCTCTTTAATTCCCATCGTCTATTTCACCCATCCCCCCACCCACCTGAATAACTCATGCTTGACACATTATTTTGGCTGTTAGAAAAGATTGTGAAACTTAAGCCAAGGTAATATGATTAGAACTAAATTTTTAAATTTATTAATGACATAAAAGTAGACCATTGTACACAAAAAATGACTTAAGTTCCACACGCAATCATAAAGCCAAATAATTCAAGAGTGGGACAAATAATCAGCATCTTAGTTGAAGAACTATGGTACTGAGGACCTCTACTGTTGAGAGTGTGAATAGCTTTAATGTTAGGATTAAACGTTCAGAAAAACATCAATCAGGCATGTGCAATCTACAGCCTGCCCAAAAGTTCAGAAATTATTTCCAGAGGCACACCGATAGTCACTGAAGTTTATGCAGAAATGCTTAAAAAGCTGAATGTAGGCCCCCTCTCACCTCCTGGAACTACTTCACCTCAGGCACCCCTTAGCCCAGTGCTATCTCTGGTGTAGGACTCTGTACTGGGTCTGATTATTACAGTTTTTCTGAGGTTTTTCTGAGGCACAATTACAAGCAAATCTAATGTTAACACAATTTAAGTCCCCACTGATGCTAAGAGTTGGAAGTAATCTATTATCTAATAGTGATTGATTACCTAATTTAGAAAGGGGAGATAGTGTTTCTTAAATCCATCTCCTGCCTCTAAAGAAAAGAGCTCCATCTAAAATGATTAGTGCTTAGAAAGGCAAAATGGTCAATAGAAATATTACTTTTTTCAGATAATTTTTCTTTTAATCTACCCAGATGCTGAAATGTTGACTAAAACCACTAAAGATTCTCCTACAGTTTACTTCCCTACGAAGTCTGAATGCCAAAGATGTTTGATTCTGTCAGGCCACTGAGCCTGTAATACACATTTCCCCTCAGATTTCCTCAGATTTATCTCAGAAGATTTTAAAACCGTGCAATTATTTTTTTAAACTGGGGTTTTTGTGAAAGGCTTTTCTCAACTGCCACAAGTTATAGGGTTGGGAAAGATTTCTTTTCTGTTTATATTTAATATTTGCATGGATATGGCTCTCTGTATAGTAAGCTTTCCCTTTCAGACAGCCTTAGTTCCCATTATTTCCATGATATTCATTGATAGCATTTAAACTAACCCAAGTGGGGGGAGGGTCATCTGGGTGGCTCAGACTCTTGATTTCCACTAAGGTTATGATCTCAGTTTTGTGATTTTGAGCCCTGTGGGCTCTGTGCTGACAGAGTGGAGGCTGCTTGAGATTCTCCCTCTCTCTCTGTCCCTCCCACAGTCACACTCTCTCTGTCTTTCTCAAAATCAATAAATAAACTTTAACCCAAGGGCCTCTCTCCAGATGTATTTTGGATAATAACTATCAGACACACTGGAGCTTAAATTTGGGCTCTGTCATTTTCTTTTTTTTTTTTTAATATTTTTATTTTATTTCTAGGAGAGAGAGAGAGAGAGACAGCGTGAGCAGGGGAGGGTCAGAGAGAGAGGGAATCACAGACTCTGAAACAGGCTCCAGGCTCTGAGCTGGCAGTCAGCACAGAGCCCGACGCGGGGCTCGAACCCACGAACTGCGAGATCATGACCCAAGCGAAAGTCGGACGCTTAACCGACTGAGGCGCCCCGGGCTCTGTCATTTTCTAGTTTGTTATTAAGTAACTTGTTCAAGTCACTTAACTTCTCTGACTCTCAATGTTCTTTTTCTATTAAAATGGGAGAAAATAACTATCTTACAGGTTTTATGAGGTTTGAATAAGATAACATTTATGAAAATATATATGACAGAGACTCACCCAAAATTAAGGCTCAGTATATGTTTCCCTTCCCTTCCTTTCCTTTTCCCTTTAAAAGAACACTTTAAATAATAACTTCGAAGTAAGAGTTATCTGTGTTTTAAAATATGTCCAGGTGGGGTCCTTTTTGATTCACTTCGTGAATCAAACGAAGTTCTTCTCCTCATCAGATTGTGCTATTACCACAAGAAAGGCAGGCAAATTTGGGTCGATACTGACCAAAGCAATTGGGTTTTAGGGGATTTGGGTGTACACGTAAAATACCAAATGCATAATTCATTTTGTATAAGAAATTCGATAGAATTACAAAAGAGTTTAGTCAACCTTACTGTTGTACGTGAATATGTGGTTTGGTATAAAGGCTGATGAGGGACAGATTCCTATGAAAGTTCAAAACAAGAGAAACTGAAGCCCCAAATATAAAGGAGGCTCACACCACTTCTACCAGCACTGAGTCACACTCACAATATGCAACATGTACATTTGGGCCGTCTGTGCAAAGAAAATTCAACAGCTCCCATGCCTCACCTTTGATGACTCAGAGTTAGGTCATCTTCTATCAGAAACTTTTTTGTTAAAAGATATATCAAACCACGTGCAGAGAACCATATGCTGTAAATACAAATTCAAGCTAGTACATAAATGTATTTTTTCACATTGCCTGGAGATTTTTGTTTTCTCTGCTTAGAGTGAAGTGGGAAAGCTAATGGTTCCTATGCACTTTGAAAACTGAAGAGGGAGTAACAATCTGGTTGAAGGGGTAGTGGGTTAACAATCAGGAAATCAAGGACCTAAACCTTGTTTATACCACTGCCTATTAGTGGGCCTCGGGGACAAATACAATGCTTCAGTTTCCCCACCAGAGTGCTCTAAATAAGAATTCTGGCTGGTAACACAATGGGAGAAGATAATAAGCATAAAACACTTCACAATCTTCCTTAAGACAGTGTTACATAAATCCCAGTCATTAGCACCACTAATACACTGGGATGATAGTACCTGCAGGGAGGTAATCGTCACCTAAGAGAGACAGGGAAAGAACAAGCTATTAATCACCTCAAATCCCTCAAGTTGTGTGTCAAGTCAAGGGCAAGTGAGAGATGTACAAACTATAGTACTGGTGTCAGGATGATTTTGTATAAGCGTCAAGCCTTCACTGTGAACATTTTGCTTCTAAGAAAATGATTCTAAATTCTAAGTAACCTCACTGCTATGAGAGGATACGGTTTTGACTCGTTGACCTCTCTTGATGCTTTAAAGCTTGGCAACAGTGTTGTGATTCCCACTTAAGCTGAAGTACAAGTGCAGGATTGTGCCGTCAACATAAGTCAACATAACCAGGCGGAAAGCTACGTATGCTAACCAAGAAAACCATTTCCAACCCAGGATTTTAAAATGTCTTCCTAAATCCAAACTGTAACTTTAATCTTGGACTTCACCTCCAGCTGATGTGGTCATGTGCTAGATCAGATGTTTAGATTGATAAATGCGGCTTACTTGCATTAAGGGACACACTCATTGACAGAGCCCAGAATCCAAAGGTGATTAGTCGGCTCAAGAAGGAAGATGAGCACCAGACAACCTTGTTTGTCATTTTGCCACTTAATCACATAAATCCCTTAACACGAAGTACATCTGCATGGCAGGAAATTAAACACTGACAAAAATAAAACCCAAGCTCCCAAATCAGTTCAGACACCTGTTTCACAAGAGAGAATGGGATGAGATTGTCTGTAGGTAGCAATTTTTTTCTGTAGACATTCCTAACATTTGAAATTGACACACATACTTTAGCATTCATTTTTATAAGGGTGGTTGCTTTTTCTACAGTGTAGATCAATGTTATATTCTAGGTAAAAAGCAGACCGGATTTTAGTTGGAAATAAATAGACCATCCTCTTACTATGGTTACAAATTCATAAGCAATGTATTTTCTATTTCAGGAGGAAGCCAATTTAGAGATTTTCCCTATACGAAAAAACACTAAAAGTGACCAATGTTTCTACACACATACTTAACCTATCTGATTTTGATCAAGATTTCCCTTATGATCCTTACATTGTTTAAATGAATTCTTTATAAGGCAGGCTCTAATACCCTAGCATATGAGAGTTATTATTTAAAGATTTTTTTTTTATCCATATGAAAAATATCAATTTGGAGACCACATTTTTTTTTCCTAAAAGAAAACCACCCAGCCATGGTCTTGTACCATCACTTGACAACTGTTTTTCTCCAATGTTCCATTTTTTAGTTAAAACCACAGATACAAAAACATGTGCAAGTCAGTTAAACATTTGAGGAAATACCGTGAAAAGGCAAAGGAGAAAAAACTCTCTTCTGGGAAAAATCTACCATTTACACTACTACAAATTAAACATCTTTTCTAGTTAAAATAATTTTAAGTGGGCAATCTTTAAGCAGAATTCAGTTTTCTTCTCAACAGCGCGCATGAACAGAAGATCCCAGAGATGTTCAAGTGCGCCCAGCACATCCAGACCAACATGTAAGCGCACAGAACTAGGGAAAGGGCCATGGAGGGTTTTCATGGCTACTGACGGAGTCAGCAGGGCACCGTGACTCTTTTCCAAACATACTGAAGGATGGAATAAAGCATTCCAAGCACAAAATGAGCACTCAATGAGAGCTGCAAAAGAGTCTTTTACCTAATTAAAAGCTTAAATTTACAGAACTTCAGAGCATTGCCGTTTCAGCTTAGCCTTGCCAAAATAATCAAGCAGAATGAAGCAAAACAAATACGAGAACAACAAGCCTACCACTCTGGTTTTGATTTGCTGCCCATTACAGCTGAGCAGTTTGGCCTGCTTGGGCTAGACCGCTTTCAAACGTCTTCCAAATGCCCTATAATGACACCTAATTTTACATGTAACTCTTGGAGGACAAAGTTGTTTTTCTTGTGATGGTATTTGTTCTATGTGAACATTATCAAATTGTTTGTTCTAATCCATTAGGGGAAAAAGAAAACATAATAAGGCTCATCTAGAGGCTTTCTCCTAGTAAGGAAGGTGACCAAAAAAATTTAGGTCTTTAGCCTGTCTTTAAATCTTCTAAATGAAAGATGATTTACAATTAAGCTACAAAAATGTGAACAGTCTCAAGCCTGGAAAGTTTCAGTCTGAATTTAGGTATCCTAAATCAATGTAAAAGACTGTCTCACAGAACCAAATCTTACAAAAATCAGCTTCTCTGCTCGAATCTTGTTAATAAATTATAAAGCGTTCGCACACTGTGTTTAAGTTCAGCTAGTCTCAGCTGTGACACTATCAGTATTTCCCTGTAACGTGCCATGAAAAGGATAATGGAGCTTATATTTAAAGGTAAAATGGCATAAAGTACCAGGAAATTGTCACATGAAGGGCATTTTCTCTCTCTTTTTTTTTTTTAATGTTTTTTATTTATTTCTGAGAGAGAGAGAGAGAGAGACAGCGTGAGCGGGGGAGGGTCAGAGAGAGAGAGGCAGATACAGAATCTGAAACAGGCCCCAGGCTCTAAGCTAGCTGTCAGCACAGAGCCCGACGTGGGGCTCGAACCCACGAACCGTGAGATGATTACCTGAGCCGAAGTTGGACGCTTAACCAACCGAGCCACCCAGGCGCCCCAAAGGGCATTTTCTTATAATATGATTACACTCCTAATAATTTGATTAGCTGGAACAGGGAAGATAAGGTTGCTAGGCTCTTCAGAAGGTATCTTCAGGTTTAGTTGCAAATTAAGGTCTATTTTTACAAACAATATCCTTAAAGTGTTTACATTTTTAAACCAGTTTAGGATGACCAAATTTAACCAGTTTATGATGATCAGCATGAACTCCTTGATTTCCTTTCTCTGTACTCAGCCTTGCCCTTGCCCTTGCCCTTGCTCAGAGATCTTATTTCCATTCAACAAGCAATCCAAGTAGGAGAAAGGCCACGGTCAGAAGCCTGGGTTTGACGTTAGGCAAGTTTCTTTTCACCAGAATCATTTTCCCCATCTGGAAAACAATGGAATTAGACCAAGCATGTCTAAGAATTATTCCAGTTTAAAACACTGAGTTCTCAGCAAAGGAGGAATACGAGGCAATGGTACGCAGATATCACATTACCCAAGTCTCTCAGCAGACCTTGCATAAAGGCTATAAAACTACCCAGCTATCTGAACATTGAAAACAGGAAACTAAAGGCCAAAGAGCTAGGAGATTTTTAAATCTGCAGATAAAATTTGCTAGAGAGAGAAAGTTGCATAGAAAAATTTGTACGTGGTGTAGGTGTGCCTAAATTCTACTTCAAATTGTAAAGGAGGAAAAGAGAATACAAATCCAGGAAAAAGACTATAATAAGAACGAGATTTACAAAACTGTGTCAGAGGGGCGCCTGAGTGGCTCAGTTGGTTAAGCTCAGGTCACAATCTCACGGTTTGTGGGTTGGAGCCCCGCACCAGGCTCTGTGCTGATGGCTCAAATTCTGTGTCTCCCTCTCTCTCTACCCCTCCCCTCCTTGCTCTCTGTCTCTCTTTCTCTCTTAAAAATAAACATTAAGAAAAAAGTTTTTAAAGCTGTGTCAGAAATGACACTTCTCAAAAGTGAATAAATAGACTTTCTCAAAAATGAGAGTGATATACTCAATTTTTTTTGTCCCAGAGGCAATGAAGGCAGTGGCTAGAACACTGAACTAGGACTCGGAAGACAGATTCTAAAGCAGCTTATGTTCTGCCATTATTAAGGATATGTGACAGAGAAGTCACTTTACCTGTCCAATAATCATTTTACTCAACTGTAAGAGGAAATGGCAAGACTCAGTCATTAAGTTCCCTTAGAGATCTTAAATTTTATAATTAGATGTGATTAAACAAAAGCATTATTCCATGAACTTAGCTGACTATCTGAGAAAGCCTTAAAAGTTGAGATAGTGTTATCCATTCTCATACATTTTGGAAAACTTAATGAAATGGAGACTGTGAAAGTGTTGTGTAAGCTGTAAAATGGTTATGCAAACGATGGTGGAGGTGATGGGCATTTGAGAAAAAGGAAGGGTTAATGTTGACAAAAATTTCAGCAATGCCACAGTGGGTGGTCAACACATACTTTCTGAATAAATAAACAGATCCAAAGTAACATGATCAACTTCATAATAAGAACAATTGATAAGCAGATGTACAGATCTAGAAGGGAAACTCATATCTACAATGTGGAGAACGTGGGCAAATAGGGAGCCTTGTTTAGGAACAAGTAAGTAGAATATTTAGAAGGATGCTTCCTGCTGTCCCCTCCACCCTCCCAACCTTCAAAGCAGAATTCCTGCTTTAAACATCCTTTGGTTTCAAAAACATGAAGTGTCAACAAGGTGCAAGACTTTTTCTTGATCATGGAGATGAGGTGTTCTAGGATAAATAAGATAATTCCTGCCCTCAAGCAGCTTACAAATTAATTTGGGTGAATGACAAATACATATTAACTACAATGTAACATTTCAAGTTAAGGTAATAGAAGCGATACCAGAACCATGGATACAGGGAATAATTCTGTTTGGGAAGAATGGAGGGTAAGAAATGGAGAAAAATTTTAGTAGCAAATGATATTCCTTGAAAGCTGAATAGGATTTCTTAATTAAGCTAAACAAGGTGAGAAAGACACTCCAGGCTGATGACTGAAAGTTGTTTCAGAGTAGAGACATAAGTGAAAGCCAAATTCCAAGAGGCAAAAATTGAGTATGAGGGTGACCAAGTAATGGTTAAAGTGTTAATGGTTTGAGCCATATAAGAGAAGTCATTATCTACAATCACAATCCATTTTCTTTTTTTTTTTTTAATATTTTTATTTATTTTTAGGAGAGAGAGAGAGAGAGACAGCGTGAGCAGGGGAGGGTCAGAGAGAAAGGGAGACACAGACTCCGAAAAAGGTCCCAGGCTCTGTGCTGGCAGTCAGCACAGAGCCCACGGCGGGGCTCAAACCCACGAACCATGAGATCATGACCTAAGTGAAAGTCAGATGCTTAACTGACTAAGCCACCCAGGCGCCCCTACAATCACAATCCATTTTCTAAAGGTAGTATTCTTGGGTAGATTCTTCATTCCCGTTTCATTCCACTGTTAATTTCAAAAAGTGTCAACACAAATACGTATGTTTCTCAGGGTATTTTGCAAAGGAAATTAAAAAGATAATAAACTGGCACTTTCAGAGTTTAAATTTAGACTGATGCGGTTTGGGGGATATCAAACGGCTTTTTTTTTTTTTTTAAGATTTCATCTTTTTTTTTAAGCCTTTTTATTTATTTTAAGAGGGAGACATTGCTTGCGCCAACAGGGGAGGAACAGAGAGAGACAGACAGAGAATTCCGAGCAGGCTCCGATAGCACTGAGCCCAACGTGGGGCTCAAACCCACGAGCTGTGAGATCATGACCTGAGCGAAAGTCAAGAGTCAGACAGTTAATCGACTGAGCCACCCAGGCGCCCCAGATTTCACATCTTAATTTGAATTCTAACATAGGCTTAAAGGCAGCATTGACTATAATAAATGGCATCAAAAATCATATAGCTAAATACATATATTTAGGGGTGGAACTCTTAGTCTAACTCAACTCATGCCTCGGAGCTCCCAGTGCTATTTTAAAACCGCATGTATCAGGCCGCGGAGCTGACTTTCTCACTATGCGGTGCCAGCATGCATCTTACTTACGTCCATCTTTTCCTGGTGATTCCTTTAGCTCCCTACCAGAGA
This sequence comes from Hyaena hyaena, assembly GCF_003009895.1. NCBI lineage: Eukaryota > Metazoa > Chordata > Mammalia > Carnivora > Hyaenidae > Hyaena > Hyaena hyaena. The sequence continues at coordinate 68,816 of NW_024081184.1, read as the reverse complement.
GGTGGCCAGATATTTTATCACTTTTCTGTCATATCTAACTGCTTGCTAATTAATCTGGCTGAAACATCTTTCCAAACCTACCCTTACTACTAGTTAATCAACCTACATAGTCACTTTTGAATGGTACAGTGTCAGGCATACCGTCCTAGCCAGGTTCCCAGATCCTGCTGGCTTAGGTCCAGAGTTTAGGACTGGAAATTCAATCAGAACCATGCTTTCTTATGGAATTCGGCCTTATATTATTTTTTTAAAACACATATAGTCCAACAGAAACAAACAGCCATGAAAAGGAGCTTCACATATTAGGCACATAGCAAGCTGTTAGGTAAAAATGCCATATTGTGCCAAGTATATAGCTGCTAAGGCCAATGTTATCTTGCAGATAATCTCATCTTGGAGATTCACTTTGCACTTTTGCTGTTCCAAGGTGTAAGTCTATCCACCTGGGATGGTTAAGCTTATGACGCTTGGTTTCAACTCAGGTCATGATCTCATGGTTCGTGAGTTCGAGCCCCATGTTGGGCTCTGCACTAATGGTGTGGAGCCTGCTAGGGACTCTCAGTCTCCCTTTCCCTCTATCCCTTTCCTATGCGTACACACATGTGCGCATGCTCTCTCACTCTCTCAAAAATAAACATTAAAAAAAAAAAAGTCTATCCATCTGACTACAGCTGAGTAATGCTAAAGCAGGTGGTCTGGTCTAGGGATCCTTTGGAGAAGATGGTTCTGGAGGGAGGGGAAAGAAACCTTGGGCTTTTCTTCCATCCTTTTATATTTCCCATGTTCCATAAAGGTCAAACTACTTTTACATAAGGACATTAAATGTTAAAAACCAGCACTAAAATGAAATCACTCTATTTTCTCACCTAACCCCACCCAAGTCAGGGTGTTTGGAGCTCAAATCTCCCTATTTCACTAAGCAGTGGATTCCAGTTAAGGTTTTTCTGAAAAATGTCTCTGACTCATACACTGTCATTCTTCAAATGAGGTTATAATGTTAGTATTTGTTATTTGAGAAGTAATGAGTTAGACAATAATGAACTGGACACTTTGAATTCTTCATTGATTTCCTTTTCCACTTACAACATATGTCTAAGTGGGGCGCCTGGGTGGCTCAGTCGGTTGAGCATCTGACTTCGGCTCAGGTCATGATCTCACGTTCGCGGGTTCAAGCCCCATGTAGGGCTCTGTGCTGACAGGTCAGAGTCTGGAGCCGGTCTTAGGATTCTGTGTCTCCTTCTTTCTCTGACCCCCCCCCACCCCGCACCGCTCACGCTCTGTCTCTCTCTGAAAGATAAATAAAACATTTAAAAAATTAAAAAATATATACGTCTAAGTACACTTAGTGTATGTGTGATTCTATCTTTAAACATACGCCTATATTAAGGAAGCCAGCAGGGTATTTATAGGTGCCAATCTCGAAAGCCCTCACTTGCATGACAGGTGTATTTTGCTTTGTAACACCTCCGTTTGATTCCAAATGGAATCAACTCACTTTGAAGCATATATAGTTTCACATCCATACAATGTAAATGTGAAGATTTATGTGGCAAAATTCATGTGAAGGGAGCATACAGCGACCATATTGATAATAATATTTGAGAGGCAGAAGAGCCTCATGGTTAAGCATGCTGGCTACAGATTCGGACTGTTGTGCTTATATTCAGGCCTCTACCACCTACTGCCATACAAACTTTCTTTGCCTTAATTGTCTCTCTCTAGGGGAGATTACAATAGTCTAGGATTAAAACAATTAATATTAATTATAATTAGTATAATATAATGGATACAATTAATTATAATACCAATTAATCAAATATGCAAATTCCTTTGCACTAGGTGCAACACATATGAGTGTTTGGAAAATGGTAATTGCTGTTACTTGCATAATGCTATGTGCGTTACAGAGCATTCTCACTGGCAAGTTACTTGGTCACCCTAGTACCCTCACTCCTATGATGCAGCCTAGTGTGTTGGTGAAAGAATGGATTCTGGAATCAGACTGCTGAAGCTGGAAATCTAGCTTCCCATTTGCTAACTATGCAAAGTGGTTAACTTTCATTTCTAATGCTTCAGATCTCTTATCTGTAAAATGGAGATAATAGTATGTACCTCACAGCACTGCTGTGTGCACATGCTAAGTGCCTAGGAAAGTAGCAGCGAGTGTTTAATAAATATTAGCAATTGCTATCTTCACTTTAAAGGTGAAAAAACTGTTTTAAAGACACAAGGGATTGGCTCAAGTGCAATTAGCTAAAACGTAGTAAACCTATATATAAGCATGAAATAAAACCCTCCACCTACTAATGGTTATAATCTACTATATGTTTACTTCAGAAGACATATAAAGGTATGCATTAAAGTTTGGTGTTAGACACTAATGACATAAAAAAAGAAGTAAGGCAGAGCTTCTATATAGATATAAATGATTTCAGTATAATATGCTAAATACAGATTTGCAGAGATCATTATGTGATCACAAAGAAAAGGACTTTTAAGTTCAACTTAGGACCTCAGGAGAAAATGATGCCTGAACTGGCATCTTAAAAGATGAGTAAGAATTAATCAAGCAAATATTCATAAGAAGTAGAGGTAGAGGGAACATAATGAGAAAAAGGGCACCAAAAATATGAAGTAACATATGTGCATATGTAACAATTAAAAAAATCCGGTATTACCAGAGCATAAAATTCTAGTTGGAGAGATGGATAAGCCTGGGCAATGAGGGGCCAACAGTCTTATATGCATATTAAAGAAATACTGATGTTTTCAACACCAGTTTTTTTTTTTAATGTTTTATTATTTCTGACAGAGAGAGAGACAGTGTGAGCAGGGGAGGGTCAGAGAGAGAGGGAGATACAGAATCTGAAACAGGCTCCAGGCTCTGAGCTAGCCGTCAGCACAGAGCCCGATGCAGGGCTTGAATCCACGAAACCGTGAGATTATGACCTGAGCCAAAGTCGGACGCTTAACCCACTGATTCACCCAGGCGCCCCAGAAATACTGAAGTTTTAAGCAGGAAGTTGTAGAAGACAGATTTAGAAGAGGAGATTAAAGAGAGGCAAGAAGTCCAGTTAGGAGGCAACATATGATGTAGATTTGAATTCAAGTATTAGTAGCAGAGATGGAGAGGTTTGTCCTTAGGCCTAGGACATAGACAAAACCTGGAAAAAGGTAAAACTGTTAAAAACCCTTTGCATGGCACAAAAACAGACACATAGACCAATGGAATGGAATAGAGAACTCAGAATTGGACTCACAAATGTACGGCCACCCAATCTTTGACAAAGCAGGAAAGAGTACCGATGGAAAAAAGACAGTCTCTTTCACAGATGGTGCTGGGAGAACTGGACAGCAACATGCAGAAGAATGAAACTAGATCACTTTCTCACACCATGCACAAAAATAAACTCAAAATGGATAAAGGGCCTGAATGTGAGACAGGAAACCATCAAAATCCTAGAGGAGAAAGCAGGAAAGAAACAACCTCCTTGATCTCAACTGCAGCAATTTCTTACTTGACACATCCCCAAAGGCAAGGGAATCAAGAGCAAAAATGAACTATTGGGATCTCATCAAGATAAAAAGCTTCTGCATGGCAAAGGAAACAATCAATAAAACTAATAGGCAACCGATGGAATGGGAAAAGATAGTTGCAAATGACATATCAGATAAAGGGCTAGTATCCAAAATCTATAAGAAATTCACCAAGCTCCACACCCGAAAAACAAATAATCCAGTGAAGAAATGGGCAGAAGACAGGAAGACACTTCTTCAAAGAGGACATCCAGATGGCCAACAGACACATGACACAATGCTCAGCATCCCTCCCCATCAGGGAAATACACATCAAAATCACACTGAGATACCACCTCACGCTGGTCAGAGTGGCTAAAATGGACAAATCAGGAGACTCTAGATGCTGGCAAGGATGTGGAGAAACGGGCACCCTCCTACACTGTTGGTGGGAATGCAAACTGGTGCAGCCCCTCTGGAAAACACCGTGGAGGTTCCTCAAAAAATTAACAATAGAACTCCCCTATGACCCAGCAATAGCACTGCTAGGAATTTACCCAAGGGATATAGGAGTGCGGATGCATAGGGGCACATGGACCCCAATGTTCATAGCAGCACTCTCAACAATAGCCAAATCATGGAAAGAGCCTAAATGTCCATCAACTGACAAATGGATCAGGAAGATGTGGTTTATCTCTACAATGGAATACTACATGGCAATGAGAAAGAATGAAATCTGGCCATTTGTAGCAACGTGGATGGAACTCAAGGGTGTTGTGCTGAGCAAAATAAGTCAGGCAGAGAAAGATAACCATATGTTTTCACTTATAAGTGGATCAGGAGAATTTAACAGAGAACCATGGGGGAGGGGAAGGAGAAAAATAGTTGGGGAGAGGGAGGGAGGCAAACCATGAGAGACTCTTGAATACTGAGAACAAACTGAGGGCTGATGGGGGTGGGGAAGAACGGAAGGGAGGTGATGGGCATGGAGGAGGGCACTTGTTGGGATGAGCACTGGGTGTTATATGGAAACCAACTTGACAATAAACTATGAAAGAAAAAAAATGGCAAAGGAAACAAACAGCATAATTCCCAAATCAGAAATGCCAATGGCCAATAGGCCTGTGAAAAAACCTTCAAAGTCACTAAGTTTTAAAGGCAAATTAAAATTTTCAATTGGAAAAAAATAAATAAATAAAAACACTTTGCAGTGATGATACCTTCAAAACACATTACTGTATTCACCAATTTTACAGCTTTTTTAAAACGACTTTTCTAATTATTGACAATTTACCTATTATTTTGGTGTCATGTATATTTTTAATCCCACACATACTATTTAAATATGTTAATATCACTCCTTCAAGCAGACTGTACGGAAAAGTAAATTCTGATTATAATAAAACTTAATGTCAGTTAATGACATGGTTAAAAACAGAATTTAGTAAATTTATCTAAATAGAAATTCCAAAAGTAAAACACATATTTTTCCAAATGGCCAATAATTACTTTCCAAATTAGTATTTTATGGAATGTTTTAAAACAAAAAATAATAATGATATTGAGAAATTTCCAGAAAGGGAAACTATACCTTTAAGAAAAGTTGCTGCAACATATCTGGGAAAGAAATCCTTTTCAGAGACACGATCAAAAGGATTACTCTGTTCAATTTAAAAAGCAACATGCACACCTGCCGAAATATTAGTTTCTATTAATATTTACATGGTACTAGACTCTAGTATTTTTCTTACAGCTTTTCTATAGGATGGGAAGTCGACAAAAGGTTATTTCTTTGTACCTTTTGAAAACTCTACTTTTGTGTAGAGGCTGAAACGTCTTTTGCCCCCTCTCTTTTGTTCTATTGTACACATTCGTGGATTTTAATTTATGTGACTCACCATTGATGCAACTTGTGAAAAGTTCAGCACAACTGGTAATTAAATGAAGGCATTTTGGAAAACATTACAACTTTTGTGTTAATGGGTGTAACCCAAAAGATGGGCCTGGTGAATATTCTCTTTTATGTATTATGACTCCACCACATTAAAACCAGATGGTAAGTAAACACTAAACACACTTTCAAGTGTAAGGAATTATCAAGCAGAAATCATTGATCTTATACCTAACATTTTAACAATGATTAAACAATATTACCTATGAGTAAGAGAGTACTGTACTCTATATAAATTGCAAATTGTTTGAGCTTATTCAAAAATATTTTTAATCTGCCTTGAACTTCTTTTCACTGGAAACAATTGGTACCAGGAACTATTATCTCTATAAAAACTAACAATGAAAATGAAGGAAAAACAAGCTGAAAAGTTCCTTAACAAACAGCTATTTTTCTATTGAGCTGGAGGGCTGGATATTTTAAAGCATTTTAAAGCTAAGGGAGTTTCTGACACCTTAGGTTAACATTGAAATTGATGTATCCCCCCTGGTTTTTAAACGTGTTGATCTCCAAGACAAGAGGCTGCATGCTAATTAACACAGGTCTCATTTCAACTGAAAGTTCAAAGAAGCACACTTTGCGGAAGGTATTACAAAATTATAGTGACTAATTTTACCTGAAAACTATTAGGTACCTGTATTCTTTCCAGTGTTTCATTTTCATTTTTGTTACTCAAAGCGCAACTTTATTTTAGAAATCTTGAACTCTTCGTGGGAAGCATTCCCTGTTTATCTCCACCTAGCTCCATTTTTTTTTTTTTTTTTTTTGCTTCCAGACTCAATACCTACCCTGAAAAGAAGACAAAAAGAAATATTACAAATGTGCAAGTCATTACTATAAGCACTGAAAAGAGAATGATTCTACAGTTTCAGATTTAGCTCATTTATCTCCTCTATGTTTACCTAACCAACTACACCTATGTTGACACAATGATTCACAGAGAAAAATAAGAGCCCATATTTAAGCATAAAGATCAACAACAAAAAATACCACCCAGGAAATACTGCTATTGAGTGAGATCATGAGTTAGCCAAAAAGATGTATAAATGACTTGCCAACCTAATGGCTCAGGTGCCAGAGGACACTAACTGGAGTCAAACTTCCCGTCCGTCTTTGAGTTCTTGCAGTTGACAGTGTGAGCACAAAGAAGGGGGCAAAGTGAGAGAGGGGAGGAGAGGATCAGGGACTTGCAATCACACTCCATACCAGAACACACGTCTTTCCTGAGTCAAAGGAAAGGCTGCATTTGCCATATACATAAGTTAGAAGACTGGGGTGAGGTGTAGGGGTACCTGAAGAACGTATAAATTCATTAAACACCAAAGTTCACCTCCTGATAAAATTAGTTTCTTTTTTTTTTAATGTTTTATTTATTTTTGAGAGAGAAGTAGAGACAGTATGAGCAGGGGAGGGTCAGAGAGAGAGGGAGACACAGAATCCGAAGACAGGCTCCAGGCTGAGCTAGCTGTCAGCACAGAGCCCGACGTGGGGCTTGAACCCACGAACCGTGAGATCATGACCTGAGCTGAAGTTGGACGCTTAACCAACTGAGCCACCCAGGCGCCCCTGATAAAAATTAGTTTCTTAAAGCAAATATGGTGAAGGCTAAGTATTAGTCTAAGACCATAACTGCTGCAAGTCCTGATCTAAAGATACAAAGAAACATACACTGCCATGTGTAAACATCAAATATAGTTATGATCTAGTCCATGATACTGATTTTATGTTTATGTACATAGTTTTATTCCCAAATTATTTGAGTATTTTCAATGCAATCGTGTTTCTCGATAGTGTTAATTTTTATAAAGTTCTTGGATTATGCATATGGCTAGTGTTCTCCAGAAATCGAAACATGATTGAAGATTCTTGGGTACTTACTTATCATATCTTTTACCTATGATTTTGTTTGAATGCTTTATGTCTTTGGGCTGAAGTTCTGAAATCTCAGTAGTGACAGAAAAATACATAGAACATAGTAAGACTATACTTTTGGACTACAGAATTATCTTTTATGTCAATTGTCTTTGAATCATTAGAATTTTTAACTGATGAAATGGTTAAATAGGGCTTCACTTAGGATAGTAGGCCTTCAAAGGCAGAGAGACCAAGTTAGGAGACACTTGTGGTAGTTTCTTAATATCTTAAAATTACATAGTAAAATTTATAATATTTAAAATGTTGAGTGAGAAAAGCGAAATGCAATGGGTTAGGTATGATACTTTTTATAAAAAGTTTAAAAGTCACGTGAAACAATACTAAATATTGTTTATGGATTCAATATGTAAAAAATCTTTTAAAAATAAGTGGACCAGATTCACAGACACCAAGTTCAGGATTGTGGTTGCCTCTGAGAGGGAAATGAGACCAAGGCGGGATACAAAAGAGACCTTAACTGTACCTGTAATCTTTTGTTACTTGAGAAGCAAAACTAAAGCCAATAGAGCAAAATGTTAACATTTGCTGAATCCACTGATCAGTTGATGGAATTTAGGTTATTTTCCCCTCTTGGTTATTGTGAATAATGCTGCTATGAACATTTGTATACAAGAGTTTATATGAATACATGCTTTCAATTCTTGAGTACATACCCAGGAGTGGAATTGCTGGGTTATATGATAATTCCATAACTTTCTGAGGAACCACCAAATTGCTTTCCATAGAAGCTACATCATTTTGTATTCATACTAACAATGTACAAGGGTTCTAATTTCTCCATATTCTCATCAGCACTTGTTTTTTTCTTTTAAAAAATATACATAGCCATCCTATATATATGTGTGAAGTGCTATCTCACTGCAGTCTAGCTTTGTATTTCCTTAATGGCAAATGATTTTGAGCATCTTTTCATGAGCATTTTGGCCATTGATTATTCCAGACCTTTGCCCATTTTTAAATTGGGTTGTTTGTCCTTTTGCTGAGTTGCAGGAGTTCTTTATATATTCTAGATGCTAGACCCTTATCAGATATATGATTTGCAAATATCTTCTCCCATTCTTCAGTTTGTCTTTTCATCTTCTTGATAGTCATTTTATGTACAAAATCTTAAATTTTGAAGAAGTCCAATTTATTCTTTCTTTTGTTACCTGTGTTTTTGGTCTCATGTCTAAGAATCCATTGCCAAATCCAATGTCATAAAGATTGACACCTAAGTTTTCTTCTAAAAGTTTTATAGCTTTAGTGCTTACATGGAGGTCTCTGATCCATTTTGAATTAATTTCTGTATACAGTATGAGATCAGAAGCCAACTTTATTCTTTTGAATGTGGCTATCCATTTGTCCTGGAACCATTTGTTGAAGAGACTATTTTTTTCTCATTGAATAATCTTAGTGTCTTGTCAAAAATCAGTTGACCATGGACACATGGATTTATTTCTGAACTCTCAATTCCATCTCATTGATCTATATGCCTATTCTTATGCCAGCATGCTTTCTTACACACACCATACAGAACAAATTGTAAATGCTTTCATAATGATACAAGATCACTGTTCTTGGTATCAGTCATAATGTGTTATCATAGTGCCACCTCAGGGTACACTGAAAAAAACTGGATGTTTAACTTAAGAGCAAATAAGCTCAGACTGGTATTTTTAGTTTTATGTGTTTGTCTATCTTCCCCTTGCTCAGAGCTGTTATGTTTCTCCTATGATCAAGGTGCCTATCACAACTTATAATCTCACCTTTCCCTTCCTAATTCACTATTTTCAATGCCTCTGTGAATTCAGATAACTGAACTTTATACATTCCATAAACATTCTGAGTGTCCACTATTTTAATTTTTGAGGAAGAGTTAATGACACTCACGTTCTAAGATGAGTATGAGCGTGCTCATGACAAGCATGTATGTATATAGCTAGTTGTAAAATAAAATGCTCTATGCACTAATAAAGGTAAGAATAGTGTTGTGGGAGTATGAAGAAGTGTTGTGGGAGTATTAATTTAATCCTGGGAGATAGGGAAAGATTTCATGGGGTTGGTGACATTTAAACTATACCTTGAAGGGGGCGCCTGGGTGGCTCAGTTGGTTAAGTGTCTGACTTCGGCTCAGGTCATGGTCTCACGGTTCATGGGTTCGAGGCCCACCTTGGGCTCTGTGCTGACAGCTCAGGGCCTGGAGCCTGCTTCAGATTCTGTGTCTCTAAATAAATAAATTATACCTTGAAAGATGAATCAGATCTTATCAGCTAGAAAAGGGTGGGAAGTGCATTCTAGGGGAAGAGAGCATACGATGCTCAGGGAACAATAAATATTCCAGTGTGACTAGGGTCATGGTAAAAAAGGAGTGGATGAGGGGGTACCCGGGTGACTCAGTCAGTTAAGGACTTAACTCTTGGTTTTGGCTAGGTCATGATCTCGCAGTTTGTGAGTTTGAGCACCACGTCGGGCTTGCTGCTGTCAGTGCAGAGCTTGCTTCAGATCCTCTATCCCATTCTCTCTCTGGCCCTCTCCTGCTCACGTGCTCTCTCTCAAAAATAAGTAATTCTTTTAAAGGAGGGGATAAGAGGAGATGAGAGGAGGATGATGAGAAAGAGGTACGGGAAGACAGAGGGAGAGAAAGAAAGAGGGGGGTGGGAAATGGAGAGTAGAGGAAGGGCAGGCAGAAAGAAGAAAAGAAACAAACATATAGATGGAAAGACTTGAGGCTGAGTGAATAGCCTTGAATACTATGCTAAGGAGTTCGAACTTTACTATGAAGACAATTGGAAGACAGTAAAGGTTTTTGTTTGCATAAGTGATATGAATAGTTCTGTTTTAGGAAAATCTGTGGTTTGGAGTGTGGTGCTGATGGTAAGACTGAGGCAGAGAGAGAAAGTTAATTTTTAATCTCTGCATGAGATGATGAGGCATGAGCAATGGGAATGGATTTGTGATGAGTCAGAGTTTGAGGAACTTTCCTACGGGTAAAGTGTATCAGGAAGCTATACTGTATAGACTTTGTGATGCTTAACTTTTGGCTACTATGAGGAAAATGACAGGATTCAGAACATGCTACTCCAAAATATGGCACTTTGGCATACTATTCGAACTGAAGGAATTTGAGAAACAGCATGTGCAGGAAGAACTTTCTGACCTTCCACTGAAGCAGGCCATAAGACACTCATGTGGAGGTGCCCTCTCTGTACCTGGAGGAAGGGAGCATCCTTATCTCTGATGACAGAGGGACACCATGAGGAATGTCAACAAGCAGGACTTACTCAGTTTCTCCCAGTTCACCACTCTGATATCACACTCTTTTCGCCCTATCACATTTTCCCCAAGACTTTCCACTCTTCATTGCACCCAGCATAAAATCACTCTGGTTTAATCATATCTTTGGGGTCTTCATTTCCTTATGAAGGCTTCTGGGTCACATAAAACTTATATTAAATACACTTGTATGCTTTTCTCTTGTTACTCTGCTTTTTGTTAGAGGGACCCAGTCAAGATCTTAGAAATGTAGGAGGAAAAAATATCTTTCCTTCCCCTGCAAAAGCATAAAAAGAACACAGGCTTTAGAGTTATCAGAGTCCCAACTCTGGCTCTACCATTCCCTGGCTTGCTATGGGAAACGTCCTAATATTTTTATTAATGCTTTATTTATTTATGAGACAGCATGAGCTGGGGAGGGTCAGAGAGAGAGGGAGACAGAATCTGAAACAGGCTCCAGGCTCTGAGCTGTCAGCACAGAGCCTGATGCGGGGCCAAACCCACGAACTGTGAGATCATGACCTGAGCTGAAGCCGGACGCTTAACTGATTGAGCCACCCAGGTGCTCCACGTCCTAATATTTTTAAGTCTTGTCATAAAACAAACACATTACTGTTAATATCACAGAATTAATGTGCTGTATTGAGATGCCATGAGTGCTCTTCAGTAAATTTCAGTTTTCTTATTTTCCTTCCTCTTCCAGGTTTTAAACTGTATTTTTGATAGTTGAGCTTGTCTTCTAAGTGTCCTTAAGATTTAGCACTATTGGGGTGTCTGGGTGGTTCAGTCAGTTAGGCGTCAGACTTTCGCTCAGGTCATGATCTTGTGGTTTATGGGTTCGAGCCCTGGACGGGCTCTGTGCTGACAGCTCAGAGCCTGGAGCCTGCTTCAGATTCTGTGTCTCCCTCTCTCTCTGCCCCTCCCCCGCTCACTCTCTGTCTCTCTTTCTCTTTCAAAAATAAATAAACATTAAAAATTTTTTAAAAAGATTTAGCATTATTATAATATTTTTAGGTTATAGTTAAGGGTTGATGAGAAAATAATGACCCTAACCCTTCCCTTTGAACTCAACAAAACTATTTTCTGGATCTTCTGCTTTAATATTAGAACTATATTATTTAATGTGCACACCATGCCGTCATTGCTGTATGCTGTGTCTCTGTTTGTAATGCCCTTTTTCTACCTCTTTCAGTTGGCTAGTCGAGCCTAGAAGCCTCAACTGAAATATCAATTACTTCAGAAAAGCTCTCTTTCCCTGCACCCCAGGTAAGGATTTCCTTTTCTGCGTTCCCATATTGCCATATATTACAATGTACTAGATGCAAAGATAGGGTCACTGAGGGGCGCCTGGGTGGCATAGTTGTTAAGGGTCTGACTTTCGCTTAGGTCATGATCTCGCGGTTCGTGGGTTCGAGCCCCGCGTTGGGCTCTGTGCTGACAGCCAGCTCAGAGCCTGGAGCCTGTTTCGGAGTCTGTGTCCCCTCTCTCTCTGACCCTCCCCTGCTCACACTGTCTCTCTCTCTCTCCTAGAAATAAATAAAATTTAAAAATATATATTAAAAAAAAAGATAGAGTCACTGTGTTATAATGATCTATTTGTGTGTTGGTTTCCCCCTCATAGACTATAAAAGGACAAGAATTGTGTATTACGTCTGTATTTCCTTAGTTCCTATCCAGGGCTTGGTACATACCAGACATTTAATAAATATTTATTGAATGAAGAAACAAATTTAAAATCACCCACCACCCTTTCCAAAGGTTTACAAATTATATCCATTTTTCTGTCTTAAATCTCTCATGTCCTCCTTACCAGGCTGTCTGTCTCTAAGAAGAAGCAGTTGTGATGGCTTTGAAAAAACTGATCTTAGAATTTAAAAATCTGTATTATAGCCTAGTTCTACCACCACTAGCTGGGAAATCTTGGACAAGTCATCGATCACTTTGCCCTTGCTTCTTCAAGTGCAAAATAAGAATAACATGGGTTTGTAACAAGAGTGAAAGGAAATAAGATAAAAGAGCCTTACGTAGTATTTGTGACATTGTGAGTTTTTATCATTTATTGGTTATAGTTTTCTTTTGTTAAAAATTAAGAAATAGCTGGAAATGAAAAAAGACTTTTTGAGAAAATTTTGGGTCTTTCATACAATTAACTAGATTATTCCAATCATCCAGAGAACTCTGTAAAACTGCTTTTATTTTAGGCTCCACTGTTATCACTAGCACCAGAATGAACCTGTTAACAAAAATAAAACAAAGTAAAACACCCCAGCCTCAAAGTCATTGCCAGTCATAAATAACTTGAAAGTTATTTAAATTAAGATATATTGCCTCTATAATGGGGTGCTGTCTATAAATCAGGAAGAAAAACAAACAAATAAAAGACCCATTAATGTGCAATGCTGACAAATCTGTGTTTTCAAAGGCCCTACGATTGGTATTTTCAGAAGCTCTAATAAAACACACATTCATGTTGTCTTCCAAATGCCACAACTATAGGAATATGCTCAGAGCTTTGAGGGTAAATCTGAATGTAGTAAATTTAGAGGCAGACGCTGGCAGAATCAAGGAAAGTTTTCACCCTCAACAAAGAAAAATGGTGGCTGGTTTTTAGTCCTCCAGGTACTGGGGAGCTTTCAGTATCTTTCTCACAAATTCACTGAGAGGCTTTAGAAAGGATGCATTAGTGTGATGCTGCCATCTACAGCTAGAATTTTCCAAATGCTTCAGTGAAATATTACAATTCTAGGCCTGTCCAGTCAACATATACTTTCAATAGTCTTTTAGTTTGCTTCATTGAGTAAGGAGGTACTCATTGGTTCCAAAATCATTTTTGGCTGAGATTTCTTCCAATTACCAGATGAACTCATTTTAGTTTCTCTTCAGGAGAAATCTCAGTCAGATGATACTTGCACTTCATATTAGTTTTCTTCAATTCAAAGGCACACATTTCTATCACTACAGCGTGTTTTTTTTTTTTTAATTTCTAGGAGAGAGAGAGAGAGACAGTGTGAGCAGGGGAGGGTCAGAGAGAGAGGGAGATACAGACTCTGAAACAGGCTCCAGGCTCTGAGCTGGCAGTCAGCACAGAGCCCGATGCGGGGCTCGAACCCACGAACCGCGAGATCATGACCTAAGCGAAAGTAGGATGCTCAACCGACTAAGCCACCCAGGCGCCCCTACAGCGTCTTTTTAAAAGAACTATGTGTGTCTCCGGGGCACCTGGGTGGCTCATTAGGTTAAGCGTCCAACTTCAGCTCAGGTCATGATTTCACCGCTTGTGAGTTGGAGCCCTACGTTGGGCTCTGTGCTGACAGCTCAGAGCCTGGAGCCTGCCTCGGATTCTGTGTCTCCCTCTCTCTGCCCCCCACCTCCACTCCTGCTTGGACTCTCTCTCTCTCTCTCTCTCTCTCTCTCAAAAATAAATATTTAAAAAACTTTTTCAATTAATAAGAAATAAAAATTATATTTATCTCTAATGGTGGTGTGAATTCACTTCAGAGTGAAGTTATAAAACAGATACAGGTAGGCGATTCAGTCCATGGCAGTGTGGCTGCCAGAATTTACCACTTTGCTTGGGTTTTGTCCTTTCCTTCCTGTTTTGACAGCAACCCAAAGGAAGTAAGATGACAGCAGAGGGCATCAAGTCTTTTTTTTTTCTCCTAAGAGAACAATGCTGCCTCAATAAGTAGCACCTAACTAATATATAAATCACATTTATAAAACACAGAATGTTCCCAGAAATAACCAGTTTTACAAAAGTGAAAATTGTGATCACTATTTCCAGTCTCTAACTGGTTTCCAAGTTTGTTTTTCTCAGCTAATTATTTGATCTCCTAACTGTCCCACATTTTTTTGGAAATTTTTGTGTCTCATTATGAGTCACTTATTTTCCTCAAGCTAGGTTGTTTCTCATATATCTCAGTGCTCACTTAAAGATAAAATAACAAAAATAAATGTTTATCATCTCTCAAAAATATCATAATGAGTTATTATGATATGAAATGAGTTACTACCCTTATAATGTTTGTAGGTATTTTAGATTAAGAATTCAACTGGTTTCTCAAATGTGGATAAGGATATCACAGAAAATTTATAGGTCATGTTAAAAATATTAGTTATTGGGGCGCCTGTGTGGCTCAGTAGGTTAAGCATCCAACTTTGGCTCAGGTCATGATTTCATGGTTCGCGGGTTCGAGCCTCTCATCAGGGAGAGAGGGCTCTGTGCTGACAGGTCAGAGTCTGGAGCCTGCTTCAGATTCTGTGTCTCCCTATTTTCTCCTCTTCCCCCACTCTCACTCTATCTCCCTCTCACAGAAATAAAATAAACATTTAAAAAAATGTTAGTTTGTTGGTGTCTTTCTGAGGAACAGAATATATACAACTATTTGGTTATCATAAGCAACCAACCAATTAGACTGCTCTTTACTGTCATTTGGCAGATGAAAAAAATAAGGCATATAAGGGTTAAATTACTTACTCAAGGTCATTGCAAGTGATTTGCACCAGCACTTAGAGAAGAGGTTCTTATTAAGATTTGTACTGAGGTCCTAGCAAGAATGTTAGGCCTTTCCTTTTCTACTCTCTAGTAAGAGGTTTACTTCAGATTTTCCATCTGACCATTATATTGTACACCTGAAACTAATATAACATTGCATGTTAACTATATTAGGATAAAAAAATAAAATAAATTTTCTATTTGAAAATGGGCACCAATTTCTCAAATTGAACCGTGAGAAAATAATTTATGACAACCCATGCAATCCCCAAGAGATGGATAGGAAAGAAAAATGAGATGCTATATTGAAAGATTTAGACTGGAATGTTAAAGAAAAAAAGGTTTTATCTAAATTAACAGTGGTAGTATTGTGTGTTTATAGCTTCAGTAGTCAAGTTACTAAAAACTCACTTGGTAACAGTAAGATATTCAGCTTGTTTATAAGAATTATAAATAAATTATAATTAAATTATAAATTAAATTATATATGTAATATATATATTTATATATTATAAATTATATTTTATATATAATTTATATATTTATATATTATAAATTAT
Organism: Hyaena hyaena; assembly: GCF_003009895.1. NCBI lineage: Eukaryota > Metazoa > Chordata > Mammalia > Carnivora > Hyaenidae > Hyaena > Hyaena hyaena. Next base: position 53,107 of record NW_024081184.1, on the reverse strand, counting down.
ATTTTATATATAATTTATATATATAAAGACAGTGTGAGCAGGGGAGGGTCAGAGAGAGAGGGAATCACAGACTGAAACAGGCTCCAGGCTCTGAGCTGGCAGTCAGCACAGAGCCCGACGCGGGGCTCGAACCTACGAACCGCGAGATCATGACCTAAGCGAAAGTCGGACGCTCAACCGACTAAGCCACCCAGGCGCCCCACCATATTATGTATGACTTTAAATCATACCTATGATTTCTAAAAGTACAAGCAGTTTATTTTTTTTCCCCATGGCTTGAGGAGAAAAGGCAAATATTATCCTTCTCTATCATCTTCAGATTCTTTTTAGATGTTTTTTCTTAAGGCGTAATATTTAATCATCCATAAGAATTCTAAGTCAACAGAGGGAGGCAAAATTTTTTTAAAACTCCAAATATTTAAAATAAATTCAGAAACACGTGAACTCTTCTCAGTCTCTTATTCATTTTAATTGTACTGCAAAACCATCAAACACATACACTTTTAATTTTTCTATATTCTGTAAACAAAGTAGGATTGGGTAGATGGTAGATTTCAAATTAAACTAAAAATGTTCCCATATCACAGCCAATTATTTTATTAACTCTGAATAATTTAAATTCTCACAACTAAACAAAGTCTTGAGTGAATATATACACATTCATATATATATAATGAATAAATATATATATATTATATATATTATATATAAAATCTAAAAACAGAAACAAGCAATTGGTGTATGGTCTACACACTTTCATTTTGTTTTTAAAACACACCTGTGATGATGATTGTGCAACACTATGAATATACTAAACATTGAATTATACACTTTAAAAGTGTGAATTATATATCATAATAAAAGTGTTATTTTAAAAATCTAAATTTCTGGTAACAAAATCCTGTTAGTAAATAGTATGTGTTTTTTTCCTTGTTAGCACTATACTTAAGAGTATACAAAATGAAATAAGCAAAATTAGTGCTCACTGCAGCCCAGATAAGATGACGCTCTCTGTTTAGAGGACATCTTACGTGTTGCAGTTATGAACACTGAAACTGTAATCTCGAAGACTTGTATAAAATGCCCACTGATACCAGTGACCATGCACTACAAAGCTTAGAGCATAATTGGGCACACTTTGCAGTATACTTATATTTTTAAAGGATTCTTTGTTATAACTTTCATCTGTTTTTCTTTAACTCACAAAAGGATCAAGCAAAGGTTATGCTCTCATCGTGATATTTCTTTAAAGTAAATCTGAATACAAACAAAAAAGTTACCCCAGTAGAACCATATACGTTTGAACTCACTGAAAGTTTTAGGAAATAAATGTTGCAAGCACTCTTTATTTGAAAGGGGGAGGCATTAGAAGGGTCAATCTTTTATGGAAAAATGACTTTTGATAGCATTAAAGAATCTTAGAGCCAGAAGCAGTTTACAGATAATCTGATGAAATCCACTGTCCTCCTTGATGAAGAAATAGAGTCCCAAAGAAGTTAAGTAATTTACAGAAGGTCAGGCAGCAAGTGAGTCAAAGAGTAAAATAGAGAATGGGTCTCTTGGTTTTCCAACCAAAGGTTTTCATTCTTTCCTTCCATAGACTACTATCATCTAGGGAAATAAAAATTTGTTAGGTGTTGTCAATTGAAAAACCATATTTGTATGTACAATAATCCCATGAACAGCAGGTACTTAATAAATATTTTTAAACTATGAGTTATTTTCCATTTATTTTTACTGGTGTTTTCCACACATAGTTTTGTGAGGTGTTTTGTGATGCATCTTATTAATGAAGAAAATTGAACATGCAGAGATTAAGGTAGGGGGCATCAAGGAACAAGTCAAACAGCAAAAACATCTCTCTCCAAACTCCATTGGGCTTCACGAAAACCCAAGAGAGTTTTAATAATCAGCCATCTACATAAGCTAGAAAATGAAGACTATCACATTCTGCTAGAGACAGCGTAAATTAAAACAACCATTCTGGAAAACAGTTTCACAATTTGCCTTTAAAAAGTTTGTGTAATTTAATCTAATAATTCTGTATCTAGGAACCAATCATATAAATATAAACTAAGATCCAGAGATACAACATTACAGAGAGATGTTCATTGCAACCTTACTTATCATGATAAAAAATGATAAATATCAATGAGGAAATTTGGTTAAGAACACCATAGTATATTCAGTTGATGATTGTCATCGCAGCAAATAAAAACAATTTTAGAGGAATTTTACACACACAAAATTATGTGATTGAATGTTAAGGTTTTTTTTTTTTTTTTAATGTCTTATTTATTTTTTAGACAGAGCATGAGCTGGGGAGGGGAAGAGAGAGAGGGAGACATAGAATCCCTAGCAGGTTCCAGGCTCTGAGCTGTCAGCACAGAGCCCAACATGAGGCTCAAACCCACTAACTGTGAGAGCATGACTTGAGCTGAAGCTGGATACTTAACCAACTGAGCCACCCAGGCACCCCTAGTTTTAGAAGCAAAATACAGGGATGCCTATCTGGCTCAGTCGGTGGAGCATGCAACTCTTGATCTCAGGGTTGTGAGTCTGAACCCCATGTGGAGATTACTTAAAAATAAAATCTTTTAAAAAATTACAAAATTTTAAATGTGGCATATTTTTAAAAAATAAAAACCTCTACATAGAAAAATACATTGGTAGTAAAAATATGGGTGGCTTTTCTTTTTTTTAATGTTTATTTATTCATTATTGAGAGAGAGAGAGAGAGAGAGAGAGAGAATCCCAAGTAGGCTCTGCACTGTCAGCAAAGAGCCTGGTGAGGGGCTCGAACTCACAAACCATGATATCATGACCTGAGCCAACATCAAGAGTTGAATGCTTAACCAACTCAGTGGGTGGCTTTTCTTATATTATCCACTGTTTTAATAAAAAATATGTACTGCTTTTATAGTAGAAAAATCTTTAATAGATGTTACTACAACAAACAAAATAAGTCAATCAATCAAAAACCAACTCAGAAAAAAGAATTAGGATCTACCATTGGAATAAAGTATTTACAGGCTTTGGGTTCAGATGCCTTTTCACTACACACCTCAATGCCATCATTTCTTATGTCATTGCCAAGTGCTTTTCTTTACAAAATCACATATGATTAATATCTAACAAAATATATAGTTCTTTGAGATTCTAAAGAATATCATTCACTCTAGAGCTTATAAATACTTCCTTCTTTTGATTCTTTGATCAGACTGCACCAGTTAAAGCCAAATCGCACAAGCTTAGCTCAGGTGGAGAGGCTCCTCTGGCTGCTTCCAGAGAGGTTTCCTAATTCAAGGCAGTCGCTCTTTTACTGCACATGGGAAAGTTAGGTTCTTCTTTATGCTACGGCAGCGTGCAAACTCACACAGAAGCATGCGGGGCCATGATTCCTGTTTCTCAAAATCCCGAGTGAGTAAACCAAAGTTGTCACTCATAGGCCTCGAAGGGGAACAACCACCTTAAAAGTAACAACGACCATCAAAAAGGATAACGTAACATTGTTTCAAACAAGAAAACAGGGTGTAGCGAACTACTCCGTGGAAATGTTCTTCATTCAAAGAAGAGAATTGTTGGGGCACCTGGGTGGCTTAGTCGGTTAAGCGACCGACTTTCGCTTAGGTCATGATCTCGCGGTTCGTGGGTTCGAGCCCCGTGTCGGGCTCTGTCCTGACTGCCAGCTCGGAGCCTGGAGCCTGTTTCAGTCTGTGACTCCCTCTCTCGCTGACCCTCCCCTGTTCATGCTGTGTCTCTCTCTCTCCTAGAAATAAATAAAACATTAAAAAAAAAAAACAAATAAGAGAATTGTTAAAGGAGATTTTGAGATTCCTGAGTTTCACCTTTAGAAAAACTCCCCCTGTTGCTTACACTTGGGAATAGTGAGGCCAGATAGAAGAGCCTCTTATTTCTCTGTCAGAGTGATTCACGTCCCAACATTTTAAATGAAGAGGACCCTTTCCTGACTGGATCTCAGTGGGACAATCATGAAGGCAAACTGACAGCCTGGGTTTCTGCTGTCAAAGATTTGCACATCAATCAGCGAGACTGCATATGGCATCTGTTTTCAGTGATCACGTCACTTACCATCAACATCACATTAAATCCATGCAGTGAAAATGGGTTCTTTCCCCCATATTCACGAGCAGATGATCTCTGATTTCATCCTCAGGCCTCTCGTGTTGGGAAGAAAACTGCAACAGTGTCTCCTGCTGCCTAGTAGTGTGGTGACATGTGTGCACGGGAGGGACTCCTAATGAAAAGGAATGAAGGCTTAATCCTGGCAGTGTTTGACTTCATTCCAGTGTATACTTCCTGTGCATTCAATTTAACTGTGTTTTGACTTTTGCATTGTTCGTTTCAAAGTGTAGGGATACCATCATTAGAGCTCTTCTATTATTAAGCAATTTCTCACATTCTTGTAATTTCTCACGTGTTCACGCTCATACTTGCCTGCTCGGCATTTTTATCCTCACCTTGCAAAAGCAATACAAGAGAGCAAGTTAAATCTGAAGAACAGTTTTACCAACAGAAGGATCTGAATTTTAGACACCAGCGAGAAAATTACTGGTGTCAGGATATAACCTTATTGTCTCACAAGTTTGACATAGCCTTCAGTGGGAAATCATTCTGGATGAGTGCCACTAAAACCCACACAAATACAAGTTGGCTTTTTGGTATTATTTCAGATCCTTGATGGAGGAAAAATGCATGTCTGGGAGCAATCACACTCAAGCATATATCTTCCTCTGATGCAATTTTGTGAATCCAAAGTGATAAAAAGAAGTTGTGACTTTTGACATCACTAAATAAATTCTGAGGTACTGTTTGAATCAATCAGGTTACTTCTTCCCCTGAAATAAATTCAGTATGTTTACACTCTTACCATATGTTAAAGGAATGCATTTGGAAGTCTCATGATGAGTTAATTTATTTTTTAAAAGGCGGTAGGGGGTGGTGAGGAGAGCTCATGAAGAAAATGGCCCCAACTCTTTTTTTTTCCTTCAAATTTCCAGTCACTTTTTTAATTTTGAAGATCTGCTCCTGGGGAATGGCTTAGCTTTTACTGTCTCTTGTTTTGGGAAAATTTGACGTGCACGGTTGTACCGATTTTAGATGCTAAAGTACCTGCCATTGAGTGCAGTGATAGTATGCTCCATATGTGTTCAGAATTAGCAGAGAAAGGGCACTTACCTTCCCTGGTCTCAAAGTAACTACTGAAGTAGTTAGGGTATAAGACAAAACCATGGCTGAGGAATATTTCCTATACCTAAAGAATAAAATAGCCCTGGCTCTAAGACTGACCATAGATCTGGTTTTCTACCTCTCTATTCAGATCTGTTTTGGCACATGATCACATCTAATGCTGAATGTTTTCTAGTTGTTCCAAAAGTGCATATCTTGCTTCCAAAACAGGGCTAAACTTACCTACGGGTGTTAGAACATGCTGTCATTCTTCCAGCTCAAAGTACACTCAATAAAATGGTCTCTTCTCTCTTTGCCTTAGAAATCGCAGTGACAACAGCCACAAACTTTAAAGAGTGTCATGGAATCAATCTGTTAATATTTGTGCAGCACTTGAGAAATAGAAAGCATTCAATATTGTAGTGGATAGCAATTTAATAAGATAATTAACCAACCATTTCTAACCTGAAACTGTGTGAGTATGGACATGTTTTATTTTGGAATATTTTATTCTTTCTTTCTTTTATTAGCTTAGGCGTACTACTGAATGGTCTGATGACTCAATTTGAGTGAAAGAAAAAGATATTTTAGTTTGAATAAGAATTATCTTACCATTTAGCAGCATCATTTTCTCTCAGTGTAACTACTGAGAGACATGTTTTCATCTTAACATGTCATTTTTTATGCCCTGGGTAGAAAGACTGTTAAAAGTAAACACCTGAGCTAATCTCTAGTTAGGAAAGCATTTGATCACTGGCTTTGCTATACATTTGAATTGGGACACTTTTTTAAGAAGACAACAGTCCCTCCCAGGGTGGAAAGCAACTACTCAGTTCTGATGTATACACAGTTAAACCTTCTATTATGTGTCCTTTTAATAATTATATTTACTTTCATAGTGTGTTCTGTCTCTTGATCTCTGAGCTCATACCTGTTATAATCCTCCTTAAATAAGTAACATTCAAGTTCCAATTCCCAAGTTCCAAATCTGCTGGCAGAGACCATTTCCTTCCATTTTTCTAGCACTCTAAAACTCAAGGGTACAAAAAGAATCTAAAATTACTTTAGAGCAAAAATTAGAGCGGAACAACAACTAGGAGCTACTAAAATCTCTTAAAATATTTAAATGAATTTACTGATAATTTTTTGACAGGACGTAGTGTTTAAACTATAAATAACCCTTACCTTAAACCCTATCAAAGACAGAAAAGCAGATGATAAATGATTCATAATCAAAGAATAGAGAAAATTATTGGCAATAAAGATATTTAAAATAAATAGTTATTAAGTCTCATTTACCTTGCTGAACATTAGGTTTATGCTATCATTATTATAATATTAATCTTAAGAGAGTTTATTTTATTTTGCATCCTCAATGCTTAACACATGCCTGGAACAATGAAGGCACTTAACAAATATTTGAAACATGAGTGAGAGAATGAATGAATGAATGAATGAATGGCTGATGTACTCTAAATATACACTGCAGTTTATGCATAAGCCTGTACCTTGCCACTGATCTTCAGTTTACAGATGTATCTGAAACAAAGATGCTGGAGGCCAACATAATCAGCACAATTGGAGTGCCTGGGTGGCTCAGTCAGTTGAGTGACCAACTCTTTTTTTTTTTTTTAATTTTTTTAATGTTTTTTATTTATTTCTAGGAGAGAGAGAGAGACAGCGTGAGCAGGAGAGGGTCAGAGAGAGAAGGAGTCACAGACTCCGAAACACGCTCCAGGCTCTGAGCTGGCAGTCAGCACAGAGCCCGACGCGGGGCTCGAACCCACGAACCGCGAGATCATGACCTAAGCGAAAGTCGGACGCTTAACCGACTAAGCCACCCAGGCGCCCCTTGAGTGACCAACTCTTAATTTCAGTTCAGGTCATGATCCCAGAGTGGTGGGATTGAGCCCTATATCAGCTCTGGGCTGAATGTAGAGCCTCCTTAAGATTCTCTCTCTACCCGCTCCTCTCTCTCTAAAGTAAAATAAGAAAAAGTAAAAAAGAATCAGCAAACACCTTTAATCTAGACTCCTTGAAACTAATCTTGGACTCATCTGAGAAGGGGCTTGGTTGAAAAAGTCATTATGGAAGAGAGGGAAAGGCAGAATCTCAGGGATTTGGAAGGATCTAAGTAGATTCTTTGATTAAAGTTGGCAAACTTTATTGCCAACAACTCCTCAACTTTTGTTTTAAAATATCTCCTAATATTGGGGTGCCTGGGTGTCTCAGTCAGTTAGGCTCTTGATTTCGGCCAAGGTCGTGATCTCACAGTTCATGGAATCAAGCCCAGTGTGAGAATTCATGCTGACAGCTCTGTCTGCTTGGGATTCTCTCTCCCTCTCTCTCTCTGCCCCTCCCCTGCACATTCTCTCTTTCTCTTTCAAAATAAATAAATAAACTTAAAAAAAACTATTAAAAATATATTCTAATATTATTCCACAAACCTTATTCAGCCCTGTACTATATACAAATAATATTTATAAAGGATCATAATATGTCTTTAAAATAGGTTTAATTTCTTTAAATCCATAACTATGGGGTAAAAAGCACAGGGAAGCTGACCCTCTTGCTGAGAGGGAACACATTTGGAGTTCTCATTGGGATCAGGGTCAAGAATGCCCCTAAAAGTGTGTTTATTGAGAGCAATACAGAAAAGCTTGGCATATGTTATCAATTTGGGAACAAGTACATGTATCTACATTGGCATCAGGCAATTTGTTAGACCCAGAGGCAGGATTCTAAGTGATGTACTAACAAGGCAAAAATAGGAAAACTGTTTTAAAAGCACATCATTAGATTCAGAATAAAAACACTTCCTCAAATAGTTTATACATAAACACAAAACCTTGTGGAATGAAACATAAATGCTTTATTATGTTCTGCCACTTGTGAATGATGTCATCACTGTGATTACATGAAGAAGAAACCTCTTAACTCCAGATGGTCACCAGTTTCTCTCTCTGGTAGCTCTAGTATTCATAAGTTAGTATAATTTTTGTTCAATTTGAATTGTATAAAAACATATTGCCTTTTCTCAGTGATATGGTGGATATGCACACTGTTTTATTACTCTCTTCATTTTTTACTAATGTGTTTTCTATGTGATTTATTCCTTCAGTATAGTGATCACCTATACTGGATAACCAGAATAGACTTTTAGCAACTTCTATTCTGTTAGTTTCTAAGCAGGGTCAGAAATTTTTTTTTTGAAGGTTTATTGAACTCTCTTGAATTTAAGCAAAGATATTTACTTTCTACCTACATGATGAGAGGTACCCACTAATAAACATGGAAAGGAAAGAGCAGATAATTCCTGTTTGTTAACATTATATACTAAAAAACTATCTCAAGCTTCACTATCCCCAAGATGTTGTGTAATTTAGGATATTGCAGAAAATGAGTCTTAGAAAGGTTAAGTGGATCACCCAAAGCAATACTATCAGTTAATAACTGAGCTAAGACCAAATCCCAGGCCTTTTATACTCTTTAGTGCATTTTCTACTATATGACACAATACTGCTTAGAAGTAGAATGAATTTTAAATGGGCTTTCCAGGCAGCAAATTCATTATGCTGAGCAACTGTGTTACTTATTCAAATGCTATCAATTTCTCATGATTTTTATATTTCATGTCTTAAAAGTAATGCTGTAGTTTCAGTTTGGTGCAAATAAAGCTATTTTATGTACTTCCTAATTGCAATTTTTTAAAAACATGCATTTTACTTTGACATTTGCTTTATTGTATATGTATTTTAAAAACCAGGATAATGGAAACACTTCTGACTTTTCCATTAGCTATAAAAGCAATGCATTTACTTCAAGAAGAGAAAACATTGTAGGTATTTAATCTGTTGCACACATGAATTTTGCCAGATGCTTGGCTGATCCACATTACACAAGTTTGATGACAGCTATCTTGCAATTTCTAATTGAAGGAGCTTTAAGTAATTGTGCTAAAGCCATGTTCAGTGTGTGTAGCATTGAAGAAGCCCAGATACTGGGGAAGAATCTTTCACTGGAGTTGTTAATAGAATCCAAATTCTAGTCTGTAAAGCAGCCAGCTGCAACCCACTTGTGATATACCATGTGGAGAAGAACAGATGAATTTGATACAAATGATTTATGAAAGCAGAAATCTGCTATTTAAAATTCACACTAGTTGATTTTAAAACACCATAGATATATCTTTGCTTTTGGACTATTACTTTGAAATAAGAAAAAGCAACCTAAGTAAAAACTCTGTGGCATCCTAAAAGTATGCAATGTTGGGTACATGTAACTTTCTTCTTTTCAAGTCTTTAAAAAATGGTATTAGAATACCATTTATATCTTTTCCCTTGGTTTTAAAAAATGGGTATAAAATTCAGAAAAGATTTTTCTTGTATGATTCATAGCTGGTAAACAAAATGTTCTACATTCCCAGATGAGCCCTATAATAAAACCTGAATTGAAGTACACCAGGTTTCTTTGGAAGAAAATGTACATATTTGTCAGTGAAGGGGAAAAAAAGATCATGTTAAATATCTCTTACTAAAACTTGAGTTGCACTAGCCTATGTCATCACTAACTCTTCCTCTTCCACCTCCTTCTCCTTCTTCATAGCTGTGGACAATTTAAGGCAGTGATTTTCAAACTATGGACTTTGACCTACTTCTTAGACCCTAACCAGATTTTTAAGAAATGAAATAGAAATAGCATCAAAGGTTGCATTATACATAGTGAGGATAACTACTTTTGAGTCTTATGACAAAATGTGTTTATTACTGTGAATTATGGTTTTAAAAGTTGGAAAGGCACTGATTCTGAGTAAAACAATTATGAAAGGTATTGCTAGTTTTCTTCAGTATTTTGTGCATATTTCTCTTCTTTGGTTTCCTTCTTGGTAACTATTGACTTTTATCACTAGTTATCATATCCTGGAATTTATTTTCCACACTGGAAGCTTTGCAGAAGAAGAATTGTATATACTAACAGATAACATATACTAACATATATTTTAGTATTCTAACATACACTAATAATGTATGCTAAAGATAGTGAAGGAGCATGTAGCTAAGCTTCCCTAGCAATCAACTTATTTTCAGTAAATAACTCACTAGGAGTCAGGACATCGAAATGTTAGTTCTTTGTCAGAAGACCTTGTACAATCTTATTGTGATTTAGTTTCCTCGTATATTTTGTGAGAATAATTTCTGCTGTTAAATTACTTTTGAGACCCTTGGACAATTAGCATTAACATACTAATAATACTGTAGGCTACTCTGAGTAAGATGTGGGATAAACACATGGATGGAGAGACCTGCTAGAATAACAATTTTAAGATTCATTTAAATTTTCTTCATTGCATATTTTCTTCCTGAATGTTCTTTATATTCTTAAAAATATTTCTCTTAGGTAAAGGGTTTTCCTTTTTGATAATATAAAGCACGACTTAGAGAGTTCAATATCATTTTAAGACACAAAATAGGAGCTCTATTAACAGATGTGATTTAAGAAATGCTTGCTAATAATAAATAATTAAGTCATGATGAAGGATGAAGGCCAGATAAAGAGCTAAAATATTATGAAGAGCTGAAAACAGACTCTACTGATCTTAAAATAAACACCGTGAAATCAGTCAGGAATATAGGCAAGAGGAGAAACAAAATGAGGTGGGGTTAAAATGTGTTAGGTTGTAAACAGGTAGAAAAATATTGATTTATAGTTTGATAAGCATATGAAACTAATGTTAATTTTTGTAACACAAAGCTTTACTAATTCCTTTCCAATTTCCTTTATTCAGATGTTTCCCTTTCACTGTGCATTAAAGGCTCTTGCATCATAGTCTTTTCGCTAATATTAAGCTAGAAGACAAAGATAATGTGTCAAGCTACCTACCCATAACAAATCACACTTTCCTCTAAGACCCTCATCAAGAGTATCAAGTTAAAAGTGACAACTGAATTTGGTCCCATCAACATAATGGCACAATCAACATGTAGATATAACAAAAATGTTACAACAGTCGATGTAGTCCCTGGGAGACTGACAGTCTAGTTGCAAGGTCCAAATCGGAGTCTGTGCTTGGACAAGGTATGGATATCAGACTTAGTAACTGGAAATGTTCCATCAACCACCCTCTGTTACCTTTCCCATATAAGACTCAATACCAGATGGCAAGAACCACGCCCCCTCTTCCCAGAGAAGGATTTGTGCATTACCGTTTTATAGGAGGCAAAGGTCAAGGAAAGTTAGTTTCCATAATGCAGGTCATCAGAGGCAAGATCTGAGCTTTAGTAAGAACTTTTTGGGCAATGAAGTTAGAAGTGAGGCATAAGGACAGTTGAAAACACAGCTGGAATACACTTATTATAGTAAAAAGTTGAGAAAAAGATCAACAGAAACTCCTGATGCTCATTTTGAAGAAAGCGAAGATGCCAGAAGACTAAAACACTGACGAGAAGATGAGCCACCTAAAAAAATCAAATCAATAGAGGTGGTACTTCAAATGTACCATTTTTGCATATGATGATGGCCTGGTTCATTATGTACTTTGAGTAAAGTGGAAAAAACTAGGGCTTAAGAACTATGTAGACCATTAGTTCTCAGTCTAGATGTTCCAACTGCTATATTTTTAATGAGGGACAAGTTAATTAACCTCTCTTAGTTTTGGGTTCTGAAATGAAAAAATAAAGCCTGCATATTAAGTGCTTAGCATTTCTGGCACATAATGGGAGATCTAAATAAGATCTATTATTGTTGTTGTTAATTGGGAAGATAGATTTATTTCTGTAGATCTCTTCTTGCCCATGACTTCCCTTGTGACCAATAATACGTAATTTTGAGTAGTCTGACCAGAGTCTGACGGCACCATCTGTGGCAGTTGGACTCACTCATTAACTTCAATAAACTGAGCCAACCCAATCTCACGGTAGCTGGTACCCTTGAGGGCTATCTTAGTTGGCAAAGGATTATCCTATATTTCATAACATTTTTGCTAGGGGAGATATTTAAAGTAGGTGGGCTAAAGTAACTTTACTTTATCTATGTGGCCAAATTATGATGATGATTAATTTTTAAGTAACTTACACATCATTAAATGTTCACAAGGATGATTATAAGTAACATTTTACTTCACATTTCTGGGCTTTATCTACTATATCATACTCTCCCTAAAGCCTTGAGTAAAGTCTCCATGTATATAGAAATTGTGTCTCGAGGAAACAAGAATTATTAAACAAAACAAACAAAACATTCCTGACAGTATACATCTAAATGAGCAGTGGTCCCTGCAAAGAAATTCCCTTGGGAAGCTATGCAAACATTTTAACAATCCTGCCATTGCTCAAAATGTTTTTGAAGCTTCTCTTCTAGAATTTCCTTATGACCCAGTTTATGAGCCATATGAAAAAAATCACTCATTAATTTATAGTCATGCAAAATTTTTTTACTTCTGATAGTATTGCCCTGCTTGATTACCCATCTTGGCTCTGAGTGATTTTGCTGCTTCCAAAATAAAGTCCAACCTCAAAGGATGAATATCTACCACTATCTAGGGTATTGGGGTGAATATATTGCATGTTCTGGAGGCAATCCCAAAAATAATTCCAAAATTCCAGATGCCTGAATAACATCTCCCATGGCAATAAGATTACTGAGGAAAACTCTCCTCTGAATAGAAAGATTTAGTGTTTTGTTGCTTTTTTGGATTTATTTTGTTTTGTTTTGTTTGTTTCTTTGTTTTCAAGATCATGTCATTCAACAGGGCATCTGGGTGGCTCAGTTGGTTGACTGTCCAACATCAGCGCAGGTAATGATCTCACAATTAGGTTCATGAGTTCAAGTCCCTCATCAGGCTCACTGCTGTCAGCACAGAGCCAGCTTTGGGATCTTCTGTTCCCCTCTCCCTGCCCTTCCCTCACTTGTGCTTTCTCAAAAATAAATAAATAAATAAAATAAAATAAAATAAAATAAAATAAAATAATAAAGTAAGCATTAAAAAAGATCATTTCATCCAACAATTATTGAGTTCTAACTATTGCCAATTTGTTTATTCATTCATTCACCCAACAAGTATTTATTGAGTACCTACTATGTGATAGGCATTGAGCTGTGGATCTAGCAGTGAATAGGACAGACAGGGCCACTACTCTTCATCTAGTCAGGAAGATGAAGATTAAACAAGCAATTGCATAAAATGTGGTGTATTGGGAACATATCTGAGGGAGGTCTAAGTTAATCTAGGGACTAGGATTAACTCTCCTGAGAAAATGACTTTAAAGCTGAGTTCTGAAAGATGAGTAGGAATGTTCCAGGTAGAGACAGTAGCATGTAAAAGTTTCAGGGCAAGGAAGCACAATTTTGCAGGAACTGAAAGAAATTCAGTATGGTTAAGAGTGGAGAGGTAGCAAGAGAAGACTGGCAGAGGCCAGAACATACAAGGCCTAACAAACCGTGTTACAGAAGTCAAAGTTGTACTTATACTGAAGAATGGATATACAAATCTGACAGCAGAATGATTAGTGAGAAAGGACACTGGAGGTAAGGAGACCAGTTAGTAGGCTATTACAAAAATTAGGAGACAATGATAGTAGTAGAGATGGAGAGAAATGCATGGATTTGAGAAATGCTCAGGAGGTAAAAGCAACATGAACGAAAGGTTTATTGGATGTCACAGATAAGGACAGGGAAGAGTTAAGAATGATTATCAGATTGTTAGTTTGGAAATTATGTATGTGATGGTGCCACTCATTTTGCTGGGAACACTGGAGACAAATCTCTAATCAATCAGTAAAGGAGAAGTAATTAGTTCACTTTTGGATATGCTGTTTGAGGTGCCAGAAGGGGATCCAGGTAAGAATGTTAAGTAGGCAGTTGAACATACACATGTGTGTCTCAGAACAAAGAAATTATTGAACTTGAAATTATAGATTTGTGAGTCATCAGCAACAGGAATGAATCAGATCATTTAAGGTGAATATATATAATGAAAAGAGTAAAAGCTGGGAAATACCCCTGAGATATACGAATATTTAAGAGCTGAGGAGAAGAGATGCCCACAAAAGAAACTGAGGAGTACCCTAGAGGGGAAAGAAAAAGATCAGGAGAGTGTGGTGGCATGGAGATCAAAGAAAGAGAACATTTAAAAAGACAGATGTCAACAGTGTCAAATGTTGCCAAGAAGTCAACAAGAATTGAAGTAAGGCTGGATTTAGAGGATATAAGTTATAGATAATCCAGAGTACAGTAGAAACCTACCTATTTAGTAAGTTGTGAGAAGGGCCTGGGAATTGGCCAGTGGGTAGTTCATTGACAAAGAGATTAAATTGGAGAATCAGAGCAAAATTTATATTCTTTAACATGTATTCTAACCTAAAACATATAACTGAATTTATTTGCCAATCTTTTGATATAGAGCCTATAACTTTCTTTGAGTATAATCTGTTTATGGGATTTCTCTAAGTATGTTCTGTTATTAGAATGTTTATTGGAATCATCTTCAGTTTTCTTGTATAGACCATATCCATAACTGCATCCTCTATGATACCCTGTTTTGGTTATTTAAAGTAAATCAAGAACTTGAAGGTGTTCATGGAGATAATTCTGAGAAGATGGGAGGTAGGAAACACAAGGAATGTGTATTCCTATCTAGACTACAACTGCACTGGCAGATCTGTTTCAGGTACCTATTTTGGAATTCTGGAGTCTACTGAGGCTTGCAACTTCCGGGGGAAGATTTGGATGGTAAATTTTGATCAGTTTCAGCTTTTAGCACAATAGTAGCTACCTATCCTACTTCTCAGTCCAGTGAGAAGTGACAGGTCCAGTGACAGGTCCAGTGCACTCCAGGGGCAGCTTGCAAGAACCAGGGTAGCAAAAGGAACTGTTCACAAAATATCAAGTATCTGTGCTCTGATTGTTAATTATTGGTTCTAATATCAGAGGTACAAAACAGAGGTCGTTGCACTTCCCCAATTATTACAAGCTCCACCTTTTTTGCTGAACAACTTCCAGGAGATTTAAAAGCCTGGCACTTTATTATTCCCCCTTCATTTTTATCTTCCCCCTTGGAAGCCAGACATTAAAGACTGGGACATTGAAAAGCAATTGCATATACAAGGGAAATTAGAAAGCCACCATGCATGACTAGGGAAAGGTGCAGGCTAAGAAAAGAGCTGAAAAGACCTTAAGTTTATACCTCAGGATGATTCTTGGCAAAGAGACACCTATAACAATAAAATGACAACAGCAATAATCAAAAACAAAACTCAGAAATCCTGGGGAAGGAAAAGAATCTGATTTGCAGAGTTACCACATTATTAGGGTCAAATGTCCAATTTTCAACACCAACAACAAACACAAGGATGGAAAGAAACATGAAAGAATGACTCATCCAACTTATTCAAAAAATAAGTTAATGGAAACTGTCTCTGAAAAAAAGAAGACCTGCTGATGGATCTACTAGACAAAGACTTTAAAACAAATGCCGTAAAAATGCTCAAAGAACCACAGGAAGATGTGTAAAAAGAAAACAATGTGTTAAATGGAAACATCAATAGAGATATAGAAAACTTGGAAAGAAACTAAAAAGAGATTCTGGAGCTGAAAAGAACAATAACTGAAATGAAAAATTCACTAGAGGGATTCAAAGGCAGATTTGAACCAGCAGAGAAAGAAGGAGTAAACTTGAAGATAGGACAATGAAATTATTGATTCTAAGGAACAGAAACTAAGAAGATTAAAAAAAAGTGAACAGCATCAATGTGACCTGGGGGATACAATCAAATGGACTTATGTATGCATTGTAGGAGTCCCAGAAACAGAAGAGAGAAATAAAGTGGGTAGAGTATTTGGATAATGGCTGAAAACATCCCCAGTTTGATAAAAGACATAAAAATAAACATTCAAGAAACTCAAGGCACTCGAAGTAAAATGAACTCAAAGAGACCCAAAGAAGACACATTATAATTAAACTTTTGAAAGACAAGGACTAAGAGAGAATCTTGAAAGCAGAAAGAGTAAATCAATTAATCTCATACAAGAGATATTCATGGGATTATTAAAAGTTGGTTCTTGGAAAACATCAAAAAATTTGGTAAACATTTAGCTAAATGGACTAAGAAAAACAGAAATTTAAATTACATCAGAAATGAAAGTGGGGGCATTACTACTGATTCTAAAGAAATACAAAAGATTATAAGGGAATGCTATGTATGCCAACCAAATGGATGATCTAAAATGGACAAATTCCTAGAAATGCAAAGCCTACTAATACTAAATTATGAACACATAGAAAATCCAAATAGACCTATACCTCATAAGAAGTATGAGTCAGTAATGAATCAGTAATCAAAAATCTGTCAACAAAGGAGAGCAATGGATCTGACAGCTTCACTGTTGAATTCAACCACATATTTAAATAAAAACTGATACCAGTACTTCCCAAACTTTCCAAAACCAATTGAAGAAGAAACACTCCTGAACTTATTCTTTGAGACCAGCTTTCCCCTACTACCAAAGCCAAATAAGGACACTACAAAACAAAACAATAGACAAAAATCCTTTATGCATATTTTTGCAAAAATCCTCAACAAAATACCAGCAAGCTGGATTCATAGCATATTCAAAGGATTATATACTGAATCCCTTATTTAGCGGAATTTATTTCCAGAATGCAAGAATGTTTCAATATATGAAAACTGACCAACATATAAAAACATCACATTAACAGAAAAAAAAACCCAAGATCATCTCAATTGATGTAGAAAGAAGCATTTGACAAAAATCAACACATTTTCATGATAAATAAGTCAATAGACTAGCAATGGAAGGAAACTACCTCAAAATATAATAAAAGCCATATATTAAAAATCCACAGTAAACATTTTACTCAATGGTGAAAGACTGAAATATTTTTTCTAAGATCAGAAATAAGGTAAGGATACCTACTTTGCCACTTCTATTCAACATTGTACTGGAAATTCTAGACAGAGCAATTAGGCATGAAAAAAATAAATGACATTGAAATTGGGTAAGAAAAAGTAAAATAATCTCTGTTCACAAATGATATGATCTTAAAAGTATGACCTTAAGATTTAACAAAAGAACTGTCTGAATAATTGAATTCAGCAGAACATAAAGTCTGCACACAAAGATCAGTTGCATTTCTGTATGCTATCAATGAACAACTGAAGAGGAAATTAAGAAAACAATTTCTTTAACAATAGTATCAAAATATTAAACCCTTAGGAATCAACCAAGAAGGGAAAAGACTTGTATGACAAAAACTACAAACTAATGTTCAAAGAAACTTTAAAAGACATAAATAAATGGAAATACATCTCATGTTCATACGCTAGAAGACTTAATATTGTTATGATGTCAATACTACCCAAAACAATCTACAGATTCAATGCAGTCCCTACCAAAATTCCATGAATGTTTTTAGCAGAAGTAGGAAAAACCATTGTAAAATTAATCTTAAGAGACCCTAAATAGCCAAAACAATCTTCAAAAAGAACAAAACTAAAGGATTCACATTTACTGATTTCAAAACTTTCTACAAAGCTACAGTAATCAAAATAACATAAGACAGACGTATAGACCAATTGAATAGACTAGAAATCCCACAAATAAACCCTCACACATATAGTCAAATGATTTTTGACATGGGTGCCACAATAATTCAATGGGGAAAAGGAGAAGTTTTCAACAAATGGTGCTGGGAAAATTAGATATCCACATGTAAAAAAATGAATTTAGACCCTGACTAATACTATATATAAAAATTAACTCAATGAATCAAAGACCTAAACATAAAATTTTAAACTATAAAATTCTTTGGAGGAAGCAGGGCAAAATCTTCATTACATTGGATTTGGCAATGATATCTTAGATAGGACACCAAAGGTATGGGCAACAAAAGAAATAATGACAAATTGGATGAGATGGATTAAAAAAATTTTTTTTCAATATTTATTCATTCCTGAGAAAGACAGAGAGACAGAGAGTGAGGGTGGGAGAGGCAGAGATAGAAAGAGACACAGAATCTGAAGCAGGCTCCAGGTTCTGAGCTGCCAGCACAGAGTCTAACTTGGGGCTCAAACCCACGTGAGATCATGACCTGATCCGAAGTCAGATGCTTAGCTGACTGAGCCACCCAGACACCCCTAGATGAAAAAATTTTAATTTTGTGTATCAAAAGACACTATTAATATTTATAACATTCCATCCTAAAACATCAGAATACACATTCTTTTCAAGTGCACATGGAACATTTTCCAGAATAGATCACATATTTGGCCACAAAACAAGCCTCAACAAATTCAAGAAGATCAAAGTCATACTACGCATTTTTTCTAACCACAGTGCTCTGAAACTAGAAATCAACAACAAGAAAAAAAATCTGGAAAGACCACAAATACATGGAGCTTAAACAACATGCTACTAAGCCGTCAATGGGTCAACCAGGATATAAAAGAAGAAATTAAAAAGTACACGGAAACAAATGAAAGTGAAGACACAATGGTCTTTGGGATGCAGTACAAGCAGTTCTAAAAGGAGAGTTTATAGCAATACAGGCCTACCTCAAGAAGTAAGAAAAATCTCAAATAAACCACCTAACCTCATACCTAAAGTAACTAGAAAAAGAACAACAAACAAAACTTAAACACAGCAGAAGGAAGGAAATAATAAAGATCAGGACAGAAATAAATGATATAGAATCTAAAAAAACAAACCAATAAAACAGATCAATGAAACTAGGAGCTTATTTCTTGAAAAAAAATCAATAAAATTCATAAACCTCTAGCCAGGCTTATTAAGGAAAAAAGAGAAGGGACTCAAATAAAATCACAAATGAAGGAGGAGAAATAACCAACACCACAGAAATACAAACGATTATAAGAAATATTATAAAAAGCTATATGCCAACAGATTGAATTGCCTAGAAGAAATGCATAAATTCCTAGAAACATATGAACTACCAAAACTGAAATAGTAAGAAATAGAAATTTTGAACAGACAACCAGCAAAGAAATTGAATCAGTAATCAAAAAACTCCCAACAAAAAAAGACCAGAACCAGAGAGCTTACAGACAAATTCTACCAAGGATTTAAAGAAGAGTTAAACCTACTCTTCTCAAACTATTCCAAAAAATAGAAAAGGAAGGAAAGCTTCCAAATTCATTTTATGAGGACAGCATAACCCTGATACAAAAATCAGATAAAGACACCACAAAAGAAGAGAACTACCAGTCAACATCGCTGATGAACATAGATGTAAAAATCTTCAACCAAATACTAATAAATGAAATCCAACAAACATTAAAGATTAATCACCAAGAAAAAGTGCGGTTTATTTCTAGATTGAGGGTGGTTCAATATTCACAAATCAATCAACATGATACATCACAACAATAAGGGAAAGGATAAAAACCATATGATCATTTTAATAGACACAGAAAAAACATTTGACAAAGTACAGTATCAATTCATGATAAAAACTCTCTGCAAAGTAAGTCTAGAGGAAACATACTTCAACATAATAAAGACCATATATGAAAAATCCACAGCTAACATCATCCTCCGTGGGGAAAACCTGAGGGCTTTTCTCTTAAATTGGGAACAAGACAAAGATGTCCACTCTCACCACTTTTATTCAACTTAGTACTGGAAGTCCTAACCACAGCAATCAGACACAAAAAGAAATAAAAGGCATCCAAATTGGTAAGTAAGAAATAAAGCTTTCACTATTTGCATACCTATAGAAAACCTGAAAGACCAAATAACTGCTAGAACTGATAAACAAATTCAGTAAAGTTGCAGGATACAAAATCAATGTACAGAAATCTTTTGCCTTTCTATATGCCAATAATAAACCAGCAGAAAGAGAAATTAAGAAAACAATCCATTTACAAATGCACCAAAAATAATACCTAGGAATTTATACCTAGGAATAAAAGAGATGAAAGACCTGTACTCTGAAAACGATGAAACATTGATGAAGGAAATTGAAGATGACACAAAGAAATGGAGAGACATTCCATGCTTATGAATTAGAAGAACAAATATTATTAAAATGTCTATACTACACAAAGCAATCTACACACTTAATGAAATCTCTATCAAGATACCAACAGCACTTTTCACAGAAGTAGAAGAAACAGTCCTAAAATTTGCATAGGACCACAAAAGATCCCAAATAGCCAAAGCAATCTTGAAACAGAAGAGCAAAGCTGGAGGCATCAAAATTCCAGATACCAAGTTATAGCACAAAGCTTAGTAATCAAAACAGTATGATACTGGCACCAAAATAGACACATAGATCAATGAAACAGAACAGAAAATCCAGAAGTAAACCCACAATTATATGGTCAATTTGTCTTTGACAAAGCAGGAAAGAATATCCAATGGGAAAAAGATAGTCTCTTCAACAAATGGTGTAGGGAAAACAGGATAGCAACATGCAAAAGAATGAAATTGGGCACTTTGGGGATGAGCACTGAGTGTTATGTGGAAAATAATTTGACAATAAACTATTTGTTAAAAAAAAAAGAATGAAATTGGACCAATTTTTTACACAAACACAAAAATAAATTCAAAATGAATGAAAGATCTCAATGTAAGACTTAAAATCATAAAAATTCTAGAAGAGCACACAGGCAATAACTTCTCTGATATTAGCCATATCAACTCTTTTCTACATATATCTCTTGAAGCAAGGGAAACAAAAGAAACAATAAACTATGGGATTGCATCAAAATATAAAGCTTCTGCACAGCAAAGGAAACAATCAACAAAACTAAAAGGCAACAAACATAATGGGAAAAGATATTTGCAAATGACATATCTGATAAAGGGTTAGTATCCAAAATATACAAAGAATTTATATAACTCAACACCCCAAAACAAACAATCCAATTAAAAAATGGGCAGAAGACATAAATAGACATTTCTCCCAAGAAGACATACAAATGGCCAGCAGACACATGAAAGATCCTCAACATCATTCATCATCAGGGAAATGCAAATCAATGAGACGCACCTGTCAGAATGGCTAAAATCAACAACACAAGAAATAACAGGTATTGATTAGGATGTTGCACTGTTGGTGGAAATGCAAACTGGTGCAGCCTGTGGACAGCAGTATGGAGCTTCCTCAAAAATTTAAAAATAAAACTACCCTAAGATCCAGGATTCAAACTACTGAGTATTTACCCAAAGAATATAAAAACACTAATTTAATACATGCACCGTTGTGTTTATAGCAGTATCATTTACAGTAGCCAAATTATGGGAGTGGTCTAAGTGTCCATTGATTGATGAATAGATAAAGAAGATGTGGCATATATGTGTACACACACACGCATGCACGCACGCGCGCGCGTGCACACACACGCACGCACACACACACTTGAATATCATTCAGCCATAAAAAAGAATGAAATCTTGACATTTGCAATGACATGGATGGACCTAGAGAGTATAATGCTGAGTCAGTCAAAGACAAATGTCATATGATTTCACTCACGAAATTTAAGAAACAAAACAAATGAGTGAAGAGGAAAAAAAGGAGAGTGGGAAAAACCAAGAAACAGACTCTTAATTACAGAAAACAAACTATTGGTTACCAGAGGGGAGGTGAATGGGGGGATGGGCTAAACAGGTAATGAGGATTAAAGGAGTACACATGTGATCAGCACTGGATGATGTGTGGCATTGTTGAATCACTATATTGTATACTTGAAACTAATAACTATGTAAATTAACTGGAATTAAAATAAAAACTTAAAAATTTTTAATTAAAACTGTAAAAAAAGGACACTATCAACAGAGTAAAAAGGCAAACCACAGAATGGGAGAAGATATTACAAATCACATAATATCAAAAATTATCACATATTACAAATCTGATAATATCAAGAATATATAAGAATTCCTAACAATATATGACAAAAAAACCCCACAAAGAATCCAAATCAAAATTTGGCAAAGGGCTTGAATAGAAATTTCTCCAAAGAAGATATAAATGGCTATATAGCACATGAAAAAGATGCTCAACATCTTTGGTTATTAGGGAAATGTTAATCAAAACTACAATGAGATGCCACCTAACATCCATTAGGATAGCTAATTAAAAAAACAACAACAGAAAATTACAAGTGATGACAATGTAGAGAAATTGGAACTCACAAGAAAAATAAAAAATAAAAAAACAAATACTGTATGACTCCATTTAGATTAATAGTCAAAATCATAAAGGCGGAAAGTAGAATAGTGGTTGCCAGAGGCTGGGGGAAAATGGGGAGTTATTATTTGATGGATATAGAATTTCAGTTTTATAAGATGAAAAGAGTTCTCGAGATAGATGGTAGTGGGGATAGCACAACATTATGAATGTATGTAATATCACTGACTTATACACTTAAAAATTTTAAGATGGTAAATGTTAGGGGCGCCTGGGTAGCTCAGTCCAGTAAGCCTCCGACTTCTGCTCAGGTCATGATCTCGCGATCTGTGGGTTCAAGCCCCCCATCGGGCTCTTTATGACAGCTCAGAGCCCGGAGCCTGTTTCAGATTCTGTGTCTCCCACTCTCTCTGCCCCTCCCCAGGTCGTTCTCTGTCCCTCTCTGTCTCAAAAATAAATAAACATTAAAAAAAAAAAGATGGTAAATGTTATTAACCATAATTTAAGAAGGGGGGGGAGTGCTCGTGAAGCAATTTGAGTGCAGAATGCTAGGTACTTAGGATTTTGCCCAATCTTTTCTTTTTACCCTGGTCCAATGAAAAAATTTTAAGCCATTTTCCTTCTGCAAATTTTTCCAAAGCATTTAATTCATTTTCATAGAAACAATCATTTTCTTTATTTATATTTCAAATAACAAGTATGTAATGGTTTACACAATCATCAATTAAATTATGTAATCACAATAACAAGTATATCTAGCATAAACAGATTGAATAAACACAACTGTTTCTTGGTGAGTCTACCACTCTCTAGTGAGAACAAAGTCTATGTGCATACTAGGCAGTGGCATATTACCTGAATGGCTTCAGTTCGCTGTGTGCATCAGTCATATAGAAGTAATGGAGAGTACCCATTATTTTTTATTATGTTGGCTAAATAGAGGTTAGTTACAAGAGTTTTTTTCTTGAGTTCTAGGGGATGACCAGGAAGAAGTTAGATTGAAGTGGGAGGAGTTTAAAAAATATAGAAAATAGAAAAGATTGAATCTAAATCCCCAAGCATTTTCTAGTAAATTGTAGCCAGATCTAGTGAATTTTCTATGTCTTGACTTCTAGTTGCTGAAAACTGACTGACATCATCATCTTTTGCGAAGTTAAATTTTAGTCATGGAATTTCTATTTGAACTAAAATTACATGACTTGGAGATATATTTTGATTTAAACCTAATGACAGCAATTTGGTTCATAGTAGGAATATAGTAATTCTGGACAAACATAAATTTTATGTTTCAAAATGAAACAATGTGTTCTAATTGCAATGAACAAGAGAATGTAATTAGTCCCAATTGCCACATGAGACACTATGCCAAGAATTTCAAGAACAGGAAAAAAAATAGAATTGTATTCAACATGAATGCCAGGGAAAGAATGCTTCCAAAAGCCTCTAAGACTCTCCATGGGAAAGCAGTTCCCTTAGTTCCTTAAATCTCCATATCCATACCTTTCATCAACACTGAGAATTTCCTCAATTTTCAAATTCCTGGTTCGGAATTCTGTTTTCCTTTATTAAAACTCCTGTCATTGCTCTGAAATCTCTCCCACAGTTTATAAAGTTCAAATTTACGAAGGTCTTGAGGATTTTGTTTTCCAATAGTATCAAACATTTCCTTTGAACTAGTGAGGAAGAATATAAACAAAGGCTGTACAGTGGCCCTCTGGGATCCAAAGAAACTGCATTTTTTCCTTTCTATCCCTTGCTTACTATCTTCTGGGTCTCTAAGAAAATAACAAAGTTTCTGTCCTGGTAACTTGCTTGGTCTGTAAAGTGACTGGTGATATAAGCTTCTCCCTATCGCGAGAATGACTGCACTGAAATTCAGAATCTCACCAGAAGATGGTTCATTCCTGGGTTTCGGCACCAAACAAAACAAAACAAAACCAAAAAAAGCAATAGACAATTTTTCTCAATTCGTTACCCTTCCAAGGACATTATGAATGCATCACTTTCCCAGAGTGAGCAACAGCAAAGCAACATGGAAAGATGCCACATCAGTCTTCTGTCCGTTCCAATTTATATTACTGGTTTTCTGAATTGGCTCTTTAGCTATTGTAAGTATACGCCAATTTTGTCTCCCCTTACCAAACTGCTTACTGCTTAGTTTGAAGATTTACAAACATAAAAGAAATATATATATATATATATATATTCTTTGGAGAAATATATATATGTATATATATATATATTCTTTGGAGAAATATATATATGTATATATATATTCTTTGGAGAAATATATATATGTATATATATATATTCTTTGGAGAAATATATATATGTATATATATATATTCTTTGGAGAAATATATATATGTATATATATATTCTTTGGAGAAATATATATATGTATGTATATATATATATATTCTTTGGAGAAATATATATATATGTATATATATATGTACCTCCAAAGCCATCAAAGATAAATACATTTTCTTCTCATGAATTCAAAACTTGGGGATAGGTGTTAAAGCATCATATGATTCTAGTACAGTATAACCTTGGACTCTTGAGTAATTTTTCCATGAGTGTTCTGCAAGATGAGAAAACATTTTAATACATTTTAACTTGATAAATGAGCGATATCTTGCAATATGAGTACGTGATGCTGAATGTCACAGGATCACAACTGGGCCAATGGTTCTTGAAATTCGCTTTGATGTACGCACGCTTTAGATTTTAAGCATGTTTACAGAACAACTTAGGCTTGCAAACCAAGGTTTTACTGTATCTTAATAAAATTGGTGTTTTTGCCTGCAAAAGTTTTCTCTCTTACATTATTCTCACTGGGCTTGAGGACTTAACCAAAAATATGAAAGATTCAAGTACTGAGCATTTAAGTATTGACTATATTGCAGTATGTGGTGCTGTCTTCACCCACCTACTGGCTTCCATCCACCAGAATTCAAAATAGAAAATGTACCTAATGAAAGTTTATAAATAACTTCTGGAAAAAACTTTTCGGATTTAATTTTTTAAATTTAATCCTATTATTTATTTCATATAAATGGCCCCAAGGAGATCTCTATTGACTAGCTTTAATTTATATACAGGGATCCACAGCTCCATAAATGGAAGGCCCTGATCTTAAAATGACAGCATGGTAGTTTGGAATTAACTAAAAGCAACAGAGCTATGTATTTCACCTCCTGCTTATTTAGCTACCTGAAAGGTTATTCTAACGGCATCTGATCAAATATATTAGCTGAGTTAAATTTAATCCATTGTTCAATACTAATTCTTTATGTAGCATTAGGCAAATTGTCAAAACGTTTTGTCTTCTGTACATGAATAAATGGAGATTATGTTCTTGCCTTCTATGAGGAAATACTAAACTGCTTTTGTTGCCACCACCCAAGGGTTTAAGGCTACTTCCTATGTTTACGGCTTGGGAAGGTAACCTGAAAGGTATTAGAGATATTAGTCCAAACTTTCTTTTCTACAGATAAGAACGAACTTAGGCTTTTGTGCTTTGACTTCTGCTCTTCCCTCTAAATTTATATATTACAATCCTACTTATATTTTTAATTTTTTTCTTTAGAATTTATCTTTAAAATTTTTTTAATGTTTAATTTTTAGAGAGAGAGACAGACAGACAGAGTGTGAATGGGGGAAGGGTGGAGAGAGAGGGAGACACAGAATCCAAAACAGTCTCCAGGCTCTGAGCTGTCAGCACAGAGCCCGTCGGGGGCTCGAACTCACAAAGCATGAGATCATGACCTGAGCCAAAGTCAGACCCTTACCAACTGAGCCACTCAGGCACCCCACTTACTTATTTTTTTTAATGTATTAATACAGTTGACCCTTGAACAACATGGAGATTAGGGGTGCTGACCCCTCTACAATTGAAAGTTTGCATATAACTTTTGACTCCCCCAAAGTCTAACTCTAATATTGGCTTGAAGCCTTACCAATAACATAAATAGATAATTAACACATATTTTGTATGTCCTATGTATTATATACCATATCCTTACAATAAAGTAAGCTAGAGACAAGAAATGTTATTAAGAAAACCACAAGGAAAAGAAAATACATTTACAGTACTGTAATATATTTGTAGAAAAAAAAAGCCATGTATCAGTGGACTCATGTAGTTTAAATTCATGTTGTTCAAGGGCAAACTGTATATATAAAGCACTCTGAACAGTACCTAGTTCATGATAGTATATAAATGTTTGCTCTTATTAATATATTTTTAGTCCAACTCCTTTGTGAAATCTTCCCTATCCTTATTTGTCCGCTCCTGTACAACCATGTGTTCCTTGGCTTTGTTTTCTTATTTAAACTTATGTAAAACTTAATTTTCTATATGTCCCTCCCCTTCACCAGGCAGTATTTGAGGGCAAGAACCATGAAATTTCTTTGTATTATCCTTCTCCCCAGTGCCTAGCATTGACTTTTCAGGTTTTAAATCGTTCTTATTTTTTTCCTTTTTTCTTTTTCTCTTTCTCTTTTCCTTTTTCTCTTCTTCCTTCCTTCCTTCCTTCCTTCCTTCCTTCCTTCCTTCCTTCCTTCCTTCCTTCCTTCCTTCCTTCCTTCCTTCCTTCCTTTTTCTTTCTTTCCTTCTTTTGAGAGAGAGAAAGCACAAGCCTGGGAGGGGCAGTGAGAGAGGGAAAGACAGTGCAGAGGCCTATTTGGGGCTCAAACTCAACGAATCATGAGATCATGACCTGAACTGAAATCAAGAGTAGGACACTTAACCAACTGAGCCATCCAGGCATCTCTCAGGCACTACATTCCTTTAAAAAACTGTTAATTGAGGGGCGCCTGGGTGGCTCAGTTGGTTAGGCTTCCAACTTCAGCTCAGGGCATGATCTCACAGGGTTTGAGCCCTGTGTCAGGCTTGGCACTGATGGTGTGGAGCCTGCTTGGGATTCTTGCTCTCTTCTCTCTCTCTCTGCCCCTTCCCTACTCATGCGTTCTCTCTTTCATAATAAATGAATAAACTTAAAAAAACCTGTTGATTGATTTAATTGTAATGATGAACTTAAAAACCATTTGGAAGTTATCAGTTAACAGTATAGAATTCTCTCTTAAATCTGCCTACAAATATTAATAGGCACAAGGTTAATTTCTTTTTTTTAACATTTATTTATTTTGAGAGACAGAGAGAGGGAAAGAGAAAGAAAGAGAGAGAGATAGAGAGCATGAGCAGGGGAGGGGCAGAGAGAAAGGGAGAAAGAGAATCCCAAGCAGGCTCCGAGCTGTCAACACAGAGTCTAACACAGGGCTCCATCTCACAAACCATGAGATCATGACCGGAGCCAAAGTTAAGAGTCTGACACCTAACTGAACGAGTCATCCAGGAACCCCCAAATTAGTTTCTTTATGCAAATGAGTTGCAATAAGATCAATCAAGTAACATGATCAAATGGCAGGGACTAGAAAAAGCTAATTGCAAAACAACAATAACAAAATACACAAACAATGGGATTAACAATGGTATTAGTTTAGAATGGACCTCCCTAAAGAAACAGACACAGTGAGACAAGATTAGGGACAAGGATAGATTTAGGCAAGTGAACAGGGCAGCTGAACTAGTCAGTTCGGACCCCATTTACAGGTAGGAAAGAGAAGCTGTAATCTTAAGAAAGCATCTGAAATGGTTTCCAAGTGTTTCATTAACAGGTGATAGGAGATTAAAAAGAACTATAGGGGTGCCTGGGTAGCTCAGTTGTCTAAGCCTGCAACTTCAGCTCAGGTCATGATCTCACAGTTCATGAGTTCCAGCCCTGCATCAGGCTGTCTGCTGTCAGCACAGAGCCCACTTTGGATCTTCTGTACCCCTCTCTCTGCCCCTCCCTGCTCATGCTTTCTCTTTCTCAAAAATAAATAAACATTAGAAAAAAAACCTTGTTAAAATAAATAAATAAAAATAAAAAGAACTAGGGGCGCCTGGGTGGCTTAGTCGGTTAAGCGTCCGACTTTCGCTTAGGTCATGATCTCACGGTTCGTGGGTTCGAGCCCCGCATCGGGCTCTGTGCTGGCTGCAGCTCAGAGCCTGGAGCCTGTTTCAGTCTGTGACTCCCTCTCTCTCTGACCCTCCCCTGCTCACGCTGTCTCTCTCTCTCTCTCCCCTAGAAATAAATAAAAAAACTTAAAAAAAAAAAAGAATTAGAGTCTCTTAAATACAAAAAAAAAAAAAAATGCATGTTGCTACATTAGTTCTGCCCACAAGATGTTTGTTAAAGGATTCCAGTTTATTACAGTGGTTTCCATTTAACCAGCATCATCTTCATGTGTAGCACTATTTCTTCAAAGAGGTTCGAAGATATAATCACCACTCAGAGACCAATTCCAATTTTCTAAAGACTCTAGGAATTTCCATATGGAATTTGCTCTCTAGAACTCCTAATAGCTGGGCTTTTGCCTAGAGTACCAGTACTGTTTCCCCCTCACACTCACTAAGTGGATTCTCAGGAGCATAAATCTCTAGATGGTGTTTGGTTGCAGATAGCGGGTTCCAAGTCTAAAAGTTAGCCCTGTCAATGGAGCATCCCTAAGAAATACTAAATGGTTCAGACCTCAAATTTTACAGCATCACTTACTTGAAATCAGTGAAGGAAGGATAGGAAGTGAGTGGGGAGGACATTATGTAGGAAGGAAAGAAGTTTAACATTGTTTGGTGGGACACAGAAAAGATCAGGAAAATAGAAGCTGAAGTCAATAGTTTTAATAAGAGAACTAAAGAAGTTGTTTTACAATCTTTATGAGAGTGAAACAGGACTATAAGTGCAAATGGTTGGAAGTACTTGGCCTCTAGGTCATTAATATGCCCTAGGGATGGCAGTTCACTTCTAAATTTGCTTTTTTTCCCCCCATTTGTAGAAAGGTGCCCTCTGAGAGTTTAATCTTTTTTAAGCTAAGAGTCTGCAAAGAACTCAGGTCTTTGGATAAAGAGACATTTCGTGCCTCTACCCTTTAGATCCTTTTAATGCTTCAGGATGGTTAACGAGGGTTTTTTTTAAGTTTGAGAGCTTTATTGTCTGCGAAAGGGAGTTATCCTTGATACCTCTCTCTATAGCAGGCATGTGATAAAAAGATGAAAAAATCAGTTGGATTTCTTTCATTCCTGTGATGGTGGTCTAATGAGACTGTTTCTGCTGAACTTGCTCCATCATTTCTAATCTTAATTCTCTCACCTTTTAATCATTTTGGTAAATTGTTGGATATCATTTTCTAAATTTCCCTTTTCATGTAAGCCAGCCAAAGTTAGTTCTTATATCTTATTATCAAGAATTCTAACTACTTCGGGACACCTGGGTGGCTCAGTGGTTAAGCGTCCAACTTCAGCTCAGATCATGTTGTCTCAGTTTGTGTGTTTGAGCCCCATGTCGGGCTCTGTGCACACAGTGTAGAGCCTGGAGCCTGCTTCTGATTCTGTGTCTCCCTTTCTCTCTGCCCTTCCCCTGCTCTGTCTCTGTCAGTCTCAGTCTCTCAAAATGAAATAAACATTAAAAAAAAAAGAGGGGCGCCTGGGTGGCTTAGTCGGTTGAGCGTCCGACTTTCGCTTAGGTCATGATCTCGCGGTTCGTGGGTTCGAGCCCCGCGTCGGGCTCTGTGCTGACTGCC